>NW_023425344.1:78020928-78583428 GCF_014108415.1 Molossus molossus | reverse complement strand
CTATATACTCTCTAGGACTTTTATGGTTTCAGATTATCTGCTCAAGTCTTTAATCCATTTTGAATTGATGTTTGTGTACACTGTAAGCTAGGGGTACAGCTCATTCTTTTGCATGTGGATATGCAGTTTTCCAAACACCATTAATTGAAGAGACTCTTTTTTTCCTACTGTATTTTCTTGACCCTTTTGTGATAAATTAATTGACCACATATACAGGAGTTTATTTCTCAGCCTTCTATTCTGGTGCATTGCTATCTGTGTCTGCCTTTATGCCCGCACTATACTATTTTTATTATAATAGCTCTGTAATGCAGTTTGAAATCTAGAAGTGTGATACTCCAGCTTTGTTCTTCTTTCTAAGACTGCTTTCGATATTTGGAGTCTTTTGTGGTTCTATATAAACTTTAGAATTGTTTTTTCTATTTATTTTAAAATTCTGACTTTTGATAAAGATTGCGTTAAATCTGCAGATCACTTTGAATAATATGAACATTTTAGCAATATTACTTCTCCAATTCATGAACAAAGAATATATTTCCATGTATTTTTGGCTTCTGCAATTTATTTCATCAATGTTTTATAATTTTCAATGTACAGATTTTTTATCTCCTTGGTGACATTTATTGCAAAGTATTTTATTCTTTTTGATGTTATTAAAAATGGAATTGTTTTCTTAATTTCTCTTTCCAATACTTTATTGTTAGTGTATAGATACACAGTTGATTTTTGTGCATTGATTTTGTATCTGGCAACATTACTGAATTAATTTATTCTGATAGTGTTAATAGTTTCTTGGTGGAATCTTCAGGGTTTTCTTTGTTTTCTATAGTTCTGTGGGGCTTGTAACTACCAGACACATTGGCTGTCAGATTTAGGTGATTTGGAGACCTGTCCTTCATGTAGCAACCTTAAAAGTTAGAGCACTATATGTGTGGGCCAAACATTTCACTGCTCAGGGAAAAACTGGGATTGGAGGATTTCCTCTCCATGTATGGTGCTCTGCCGGGGGTGGGGTTTATGGGATGTCTCAGCCTTTCTACTCATTTCAGTGTGGGTATTTTCTCAGTTGCCTGATATGTAGCAGTCACTCAGCTAGTTTATGGATTCCTCTCAGAGAGAATACTTGTGTAGTTGTATATTTAGTGTATAAGAGGAGGAAAATTCAGGAGCCTCCTTTGTCATCATCTTTGTTTTATCAATATCTAATGTAGATATTATTATTATCCCCATTTTATAGAGGAGAAAACCAAAGCACAGAAAATTTCAATAAATTGCACATCATTACTCATACAATAAATTGGTGAGCTAGAATTGTAATCCAAGGATTCTAATCCAGAGCCTTTAATAATAACCTCTATACCAGTGGTTCTCAACAAGGGTTGATTTTAACCCCAGAGGATATTTGGCAATGTCTAAAGATAATTTTGATTGTCACAATTAGAGGGGGGAACACTACTGGCATC
Organism: Molossus molossus; assembly: GCF_014108415.1. Taxonomy (NCBI): domain Eukaryota; kingdom Metazoa; phylum Chordata; class Mammalia; order Chiroptera; family Molossidae; genus Molossus; species Molossus molossus. The sequence continues at coordinate 78,581,965 of NW_023425344.1, read as the reverse complement.
TAGTAAGTAGAAGCCAGGGATATTGCTAAACATCCTATAATGCACAAAATACTTCCCTACAACAACGAATTATTCACCCTGAACTGTGAATAGAGTGAAGGTTAATAAAACCCTGCTCTATATTATACTGCCTCTGGGATGAGTTATACCTTGCTATGAGAAAACGTGATCTGCAGACTAGCAGCATTGTATCACCTAGGACGTTGTTAGAAAAGCTCACTCCAGATCTACTAAACTAGAATCTGCATTTTAATAGGATCCATAAGTGTTTTATTTGTTTTAAAGTATTATACTTTTATAATAGGTCTTACATAAGACAAATCTCATATACCAGTCTAGTTTCCATGCAGAGGCACAGAGAGACAATATTAGGAAGATACTGTTGGGGGTGTAAGTTAGCGTTGGGGAAGGAAAATGGACAGGTCCAACAGGGATGTAATATTAGAAACTGGAACTTTCTTCAGCAGATGGCCTTGAATGGATGACTTCCTCACAACGATGAAAGGTTGTAAACAACTGTGCTAGCATGCCAAAAGGACAAATGGCCCAGAAAAAGAATGCATATCCTATGGCTTATGGTTTTTATTCAACTACGCAAACATCACAGAGTCTACATAAAACAAAATCGTCCCATTAAGACGACTCATCAAGCCAGATAACTTGTACTGTGCTGATCAAGATGAGAGGAGAATGGACAAAATTGTTTTGTTTTTTTTCACTTTTTTATTGCTAATGTTGCTGTCATGTAAACTTAGTTTTAAAATCAATCTAATCCTCAAGGTCATTTCTGGTCATGTAACATGTATTGAGTTGTCCTCCAACCACAAAGGATCTCATGCAATTATCATTTCTTTGATGATACACAAAGGTCGGGTCTGACTAAAGTAATGGCAATACAGACAAATCCTTCTACCAGGCACTCTCAAATTCAAATTTCTAGTTGCCTATGCATGTTAAACCATTTCCTAGAATGCATTTTCTCTTTCTTTATTGTAGGGATTTATTTAATCTTGATTTCATATTTCTATATTATTATTTTATTATTCACACTCTTGTTTTAAGCAGCTTAAATCCTTGTGGAATTACTGATGAATAAATATGTAAAGTGAGAGGCATATAGATATAAGTGATAAGTTGGGTGTGGAGGACAGCCAAAAAAAAAAAAAAATGAATGTTTAATTCAAACTTACTTGGCTTTGTTTAAAACACTGACCTAAGGAATTAAAAATGATATGATAAATAACTTCTACAGTGTAACCATCTGAAACAAGAACACAATCACAACTTAGGGCTTGAAGATAACCCCCTTCTCAATACAAAAGATGGAAAACCACATTGTGTCTTCTAGACAAACTACATTAAATTACTACATCTAATTTCAAATATCTCCTCTAAAAATATTGGTAGTAAAATAATCATATACATTTTCTTGGTTCTAATGTTCACAAGACAGTTGGCTATCGTAGGCATCAAAAAAATGTATACATGTGTACACGCACACACACATTTATAGTCAATTATGCTGCAGAATATATACATCAATAACTGAAAATTCAGCCTGTCTTCTTAACTCCCTCTGGAAATATGTAGCCAAACTTTGGTTTTGATTGAAACCATTTGTTCCATGATTGTATGTTATCCAGGTTCCGTCTGAGTCTATCTCAGAACCTCTTCCACCTTTGCCTATCCAACACCTTTGGCTTAGCAATGCCTGTCCCACCATTCCCCATCCAGTGATAAGGATCTGCTTCCATTGTGCACTGCTGGAAGCTTTGCTTCAGGAAGAAAGCCCTTGTAGCTCTCCTTTTATCTAATTCACCCTAGGAAGTGCTCCAATTGATAGACTGGGTTATAGGAAACTTAAATCCTATGCTGTTTTAACTGAATATATCTTCTACCTTATTGTTGGAAAAAAGCCTTACTTGACATTTGATATTAATCATAGACACTGGAGAAATAGCTCAAGGAGCAGGAATTGTCATCTGTGACCTATCAAGTCTCCCTGCATACAACCCACTGCTCAGTGTTGCTTTAACTTGTTGTGCTGAGATGTCACACCTGTCAGCCAACTCACACATCTTTCCAAGGACTTGCTAGGTTCAGTTTCCTCCCCATCTAAAAATGCAACATATGTTAGCAACATGCATTGACAGATTTCAGCAGTATTTTCCCCCTAGTTGAACTGTTACTTCAGTTGTCAAATGTAGGAATTTCTCTTTAGTCTTTAAATAATTCAGAACCACAACCAAAACTAGGCCGGGGGGAGGGAGGGGAGCAAAGCAAATTTGTAGTCTGTCTATCAAGATTTTCCAGTAGTTTCTTAGCTGTTTATATGCACTCCCTACCCTACCACTATCTCTCCAGCAAGTGGAATAGTGAAGAAACGTACCTGGATTTTATAAATATAGACAATTGGAAGACACCAGTATGGATGAAACAGTGATTTAATGAGAATTCATTTTAAATTGTCCAGTTAATTCGTGATAGCAATTTTTTATGGTTTATACTGTCAACCCATGGTTATTGGTTATTGGCGCCAATTCAACAACAACAGGAATCCCCAATCTGGGGTGCAGTGAAGAAGGAAACTTTACTCAGTGCAGACAGTGACACAGCACAGCTGTGACAGCCCTAGGGCCAGGCCCTTCTTCGGCTAGGCAGCTCTGCTTGGAGACGGTATGCTTTGCCCTGCTCTGCTCCACTGCAGGCCAGTCTGCTCTGCTCCGGCAAGACCCCATAGTGTTTCAGCTCTAGTCAGAAAACACACTCTACAGTAGTCGTGGAAAACACACTCTCTGAGCCAGAGATTAGCTGGTTTAAATGGACAGAAGTCTACAACCCAGGTCCCTGATTAGTCCATCCTCATGCAAATGAGGATGCCAAATCCTCACAGTTTGATTGGTCCAAAAGGCACTATCCTGATTGGTCAGAGTAGAGCTGCTCTGATTGGCTGGAGTTGTGCAGTTCTGATTGGATAGGAAAAGCCTCAATCCTATTGATTGAAATACGATTCCAGGAAAGCTTTACAAGGACTGGCCAGATGGCAGAAACGTGGTGCAGATAGGTGATTCAGTGCAGGGCAGGCAGTTCCACACGGGGGACAGTTTAGTGGCAGGGGAGCCAGTTTAGCAAAGGTGCTTCTTCATGAAGTGCAGTTTGCATGAGAGGCCGCCGTGCAGAAATGACTGCTAGCCTCTGCTTTCTTTATTTGAGTCCAGTTAGCCACCAGGAGTCCTTCCCAGCAGGTGTCTTTTGTTTAGTTTTGTTTTCTCCTCAGGTTTTTAATACGTCGTCTCTTTGGTGACTCCCATTTTATGTCTGGAACATGCCCGAAAAGCCAGAAAGCTCAGATGGTGAGCAGAGGCAGCATGAAGCTAAAGACAAGATGGAGTTTGGAGGTGCTCCCTGAGAGGCCTTTTTCCAATTATTAAAGCAATGGCAGGAAATGCAAACAATGGTGGATAAAACTGTGCTTAAGTGTAGATATGAAAGAGGAAAATTGGAGAGCTTGGTATTAAACAAAATTGTGAAAATAAAGTGACAGAAATCTGGGGTTGGGTTAAACTAGATTGTCAAGTATTTAAAGCCAAGAACACAGGACATGAAGCTGATAATTCTCCTTGAGTGGTTCCTGAGGCATCTCTTAGAAGCAGTTTCCTGAAACTATCTTGATATATAAGATGTTCCAAACTATTAAAATCATGAAAAAGAAATGAAGACAAATTATTCAGGATTCCAGCAGGAATACTGTCCAAGAAGAAGAATTTTTATTTTATATAGAGGATTATAAGCTCTTTGCTAAAGAGGCATTTCTTTCTCTTTCTTTCTTTTTCTTATGATAAAACAAGAAAATGTTCAGGATTTGGTGAAGCCAAAGTCTGTAATGCTTGCAGAGTACTCTTCAGTTCTGCAGTCCTGGCCATGACCATGACCAAATGAGAATAAGATGCCAGACCTTTGGCTATCGGGATTTGTGTTGGGCTTCTGGCTACAGCTGCATCAATTTACACTTCTTTCCAAAAACACCACTAATCATGAGAGGCCTTCTGAGATTCTGCTTGTGTTGAATCAAAAGCAGGAGAAAGGTTTAAAACTTTCCTCTCCATCTCAAGCAAGCCAGAAATGCTCACTTCATTATTAATATCACTTCATGTCCCGGCGTGTGGCAGATTCATTCACACAATAAAAATGTTGAGAAAAATGTGTGTGTGTGTGTGTGTGTGTGTGTGTGTTCTTTTAATAAAAATCTAAATTTAAAATGATAAGGTTGATGAAAAGCAATAGTTTGTATAAGTTACATTTTTATGTGATTTACCTCTCAGATAAAACCAAGGGATAAAAACCTTGACTCACCATCATTTTAAAGAAAATCCTAATTGATCCACATACATGATAAAAAAGGTGGACAGGAATTGTATTATGCTGGGCCCTTCAAGGAATATAGTAACTTAATAAATCTTCATTGGCACACTTGCCTCATGCTTTTCGCAAAGTACTTTGTATCCTCATCTACTAGGAAAACATACCTAAAATAGAAGGAGTGAAGTTGATCTCTCGATGAATGGTTGTGTTGACCCAAATTCTTTAGGATCCTGTATCTGACCAGTCCCGGAGGCCACATGTCCTCAGCCTGGTCACCCCTGGCAGGCTGAGAGCATCTTTTCTTCATGCAGGGCATGGCTGCAAACCCTCAAGGACAGCATGGTTCAGTCTCATTTCTAGCAGGCTACATGGTATGATGGAAAAGAACTGAATTTGGAATCAGGAGGCAAGTGTTCTTGTTCCAATTCTAACCCTTATTAGCTCCATGACTTCAGGCAAGTCTCTTGCAATTCCTGTCCTCACTTTCTCATTCATAAATGTGGGTAATGATAGTTTACCATACCAGGTTTATATTTAATACAATGATGTATGAAAGCACTTTGTGAACAATAAATAATACATATGTGTGAGAAATTACGTGCAATTATTTATCAAAATTTAATATTTTCTGATCACAGGATGTCATTTAATTAGCTGATTAATGAACTGATTTTCCAAAACAGGTCAGTTAAACAAGGACCATTGTCTCCTTGCTCAAAAGTGCTTTAACCAAATGTTTGTTCTTCCAACATGGTTGCATTAAGACTCCAGTGTACACTCCAGTCATGTAATACAGTCTGATTTCGCATCTGCAGTGATGAATCCATAGTCACGTGTTTCTCAAGGCCTGGTGAGAACAATGAGTAATGACAAAGATAAATGTTGTTTTGTTGACAATTTCTGATTTCAGAGGCCTCTTTCAGCAGCATACAATTATAGGCAATGACTCTCAAATAAAGAACCTTCATCTCACCTTCCTTTGGAAAATGAACAAGCAATAATGATGGATAAGACTCAAATGTAACCTTATCTGGAGCTTACATGGCAGACCCGCAGTCAGGGAGTCAGTAAACCAGCACTCTGGATCCGGCTGTGCTAAAAGCATATGTTGGTGGGGCGGGGGGATTGTAAACTAGTGTAGTCACTTTGGAAGAGACTATGGCATTTCCTCAAAAAATTCAAAGTACAACTACCGTACAACCCAGCCATTTCACCTCTGGGTATTTATTTGAAGTAAACAAAAACACTAATTTGAAAAGATATATGTGTCCCTCTGTTCACTGTAGCATTATTCACAATAGCCAAGGTATGGAAGCAACCTAGGTGTCCATCAACAGATACATGGATAAAGCAGAGGTAGTACATACATACAAAGGAAAATTACTCAGCCACAAAAAATAATGCAATCTTGCCATTTTCAACAACATGGGTCAACCTAGAAGATATTATGTTAAGTGAAATAAGTTTGACAGAGAAAGACAAATACCATATAAAACAAATAGCAAACAAAATAAAACAGAAACAAACTCATAGATACAGAGAGCCAATTGATGGTTGCCAGAGTGGGAAGGGATAGAGTAGAAAAGCGGAAGGAAATTAAGAAGTAAAAACTTCCAATTATAATATAAGTCACAGGATGTAAGGTGCAGCATAGGGGATAGAGTCAATAACATCATAATAACTATGTCCGGTGGCAGATGGTTACTAGACCCATTGTGGTGATCACTTTGTAAGGTATGTAAATGTTGAATCACTGTCATATACCTGAAACAAATATACTGTATATCAATTATAATTTAAATAAAATAAAAGCAAGTTACATCAACATTCACCTAAACTCTATGGAATCTTGTTTCTCCATCTATTAAATGGAGAAAAGAGGGGAATTTGAGTTCAATTCTTCTAAACGTTTTTGTGGATCATGAATCTATTTAAACCACAACCACAATATGAGGAGGTATTAGTATTATCAACCACCATTTGAGGATGTAGTTGTATTATCTCCACCGTATTATTAGGTCACTGAAGCTTAGAGTACCTAAGTAACAGAAAATAAAATCTGCACCCAAGTTCAGGGAATTCAAGATCCACATAGATGATTGTAGAAGACTTTAAGAGTCTCTGAATTAGAGCATATAATCTTTCTACCTGTGCATTTATTTTCTTTTTTCTTTTTTTTTTTTATTGATTAATTTTTGTTACAAATGATTCTCCTTTTTCCCCCCACTGATTCCCCCCTCCCCCTTCCCTCCCTGCCCCTTCCCCAGATTGTTGTCCATGTCCACTGTTCATGCATACATGCATATAAGTTCTGTGGTTCATCCCTCTCTCACCTCCCCACTCCTTAGGGGATTGTCCTCAAACTGTTATGTTCATTATATTCCACAAATCAGTGAGATCATATGAAATTGGTCTTTCTCTGTTTGGCTTGTTTCACTTAGGATGATACTTTCCAGGTCCCTCCATGTAGTCTCAAAGGATAAGAGATCTTTCTTTCTTACCGCTGCGTAGTACTCCATTGTGTATATATACCACAGCTTTTTAATCCATTCGTCTACTGATGGGCACTTGGGCTGTTTCCAGATCTTAGCGATTGTAAATAGTGCTGCTATGAACATGGGGGTACATATATTCTTTCTGATTGGTGTTTTATGCTTCGTAGGGTATATTCCTAGAAGTGGGATCACTGGGTCAAATGGGAGATCAATTTTTAATTTTTTGAGGTGACACCATATTGTTTTCCATAGTGGCTGCACCAGTCTGCATTCCCACCAACAGTGTACTAGAGTCCCCTTTTCTCCACACCCTCGCCAACACTTGTTGTTTGATGATTTGTTGATGGCGGCCATTCTGACAGGTGTGAGGTGATACCTCATTGTTGTTTTGATTTGCATCTCTCTGATGATTAGTGATGATGAACATTTCTTCATATGCATTTATTTTCTAAAATGGGGGCACATGTTTTATTTGGGTCATACACAAATCATCCTGATATGGACCATTTCCTTCTAATAAAAAATAGAAAATTAGACACCAATGGGTAAGTAACCCAATTAGATAATAGCACACCAGCATCTTCTCAAATAATGCCAAAGCTTTTAAGTAATAAAAATGAATTCACTTTTGACACCAGAGAAGCTATTGCCAGTAAACTCTGAATTTGCCCACAGGCCACTGTCTTCCTTTATTTTTTTGTTTTTAATACTCACCCAAGGACATTTTTTGCATTTATCTTCAGATAGAGTGGGAGGGGGAGAGAAGGAAGAGAGAGAGACACACACAAACTGGCTGCCACCCACACAACCCCAACCGGGGCTGGGGACAAACTGCAACCGAGGTATGTGCCCTTAGTGGGAACTGAACTCGGGACTCTCCGGTCCATGAGCCGACGCTCTAACCACTTAGCAAACTGGCCAAAGCGCCACTGTCTTCGTAAATGCAAACTAGAATGGACAATTTTATCAGGGACCATGGACTTTCACCATTTCAGTCCTCCTCTATAGAGAGTACAACTTTTTCAACCTCAATCAATATTAATCAAGTATTAGATTAAAATAAGCATATTTTCAGACATCAAGTTCTCCAAAGCTGTTGCTTCTAAACACCTTTTTTTTTTTTTTTAAGAGATTACTGGAGGTTGTGCTCCATCAAAATAAATAATTTAACTAAAAAGATCAAGTTATGAAATCCAAGACATAGGAGCTGAAATGCAAGAGGACATTACTTTGAATGGCAGCAAAAATAAGTCCCAGGACCATAGCTAAGCAGGAAGGTAGGTGTGTGGAAAACAGAATCGAAAGTTATTTAACAGAGTTGTTAGATGATGTAGGAAATCTTAGCCAGGAGGAAAAAAAAGTGAATGAATTGGTGGCAAAAATAAAAGTTTGCATAAGAAATGCACTTAGCAGTGAAACATTAACAAGTACAAACAATAAAAGCTTTGAATGTCCACTAAACCATTAAGCTATTTTTCACATTTTCAGGGACAGCAAATATGTCTGTGTGCGCAGAGGAGTGTAAGAAAGCAAAATCTTCGTCTTCTACAGTTAATACATAACATCTAAAACATAAAACACAGGGAAGTACTATCATAAACATACTGTCACAAAGATATAGGTAGTTGCTGGAAATAGAAGCTAAGAGTTGAAAATGATTATACTTGGGGAGGGTAAATGTGACAAGGCAAACTTCATAATGTTATTTGGCTTTTTTTTTTTTTTTTATCCTCACCCGAGGACATTTTTGCATTTTTTGTTCAGACAGAGCGGGAGGGAGAGAGAGGAAGAGAGAGAGAGAGAAACATCGATGTGAAGGGACACATCGAGTACTTGCCACCCGCACGACCAACCAGGGCCGGAGACAAACTGCAACCGAGGTACGTGCCCTTAGCGGGAACCAAACCCGGGTCTCTCTGTACCGCAGGCCGACGCTCTAACCGCTGAGCCAAACCGGCCAGGGCTTGGCTTTTTAAATGACATACACTAAATACTTTGATAAATATAAAAATTAAATCTTAAGATAATAAAAGAGAATATGAAGTAGACAGCAGTCATGCCTGCCTCTCTCTAGAAGTCAAGTGCTGCCCCTGCTGTTCTCTTCAGGTTCTGGGGTGCCCACCCCTACCCAAGGTCATCTCTATATAACCTCTTTGTGGAGCCCATGGTACATTCCAGACAGTAATGGAACTAAAACGGCATCGTGGTCCTTCATTGATTGTCTTCAGTTATGATTAAGAAGTAACATGGGAGCTTCTGGGGGCGGAATGTTATCACTGTGTATCAAGTAATTACTTTGAATAAAGGATTCAGTGCAATATTACTGCAATACTGTTGAGTCCGGATCAGTTGTGGAAAGCCCTGCTTTGGTCTTCTCACATTCAGCGTGGTCAGTGCTTTCAAAAGCCATCACTCTGACACTGCCGTGTTGCCTAAATTTGTATGCTCTAAACTACAAACAAAGTGACACACCGATCAGGAAGTCCTGACCAGAGATCTGGTGAGAATGTGAGGTTTCCCTCATGCATTTGACTGCTGAAAGGAAATGCTGCTACTGCCTGCCCCAGGTCTGAAGGCACCACAGAGGTGCCAACACTTCCCCCTTGAGCCTTTGCAGTGTGACAGATCATTTCCACCCCCGAGCAGATCATGAGAAGCAAGGCTTCTGGGTGCGTCTCTTAGTAAGAACACAGTCCTTGTCCATTCTGTCCATCCAGCAGCTACAATAGATACTGGCCTTGGCATGTAACAAATGAAACCAGAGAAACAATATAAACAAGCAGAAATAGGCTCATAGGCACAGAGAACAGACTGAGGGTTGCCAGAGGAGAAGAGGTTGGGGCAGTGGGTGAAAAAGGTGAAGGGATTGAAAAGTACAGATTGGTTTTTATAAAACAGTCTCAGGGAAATAGAGTACAGCATAGGGAATACGGTCAGTAATATTGTGATAACTGTGTATGGTGCCAGGTAGTTCTGCAGATATCGGAGGGAGCACTTTGTAAAGCATATGACTGTCTAGCTGTGGTGCTATACACCTGAAACTAATATAAAATAATACTGAATACAGACTGCAATTGAAAAATAAATAAAACCAGAGTAACAGACTTTATTTTAAAAGACTCGTTTAGGTTTCTCCAACCACAGACCGAAGTCACCATGGCAAACATCTTTTAAGTTCATACCTTTGAATACCCAGAAAACTGAAGAAGACACTACCTGTGGTTTACTCTTATGATTCTTAGAAAAGTAGCTCTAAGTATAAATCCTATTAAAATGTTTGAGTTTCCAGGTCAATTTTCTCTGGTCTACAAAGTGTATTTTTACACATATTTCACTGTGGAAAGGGATTTAAACATTTTTTTTATCGATTGATTGATTTTTAGAGAGGGAAGAAAGGGGACAGAGAGAGAAAGATTTGTTGTTCCACTTATTTATGTATTCAGTGGTTGCTTCCTTTATGTGCCCTGCCTGGAAATTGAACCCACAATCTTGGCATATTGGGACAATGCTGTCACCAACTGAGCCACCTGGCCAGGGCCAAAGGAATTTTTAAAGATAGCTGACCAGCCATCTAGAACATATTTCTCACTCTGTCCCTGCCCGTTACACAACACGAGAGAGAGAGATCTCACTTCTTCCAAAAGCAACCTTACTCTGCACACCGCTGCGAGTTAAGGTCTTTCTTTGATCACTTATTGTGCCTTCCACACAATAAGTCTTTTATTTTCTTTGGAGCCATAACAACAAAAAGCACATGTAACTTCTCTTCTATATTACAGCCCTGAAAATATTTGATGACAGCTTTCCTTGCCCCATCACAGGTTTTCTTCTTTCCTCCTTCTCCCTCCCACAATCCTCAGCATTTTCTTCAGCCTCTTCGCCTGGGCCACAGCCCTACATCCCCTCACTGATCAGGGCCCTGTGGCTAGAGTGTCCCATGGGGCTTTGAGAGGCCATGAAAGTCAGAAAAGTCAGGATTTCGATCTTACATGTACCCTCCCTGTACATGACTGTGAGCAAGTAAAGTCTCTAAACTTCAGTCGCTTAATCTACCAAAAATTCAATAACAATATTTACCTTTCAATCATATAGTAGGTGCACAGAACGAGGTGCCCAGGACAGAGTAGATATCAAGAAAACATTGCTTTGCTAGAACACGACGTGGTCCAGCCATGTGTCGTGGTTTGCCCGTTGTCTGTAAAAGGATATGCCCAAGTTTCAACACACTGTTCCGAGCATGATCCGACTGGCACTAAGCAGTTTCACAATCTCAGACGGCTGGTGAGAGCTGGCATGACTGGCAGGTCTCTGTTACTTATTTACTCACCCCTCCACCTTACAAAAAGTATTAATTTCAACTGAGACCATGAAGCCACGTCATTCTCTACGACGATCCCTGTCTGCGACTGAGCAAGAAGATGAATAAAGCAACCAGTGGAGTGTGCTCTGAATTCCGAAGCCTCCTTCCTTAGCCCAGCTGGGAACACGGCAGTGTACTCTCCCGGGCAGGAAGGTAGAAAGAAAGAAGAGTAATAAAAACAGTCAAATTCTCCTTTCTGCTCCATTTCTAGCATTTGGAATGCATCCAGATGCCACCACAACCCTGATAATAAGACTTTTGATATCCAAGATGGAGCAGTTACAGGTTAGACTGCAACACTGATGACAGCTGGGCGCAGCATTTATTTGGATGTCAGAGAAAATCTGTTTCAGGAAAAACGCCTGGCAATCTTTGGAAAAATAACTCACTTGAATGAAATTTCGTTTATTTTTTTTTAAATGTGTCAATAACAACAAGTGACCAAACAGCCAAATGAATGAACAAGTTCATGGGTTCTGCCAGCATTCTATGGATCTAGCCCCTCAGGAAAGAGAAATTCGGGAGGTCTCTGAATTTTGGAAATAAGAAACCACAATAAAAGCACGGCTAAACGCATGACTGTTTGATTAGGATAAATATCACTGATATAGAAAGTGCGTGTATTGAATGCATTGATTTTTTTTTTTTTTTTGTAGAACTAAGTTTACTCAATTTTTAAAATATAATAGATATTTTTGCAAAAAGAAATTAAAATAAAAAAAGTTTTAAAACACAGAGAGGCAGAAAGAACATCAAAAATCTGCCATTGATAATCACTATTTAAAAACTCTGGGTATGTAAGGTATTTTTATACTGTTTTCAAAAGGAGTATTTTGAAAACCTGGATTTTTATAAGACTAGCCACCATCAACAAAGAACAGAGAGAGCAGAAAAGTTATTTCTGGAATCTAGTAGCCAGAACACTAAACATGGATTCCTGTACCTTTCTACTTAAATTCCCATAATAATCACATAATGCCAATGATTAAAAAAAAAATTCCAAGATGCCTCCAGATACAATCATAATAAATATAGCTTTGTAGAAATTAGGCAAACCATTGTTGCTTGCCCATTGTGTTTAAACAGAAAAGTCATAATGTCAACCTGAGAGTAAAATTCTAATGATTAAATACAGGATGGATTCTGGAGACAGGAAAAGGGGATGTGTCCATTGAACACAATATTTTGCAAAGGAAGTTTTCTGGTAAATTCAAATTTTTTAAATGATGAAAAGAGAAATGTATACCCAATGAAAGATACAATTAAAAATAATGGAGTTAAAATAATGGCAGAAAAGCTAAAATTATAAAGTTAAAAAAGCTAAATATAATTAAAGGGACCTTTAAACTGAGATTTAAAGCAAGTAGAATCAGAAAGATAAAATATCTCCGATTGCAGAAAATGGTGTTATATTCGCAGATATTTGGGTAAAGATAGAAGTCTTTCTTTTGCTCTTATCTTCCCCCAAGGAACAAGGAATGGTCTCTACATTAGGAAGCATAGATGTTCACTCAAATCCCTTCCAACTCGAACAGACGGGATCCTAAGGATGTTTCATTTTTCAACAGATTGCTGGAATTTGGGGTAAATATCACCAGACATGATTTCAAATCCAGAAAACTTCTTAGAAGTTTCATAACTAAAAGACAACTTTTTGAAGAATAAGGTATTTGATATCAAGAGATTGAAAACCTTATATTAGGAATATGAATGTGTGTACCCATAAGACGATATAAATGCGCAGAATTACATTGCTATCTGCAACTGAAAATAAAAACCTTGAATTCCGAAGGCCAGTGTTAAGGAGTATAACCACTAGCTTGTCAATTGCAGTCATCTTTTTTCAAATATCCAAACTCACTGATTGCTTGAACACATGCCACTGATTTTATTTTTAGAATGTTTGCTTAAAAGTAAAGAAAATTTGATCATGTTCTGAGTTGCATCCAGAAAGATAAGCCAAACTTCTTTTTCACTCAAAAATATAATGATTTTTGCCCGGCCAGTGTGGCTCAGTGGTTGAGCGTCGACCCATGCACCAAGATGTCATTGGTTTGATTCCCAGTCAGGGCTCATGCCCAGGTTGTGGGCCTGATCCCCAGTGGGGGGCATGCAGGAGGTGGCCAATCGATATTCTCTCTCATTGATGTTTCTATCTCTCTCTCTCCTTCTCCCTTTCTCTCTCTCTAAAGTCAATAAAGAAAGAAATTAAACATATGTGCAACTTATGATGGGAGCATCTCCTACTTGTCAACCACATTTGGGACCCCAGACTCCAGGTGCACGTCTTCACAGACAAACTTGATGAGCAGCTGCCCTGCATTGCTTTATTTGCCACAGGAATCATGTGGGCAGGAGAGGAGCTCACTTTTCATTACAACATGCAAGTAGACCCTGTGGACATGGAGAGCACCCACATGGACTCCAACTTTGGCCTGGCCGTGCTCCCAGCTCCCCCAAAAAGCAAGTCCATGTTGAATGCACGTGTGGGGCTGAGTCCTGCTGCAAATACCACTTCTAGCCCTTTAAAGTCTGAGGCCAGGCTGACTGGGGGGCCTAAAGCCACCCATCCCATCCACCCCGTACCCACTTGCCCTCCTGTTGAGGAATGACTACCAAGGCCTCCTGCCTGCCTCTGCCCACCCCACCTGCCCTGTGCTTGGGCTTAGGGTGAGGACTGACTTCCAGAAATCCCCTCTCCCATCCCAGCTTCATCCAGGAGTTGCACTTACAACCCTCTGCCCACCTTGAGAAGTAATTTGTCAACTCTAGGAGTTTCTGCAGTTGGGATTCATAGCCTGTCAAGGAGGTCCAAGGGGTAAGTCCCAGCCTCAGAATAGAAAGATGTTTATACACCTGTTTCTGCCTGGAGCTTGAGAGGTCTGTTGTGGGCCCTCTCCCCACTACTCCAATAGTGTGGAAGCTGCCCCAGGACAGGTTGACATCAGAGCCCAGACTTTCCAGCCCACTTGGTGAAAGAAAGAGGGTCTACAGGGCTGGGGACTGGTTTCTGGCTTTGCATCTAAGAAGTAGACACCCACCTGCCACTGGAAGGAGAGTGGATGCCCATGTCTCGTCGTCACTGGCCAATGAGGGGAAGGCAATCCAGACTCTCCAAGCCCTTACAGTGGACTGGGATTGAGCTCTGCCCTTGAGATGCACAGAAGGCTCCTGGGAGCCCATCAGCATTTGATGACTGCGGGACTACTCAGAGCTGGAACCAAGACGTAGGTAGGCTGTAGATAGCACTTAAGACAAAAATGTGCATTGAGGGGATGGTGATGAGGTGCCTGGCACTGGACTGAGCACCTGATCTATATAGATTGTCTCAGGGAAGCCCTAAAAACTGTGGACGTGGATCCTAGGAAAGGGCCCATTGGCAAGAGGCCAAGCAGGTAGTCTCAAAAGTTATCTACCCACAGATGTACAGAAGATGAAGGCTCTGTTGGCTGCCTCGCTCCTTGCTTCCCCTGTGACATGTTCTCCAGGAAGCCTTCCCTGACTACCTGGACCCATAGTGTCCCTCTGTAAGACTGTGCCCTACAACCAGATCCATGTGGCTGTCTGTGTGTCTGTGTTTCTGCCCCTAGACTGACCTTCAGGCATATGGACTGAGTCGGATCCTCCTCTTGTATATTCCTCAGCCCTACCCAGCCTGGGGTGGGCATCAATAAAGTGAGTTGTTGACAGAACGACAGAAGCCAAATTAAATATATGTGTGCATATGTATGTGTGTGTGTGTGTGTGTGTCTACATATATGTATATATGTATGAACACACACAGAGTCTTTTGTTCTTTGTTTATTTGTTTTGTTCTTTTGTAGCAGATGTTAGGCCACAGGATTTTTCCCAAGAAATGGTTTTTTTTAAGCTGAAATACATTCCTGTCTCTAGCAACTACCAGACCTGCCTTAGCAGTACCCCAGCGCTGTTGTAATGTAACCTGAGGCACACTCAGACTGAAATAAGTTTATGGAAGTAACTTTATATGGAACTTGAGGAGAGGGGTGCAGTGCTGTGTAATGAATGTAAAATCTTTTAAATTAGTACACTTTCTATTTTGTCTTTCTAAGTACATTGCCCAAAGCTGGTTTTTGTTGTTGGGTGGGAAAGAAGGTGTGGCCAGTGAATGGAAATGCTAAGAGGAAGGACAAGCTCTGATGCTCAGACTGGGATTAAGCAGCAAGATCCAGCTACTGTGTTGAGGGTTGATTTTCTAAATAATTGAATTCCAGCTTTCTTTGACAAATCAGTCTCCAGTCCAAGAGGAGTTAGTCCCCACTATCTTTCTAAAGTATGGAGAAGATAATGTGGTCTTCCACCATGTCTTGGCTAGAATTAAGAGGGAAAATAAGATATAAGAGAAGGAAGGAAAGGATATTCCTCTTTCAGTCCCAGTGATGGTGGAAAGAAGATGGCAAGGGAAAGGGATCCTGCTCTTCCCCTTTAGGAGTTTGTCCCAGACAGAAAGAACAGCTTCAAATCCTTGAGGGTCAGAAACAGGCTATTGTCCCCACTGCCCGTAACAATCTAGATTAGAGCTAACCTTTCAACATCTATCTGGTGCCTGGCCACATCAGTTTTCTAGAAAAGTATAGACAAGTGTAAATAGAAGGGCTTGAAAATTAGCCCTTCATGAATGATCCTTGGTGCCCAGATGACTCATGGAGAACTTGTTGAGGGTGGGCTGAGGGGGATGGGAGATGCTTGTCAGCAGACTTATCACAAAAGACGGTAGAAAGAGCTATGAACAGCCCTGGCCGGTTTGGCTCAGCGGTTAGAGCGTCGGCCTGCGGTCCGGAGAGACCCGGGTTCGGTTCCCGCTAAGGGCACGTACTTCGGTTGCAGTTTGTCCCCGGCCCTGGTTGGTCGTGTGGGTGGCAGCCACTCGATGTGTCCCTTCACGTCGATGTTTCTCTCTCTCTCTCTCTCCCTTCCTCTGTCTCCCTCCCACTCTATCTGTACAAAAAATGGAAAAATATCCTCAGGTGAGGATAAAAAAAAAAAAAAAGAAAGAGCTATGAACAGACCCCCAAAGGAAGACCAAATTCGATTTCCCACCAGACCTGAGAGAATACTATCGCTCCAACAAGAGGCCAGGTGATGCCAAGCCAGCTGCATCTCCAAGGCTATCGGGTCCTAACCAAAGTGCGGTTGCTCTGGCCGCAAACTTTAGCTGTCTATGACAGTAGGCAAGCAACATCAGGTCAACAAGAATCACCTAATCTGAGGACCCTGATCTTCCCATCTCCACAAGACCACATAAGTCTCCATACTCCTTAGGAAACAAAGTAGAGAGAGGGGGAAGCTACCGAACAACTGAACATTTTTATCTAAGAAAGACTATTTTCCAAATGGACTATTTAAATTACTAGATCCAATTAAGCTTTAAACCACAGAGGACACTTAAATCATTTTCTTGCTAATTAGTAAATAGGGATTTTGGAGGAAGGCCAATTAGTTATGGATGTATAAAGAAATTGTATTTTTTTTGTACATTCTAATTGTAAGATGAATTACATTTGTGGATCTACCACCCCTGGTTGCACCCACTCACAAAAATCTTGATTAAAATTGGCAGCGAGTTCAATCCCTGTGCTGATTCTTTGTACTGCGGTTTTAAGGGTACAACCTAAGGAAATCCATACCCTGCACAAAGAACCATCGAGTCACCTCAGGTATAAATCTACATTAATTCTACAAAGATATAAATTTAGGTTCTCGTGCTTTGTTTTATCCTCCAGAAGAAGCAAGGAGAACTGTTAGTTGCAGGTCTTGGGTTTGTCTCCATTTTGGTTTAGTCCTCTTCTTTTTCATACGTTCTCAAAGCTTCTCTTTTGCATGCCCCAGGTTTTCTTGTGTTGTGTCTTAGGTGTTGCTTTCTTTTATCGGGGCCCTTTTTTACTGTCTCCATGAACACACTTGCTCTAATTCCTGTGGGCGCACTTGATTTAATGAATCTCTGCAGAGGTTGGCTGCCTCATATATGCACTACTGCGCTCTGCGTTCCTGCTTCCTAGCCCTGGGCTTGCCTTGTGTCACTGAAATTCTCTACCTCCAGTGCTCTCTGTCCTGCCTCAGCATGAAATACATTTTCAAGACTTACTGAAGATGGCCTTCCCTAGGGTTCAGCATGAGGCATTGTGACAGTTCCTGTGCAACATCCTTGCACATCCCACACTACACAGCCAGTGTGCGTAGGCTTTACCATGACAAGGGATCTGAGACATGGCAGCCATCCTGCACATGTCCCCCCAGATTAATGCCTACAATTACATTTTTGACAGCAGTGGTTTTGCATTTATTACCTGCTACTTTGGATGAATTGCTTGGGTTTTTAGTGTTTTTTATCACTTTTCTGAATGTCTTAAACTTTTGTAGTTATATGAGTACATTGCCTTTGGTTAGTTCAATTAGGGTATAGAACTTAAAGGAGTTATATGTAATGAGATTATAGGAAAAGTTTGCTTGGGGACATTTTGCAGTCTAATACATAATTAAGATTTTTATTCCTCTGTGAAATCAAAAGATAATATCTTTCTAATGCAGTCAAATTTTCATAAAAAATAAAAGGAACAGTGTCTTTCTTTTCAGTTCTGTTCTTATATAAACACGTTTTTTAAAATACTAAGAGTTAAATGGAGAATAGGAAAATAAATATTTCATGTCTATGAGATGCGCACTGAAACAATAAACAACCCATTATGGAGATAAAAATTAACTGTCTGTGCTTTCTTGTCTCACATCCTGGATGTAGCCTCCTTCATCAGGGCCCTTGTTGGCCCATCTCCAGCCAGCTGAACCCAGACACAGGAGACACAGAGCCCAGACCTTCCCCTCTGTGCTGTGTCTGCCCCTGCTGCAAGCTGAAACAAAGAGATGCGGCTGAGGGGATGCCATTTGCTCATGTGAGTACATATTCCCTAAAATACTATATTCATGCTCTCAGAAAATAGTCTCCAGCCTGGCCAGTGTGGCTCACTGGTTGAGCGTCGACCCATGCGCCAAGAAGTCACCGGTTCGATTCCCGGTCAGAACACATGCCCAGGTTGTGGACCCGATCCCCAGTGGGGCGCATGCTGGAGGCGGCCAATCAATGTTCTCTCTCATCAGTGTTTCTCTCTCTCTCCCCCCCATCCCTTTCTCTCTCTTTAAAATCAGTATAGAAAAATATTTTAAAAAAATAAATAGTCTCCTGTTTTGTACCAGGGACTGACCTGAGCACTCTAGAGAAAATGAGGACCTAGTTTCCATCCTCCAGGAGCTCAGAGTCTAGCGGGGAAGAAGAAATGGGCACAGATTCTCCTAGCATTAAGGAAGAGAGAATGACTGTGATAAAACAGTACCAACAATGACTCTAGAGAAGATCAGAGGGAGAAAGAGATGTCCAGCTACGTGTTTGGGAAAGGGTTCAAGTGGAAGATGGCTTTCGAGGGCACCCTTGAAGGGTGGGTGTGATTTCCCAAGGCAAACATGAGGACTGTGGCTTTCCCATGGAGAGAAAACCACTAAGTCTGTTCACGGCCTTGCGGTGACCAAAAATTCAGAAATAGGGACAGGACAGAGTGGAAAGTGCAGTGACAGGGAGGGAAGAGCCAGTACTGCCTGGGAGGAAGTGAAGCAGGGGGTTCTCAGTCTTCCGTGGCACACCGGCTCCAGACTCCCAGGGTGCTGTCAGGAAATCAGAACCATTTTCAAAACCCGCACAACGAAGGAAGATAGGGTTGTTCAACAAACAGTGATATAGGCTGTTTAAGAACATAATGCCATAGAACAGGAAAAGCTGACTCCGTGAAGGTGCATCACCCCTCTGCTGTATTAGTTGGAGTTGGCTGACTTAAGAATCTGCGCTTCATTAGAAGCAAAAATGTAAACACGATCAAACGAAATTTACATAAAATGTTTTATTCAGCTGAGTTTCTCCTGAAATTCAAATAGATAAAATGAAAACAGTAGAGGACTGCTAACAAAGTCAAATCTCTGTAAGATCTCTGTATATTTCAGCCATAGTTTTGCAGTAAGTCTGGCAGTGAAAACAAGGGGCCGTTTGCTTGTATCCCATCAAAACTGTGCCATCATCCAGAACAGAGAGACTGTGGCCGAAGACGTCTAGAATTACTCCGGGACATGTGAAGAATTGCTTGACTTCTCATTTAGAAGTAAGGTTGTGATTAATGTGAAAGCAAAAGAAAATTTTCTGCAAAAGAAAAGGAAGGATATGGATAGTTTTTTTCCAACACTATCCTTTTATGGGTCTGACAGCACAGCTGCCACAGAGACACTGCGGGCATTAGACGGGCCATTTCACACCGTCCAGTGGACACTGTTGCCACGTTCTTTACTCCATCACTCACTAATGAGTTATTTGTAAATGTGCCCTTTTAATTTAGAGAAGGATTCAAGCAACATCACCACTTTAGAATCATCACCATGCAAAAATCAGTACATAATTTTTAATAGAAGACCATGTACTGGGACCAACTATTCCAAATAAGTTAATCACATACAGTCCTGGTCCAACAAGACCTTGGCACCGAAGGGAAAGGGCAACATCAAAGGCAGCAAAGAGGAGGAAGGGGCAGCATAGCGTAGCTAGACTGCAAACTTTCCTCACTGTTCTGTGCCATACGACTTAGTGCGAGACTGAACCATCCACATTCCTCAGTAAATCTAGTCCAAACTGCTGCTTACAAAAGAAAAGTAATAAGGCCACTGCACATTAAAAAGATGACCTAAATTTTCCTCCTAATCATTTAATAAATGCTCAACTAGAAACGGGGAAAAAAGGCTTTCAGGGAAAAGATGAAGTAGAAGCTTATCATCCTTCAGCAAATTTGCTCTCTGAGGGGAAATGTCCATCTTATCATCTATAAAGTGCTTAGTTAAATACAAACTTACTACAAAATCAACCCAAGTATAGATTATGAAAATGAATGTCTTTAAATAATAATGCCAATTTTAAAAACTCCATGCCTCCATCTATCTTTAACATTTTAAGATACTCTCACCATTAAGCACACGTACTTGCCTAATATTAACACAGGTCAGCACAGAACAACAGATCCAGAAAGAAAAGCTTCTGGGTGTGATCGGGGTTACTGGACTCGTCACTGCTTGGACCTCCTTTTGCCAAAGGTTAGCGTTTGGGAGGAAAACAGTGCCCAGGACCATTTCCTCCTGCTTCACCTCGCGCTCGGCGCCGCTTTGGCCGTGAGGTCTCCCTGCAGTGCGCCAGCCAGCGCTGCACACCACCCACCCCACCTTTCTCCTCTTCTTTGTTTAACTTCCCAGCATATTGCATCCTTTATTTATCTATAGTGTGTATTGTTTATTGCCTGTCACCCTTGCTGGAATGTAAGGTAGTCGTTTTTTTGGTTTACTGATATACTGATGTAGCTGAAGAATCTACAACAATACACAATAATCCCTCAAAAAATTTGTTGAAGAAATGAACAAATCAGTAATTTGAGGCATTTTCTTTAAAATTATATATATATAAATATAAAATGCTGCTGAGATAGGTAAAGGGCCAGAAGTAGAACTACTGAAGATTTAACATAGGAAAATTAAAGAAATTTAACATGCCAAGGAAAAGGAAAGTGTGTGTGTGTGT
This sequence comes from Molossus molossus, assembly GCF_014108415.1. Classification (NCBI taxonomy): domain Eukaryota; kingdom Metazoa; phylum Chordata; class Mammalia; order Chiroptera; family Molossidae; genus Molossus; species Molossus molossus. Next base: position 78,561,135 of record NW_023425344.1, on the reverse strand, counting down.
GTGTGTGTGTGTGTGCGCGTGTGTGTGTATTTACATACAGTCTCAGAGAGGTAAGACTGGGGCGGGGGTAACGTAAAACCTCAGCTCTGTGCAGTGTTTTGGAGGCTTGTAGGCACAGTACATCACCAGAAGGAAAGCAATCTGTTGCTAGCTGACTGTGCATGCATATAGAGAGGGGACTGCAAAACATAACGTTTTCGATCAAGTTTCTTCTGTTTGTTAAGAAAAAGTTCTTAAGCCCCAACATTCTTGATATTTTGGGCTCAATGAAGCTCTGTTTTGGGTGTTATTCTGTAAGTACACCATGGGGTGGTTAGCAGCATCCCTGGCTTTACTACCTACTCACCAGGATCACCTAACTTCAAGTTGTAGCAAACAAATATAACTCCAGAAATAGCCAAATGTCACCCATTGCCAAATAAAGGTGGGGCAGAATTGCCCCTGTTCAAAATCGCTGGTTTAGAGTCTATCTGGGATAAGCATCTTACAGCCCTCCTCTCTCCGGCTGCCCTGCCTCTTCATACCTCCCTTCGGATTCCACATCTGTATTTTCAACCCCTCTGACTTCCCCGCAATGTCCAGGCTCCATCTTGGAGGCTTCTCAAGTCACACTAACTGCTGTTCCCGCCTTTGTCCTGAAAACCTGGCGTGTGACATTTACTGGCCACTGCAGTGGAGAGCCTCTACACACACACACACACACACACACACATGGTGAGGAAGGAAAGCAAGTTATCTTGTTAATATTGATTATCTGTCATAGCACAGCATAATTTCTGAGCATTACTAGGCAAAGTTTCTGCCTTTATGCTTCACCCCAAGGAACAGAAGAAAAGAAGTAGAACCTCCTTTGCTGTGCAGCATCTCTTCACCCTGATTAATCTCAGAGGGGGAGACGAGGCTCCTCACTGATGAGCACCCAAAAAGGGTACAATCCTTTTAAAAACAAATTTAAAGCAGACTGATTTTCACTTCTGGTAACTCTGACAAGGGGAGTAAAATCGATACTCTCAGCTATTTATAGGGGAGTGAGATGCTGTATCTTAATTGTTCTGATGTTTTCTTCTATTAATTCTTAAACATCAACGTCCTGCTCAGGGTCTGGCAGAGGCAAGGAGGAGTAGAAAGAGTTGTTAAGAAATAGTGCAGCCCTGGCCAGTTTTGCTCAGTGGTTACAGCATCAACCTGCAGACCAGAGAGAACCAGGTTCAGTTCCCGCTAAGGGCATATATCTCAGTTGCAGTTTGTCCCTGGCCCGGTTGGGGTCGTGTGGGTGACAACCAGTCAATGTGTCTCGCTCACATCAATGTTTCTCTCTCTCTCTTCCTCCTTCTCTCCCTCCTGCTCTATCTGAAGATAAATGCAAAAATGTCCTCGGGTGAGGATAATAAAAAAAGAAGAAGAAAAGAAAGAGTGTAGTCTTCAGTCTTGATTCTTGCCTAAAAGAATTTGTAAATAGCTTTGCAAATCACATTTCATGACAACACTGTCTAGAAAAATGCACTGTGAGCCTAAAGCTCCAGCACAGAATCAAAACATCCACTATAAATATCATGGTGAATCAGATTGCACCAGGGAGACATAAACTCCCAAGGAGCAAGTTTGAGGTTTTCCAGGAAGCCTGGCTTCTTTCCGAGCATTATAGGGACCATTTGATGCGCAAAAATTTAGGAGATATTTGAATACAGAGCTACGTAGGCTCACACCCACAGTGCAATTAAATCTGGAGTGCATGTTCCTGTATTCCCAGTAAGGATATAAAAAAGCAGGGACAGGAGGATGACCTAAATTCAACACTGTTTCTTTCATGCCTTTAAAAATCCTGTACTTTTTTTCCCCCCTTTCAACCAGCTTTTCATACTTCCCGACTATTTATTTACAGATCTTTTTGGCCTTGAATGGACTGGAAGTAAAAGATACCAGTCTCCCTTAGGCTCTGCCTTCCGCAGACCAGATGAAGCTGCTTTCGATTGCAATCAGCCGTGAGAATGTTGGGCTTAACCTTCACTACGACTTCTGCTCTCAGACTCCCCTGGCCCAGGAGAAAGAAGAGAGGACGCAGGATGAGAAAAGGAGAAAAATCGAAAGTGTTTTGGCATCAGCACTTCAGAGCATCCCCTGAAGTAAAAAGAGAAAAGTGCTTATTTATGGGGAAATAAGACAAACTTGACACGGTAACTTTCTTTTTAAATAAATGAATGCATCCTAAACATAAACATATTAAAAATAGTTCATGAAAGGCTGATGAAATGTCAAGTAATTTTGTAGTAAAGAAGTCACAGTTTTCTTATAGGAAGGTCAATTTGAGTTAGATTTCAAAGGGAATTAGAGATGCAGCTTATGAAAAAGAATGAGAGAAGACATTGTTAAAACAATTATCTTTATAACAGGACTCATCCTAATGTTGATGATAACTATGTAAAGCTACTGATCATTATTGGAAAAAAAAAATGTGAAGAAAAAAAAAAAAAGCCCTGGCCAGTTTGGCTCAGCGGTTAGAGCGTCGGCCTGCGGTCCAGAGACACTCGGGTTCGGTTCCCGCTAAGGGCGCGTACCTCGGTTGCAGTTTCTCCCCAGCCCCGGTTGGTCGTGCGGGTGGCAGCCACTCAATGTGTCCCTTTCGCATCGATGTTTCTCTCTCTCTCTGTTCCTCTTCTCCCTCCCACTCTACCTGAACAAAAAATGGAAAAATGTCCTCGGGTGAGGATTAAAAAAATAAAAAAATAAAAAATAAAATAAAATTGTGTTCTGGTTCCCATTCTGCTAGCAACCAATCTCTATGGCAGTATAAATATTTCTTTCCTTTGTATCTGGAGTTCATGGCTTTTTAAGTAAGACAATTCGACTACATTGTATCTTGAAGCCTACTAAAATGAATAGACAAAAACTGTAGCCTCTGAGACTCTTTCAGGCCTAAAGACTTATTTGGAATAGATGTAAAGGTATTATTCTTTATTTTGATAACTCCCAAACTGCTTAAATTACAGTTGCTTTAAAATGTTTTGAAGGAAAAAAAAAAAACCCATAAACATACCCACACTGCGTTCCAGGCCTTGATGGCTCAGGCGGTTCCTGAAAGCATGTGAGTCAAGTGGCCTGCAGAGGCCCACCCCACTCATCTGTTGAAATGTTTTGATTTTCTACATTTTTAACTAGACTGACATTGTATTATCCAAGAGGAACAAAAATATATGCAATTTAATGTATTAACAGGAATTATAGAATATCCGATGTGTGAACACCCATCCTCGCCTAAAACTAAGAACACTTAGGGCCTGGAACAAAACCAGGTAGGTTTTGGAGCAAGACAGAGAGTGAGAAAGGCCTGGAGCCTGAGGCACCATAGACGAGGACTAAGGGGTCCTACAGGGAAGAAGCCAGGGCTCTCTGTCTGAGGGTCTCATAGTCAGGGTGGGAACGAGTAAAACGTGCTCAGTTTGCATAGAGAGGAAGGGTGGAGGGTTACTGAAGATAAAATCCACCTACTTCATTGTTTTACCAAGGACTCTCCTTGTTCAGATACAAAACATTAGTTCCAGAATGTTGCCATATGCAGAGACTGGCCAGGTCTCCTCACCAACCAACAGCGCTGGCAAACTCCTCCACCTCTCACGGACGTCGGGCACGTGCGAGGAGACCACCCGTGGTGTCAGACCAAAGCGAGGAGACGAAGTCCATGGGGACTGACCTACTTTTACCAGTTCAACTTCCAGAAAAAGAAATCTAATCATCAGATGCTGGATTTCTTCCAGAAATAAGGCAAATGGGTGACTTAACTGTGGCGTCAACTAGTCCTGTAAGACCATCAGGCACCGATCTTTTTTTTCTCACTCTTAATGTGTTTAGATGGCAATTCCAGTATAGAAGAGAATGGACGTGTCAGCTCAGCCAGTGTCACGCTGCCTGGACTCTCGGCGTCCCTTCACAAACTAAATGAAAACGTAATGTATGAAAGGAGACTCCTTTCTTTTCCTCCTTGTCCACTCCTACTCCACTCCATAGAATTCCATCACAGTACAATTTCTCCTTTTTTCCAGGTTTAGAGGGGTTGTCAGTAAGGTTCTAGGAGATTTTCCTTAACCGTGAATCAGCAAACTAAGAGTTAGAATTTGTTGCATGTCTAGTACAAAGGTCGGGGCTTCGAAACAGGGACTCAAGCCAACATTGCCTTCCAGAGGGACTCACTGTGGTCATTCTTTGAAGTACGTACTCTAAAGAAGATTTTATCCCAGGAATAATTTCCATCTGAGCATGTTTATTTTTTGAAAGGTAGATATACAAAAGCTAATTCATCTTCTAAGAAACATTTTCTAAGCAATGCATAATCAAGAGTGTTATTAATGAGAGGAAGCAGAATCATGCAACTCGAATATTCCTGCAGATCTGTAAACTCTGTTGTGCTGCGGCAAAAGCAAAAAATAACGGTTAGAGCGTAGGCCCTTAGACTGGTCAATAAACATACCCAAGTTCACTCAGAAAAATGTTGAGTTATGAGCCCACTGCTCTGAAAATATGTGCATGTAGAAATAAGGAGTTCTATTTCTAGATCTACATGTCTTTCTGGTGTTCCCAAAAAGGTCATTGACCCACCATTGAGTATATAGTGCTTGCTGTTTTCCTTACAGAAAACAGCGGTCATATATCTCTGTTGAGCACCTCTACTCTCTTTCCTGGCCCCTTTGGTGTAAGGTGGTGGTCTAGACTTAATGATGTAACCTCCTGTAGCCACTCACCATTTAACTCATGGCTCAGTTACATGAGGGCCTCCCAAGACCACCACACTTCATGGCAATTGATGATCTACCATGACAGACTGGACAGATGTTAACTACATGCATAAAACACCTCCATCCACAATGGCATATAGGCTAAAAATAACTCTCCTTCCCCTCCCACTCAGGAAGGAGAATTGGAATGGTTATAAATAAAGGAAATTTTAAATCGGAGTTAATTTATGTTGAAAAAATTAAAACATTCACAAGATGTAATACTTCATATTTTGTAGCAAGTTACTTGTGATGTGCCCTTACAATAGAATACTACATTGTGTCATGGCAGCATATTATTAATTATTCTGACCCAAAGACAAAAATAAAATAAATATAGTTCAGTAAAGAAAACTACAGACAATGAATATGGTGTGTCAGAAAGCTCTAAAATCATCTAAGGAGCTTTCTTTGTTTATTTTACTCTGGGGTAGAAAAACACTCCTCAAGCAAAATAGCTTGTTTAAATCTTATCAACCAAGTGAGGACTATATTCTCTTTAATACCACGTAAGATGAAAGATGTCAAGAATACTCCCAGGTAGGAATTTAAATTGTGGGAGAAAATGGCTAACATTTAAGTGATGTTCAGTTCATTTCTTCACATGGCTTGCAAGACCCCTCAGAGCCTGGTTCTTACCTTCATCCTTTCCGAGTCCATTCCTGGACCCCACTCATTCACCCACTTCTCCGCACTGCCCTTCTTCCATCAGCGTCAGGGGCTCCTGTTATTCTGCCTTCTCTCCTGCACCAGTCCCATGGAGCCTGTTCAAATCCTGGCTCTACCACTTCCTCCTGTGTAACACGAGGCAAGGTTCTAAATGACCTGTGTCCCAGAATTCTCATCTTTATTCCTAAATCGGAAGCAATAACTCTCGATTCACAGGGTCATTGTAAAAATCAAATGAGATTGGTCATGTGGAACGCTTAGTAAGTGCCCACTATTGGTGTTATTGAGAGTATTAATTCCTCAGCCTGTACCACTCATCCCAGCCTCACCCCCTTTCATATGCTTAGCTCCTGCACATCTTTTACATATTCACTTAACAAGAAATCTTCCCAGAATAACCCCATCCCTAATTAGGTTAATACTCCCCCCATTTGTACTCTTGTCCCTTATCAAAGAATTAACATCTCCTCCGTTGCCTCTTTATACTGTGTCTGTTGGCCCACTGACCTGTAACGTAAGCTCCATGAAGACAAGTTCTACATCCGGGCTGCCCTCCACTGCATTCCCTGCCCCTACCACGCACTCGGCACATATCAGGCCCTCAAAATATGTTTGTTGAAAGAATGAGAGAACTAACAAATTCAAATCGACTGTCAAGGGAAAGTTACTTCTGCTTGAATTATATTTTAATTTTAACACATCTATGGTTTCTTCTATAAAATGTCTAATTTGCTAACCATGCGCATCGCTGCTCTTCCACCCTCCAAACCCCGCTGCTGCTGTAAAAGAGAGAATTGGAGCAGTTGTTTAAGTGAAAACAAGTAGGAAAATTATTTAAAATGGAAGCTGCTGGGATGATAAGCCCGTCCGTGATCGTTTTCCTTTGTAAGGCTCAGCAAACAGGGCTGCTCCGGAACCACAGACTAGGAACCCTATGCTCCCCGGTTTCCCGCTCTGGCCGGCTTGCTCTCTGCTTTAGCAGAGTACACTGAGTTAGTTTTACTTAAGAAAAATTAGCATGCACCCAAAGTATTACAGGACATATAGAACATTAAATTTTTATTTAAATTTATCATATTTGATCTTAAAAGGTAAGTAACTGAAATATCATTTCTGCTAAATTCTCTTTCTCATGCTAAGACTAAATATGAGGTCTAACATGTCACAAAGTTTTAGGTTGTCAATTCACACTACACAATACAAAAGCATTTTCGTCAGGATTAAGTTCATTTATGGAAATACTGACTCCACATTATAAATTGTTATGTTTGTTATTATCCAGTTATTTAATACCCATAAGATTATGTCTGAAATGCTTTCCTGATCACTGTAAGAAATTTACATAAATATATAGTAAGCAATTGTAGGTATAATGCTCACAATTGTAATGATGAATAATGAATAAGAATATTCATTAAATCCTAGGGATTTGTGTATCTAATCAACCAATATTTATTAAAAACCTATTAAGTGTCAGAAAGTTGCTAAGAAATGGGCATATATTGGTAAATAGCACAGACATGGGCCTGGCCTCTTAAAACAGAATGCAGACATTAGAGGAATAAACCTCAAATAATTACATAATTATAAATTATAATAAAATCTATAATGCCACTAAGAGAGTGTATAATAGAGGAACCTAATTTAGATTGGGGTGTTAGACACATCTTCTCCAAGGATTTTATTTTATTTTATTTTATTTTATTTTATTTTACTTTTTTTAGGGAGAGAGAACGAGAGAAACACTGATTTGTTGTTCCAGTTATTTATACATTCATTGGTTGGTTCTTGTATGTGACCTGACCAGGCATAAAACCTGCAATCTTAACATATTGGGATGGGATGACGCTCTAACCAACTGAGTTATCTGGCCAATCAAATACCAGCAGATATTTTTTTTCAAAATTAATGTTAACTCTAAATTCATATTAAAATGCAGAGGAACTAGAAAGCCAAAATAATTTTGAAAGAGAAGAACAAATTTAGAAGATTCACACCACCTGATTTCAAGACCTGTGGTATCGGTGAAAGGATAGACATATGCATAGATTAATAAATGCAATAAGCCTGGCCCATGTGGCTCAGTTGATTGAGTATTATCCCATGGGCTGAGAGATCCTGGTTCAATTCCTGATCAGGGCACATGCCGGGGTTTGGGGCTCGATCCCCAGTAGGGGGTGTTTCTCTCTCACATCAATTTTTCTTTCTCTCCCATACTCTCTCACTAAATAACCAATAAAAATATATTTAAATAAAATGCAATGAATACCAAAAATAGAGTGGCATATATGTGGTTGATTTACTTTTTATAAAGATGCAAAGGTAGACCTGCAGGTGTGGCTCAGTTGTTGAGTGTTGACCCATGCACCAAGAGGTCACTGGTTCAATTCCAGGTCAGGACACAAGCCCAGTTTGTGGGCCCGATCCCCCAGTGGGGGGCATGCAGGAGGCAGCTAGTTGATGTTCCCTCTCCTCAGTGTTTCTATCTCTCTCCCTCTCCCTTCCTCTCTCTCTAAAATCAATAAAGAAAAAAAATTATTTAAAAAAAAGATGAAAAGGTAAGTCAATGAAGAAATTATGGTTTTCAACAAATGGTGCTAGAACAATTGGTGCTAGAAAATGTTTCAACCTACACCTTATACCATATACAAAAAGTAGCTCCAAGTAGACCATATATGTACATGTAAAACTATAAAATTTCTGAGAGAAAACATATGAAAAACATATATGTGTTCCTTATTTGAAAAGAAATTTCTTAGATATGACACCAAAAATATTCATAAAATATTGATAAATTGAATGCTATCATACTTTAAATTTTTCTTCAAAAGACATTGTTAGGAGAATAAAAATACAAACCACAGACAGAGATAAAATATTCACAAAACATATATCTTGTCAAGGTCTTGTATCTAGAATTTATAAAGAACTCTCTAGCCTCAATAATAATAATTCCCACATTTTCAATAATAATGAAGAACTCTCAGGCCTCAAATATTCCAATAAAAAAAACCATGGGAAATAAGAAACATGAAACAAAAAATTTCAATAATATTTCATCAAAGGAGATACACTCATGAAACAATGTTGAATATCATGAGTCATTGGGAAGATAAAAATTAAATCCACAATGAGATATTATTATATTCCTATTAGAAGGAATAAGTATGTATTTTTAAGTAGGGGTCGGGGCTAGACAGCAGTACCACGTTCTGGCAGGAATATGGCACATCTGAAACACTCATATACTGGTGGGGGGGACACAAACTGAAGCTGCCATTTGGGGAAATATTTTGGCAGTTTCCTATAAAGTGAAACATATGCTTATTATATGACTCAGCAATGCCACTGCAAGATATTCATCCAAAAAAAAGTGACAATGTATATGCATACACAAATCTGTAAGCAAATATATATACTGGGTTTATTTGTAATCATCAAAAATTGGAAACAACCCAAATGTCCTTTAACTGGCAAACAGATCCACAAATTATGGTACATCTTTGTAATGGAACAGTGCTAAGAAATAAAAAGGAAAGAACTACTAATCCACACAACAACTTAAATGATTACACTAAATGAAAGAAATGGGACTCAATAGTCTGCATACTATGTGATCCATTTGTATAACATTCTGGACGAGATCATTGTTTGCCAAGGGCTAGGGCTGAGGCAAGAGGTTGAATACAAATACACACAAGGTAATATGTTGTGGTGATAGAACTGTTGTATATAGTGATTGTGGTGGTGATGGTTACAGGACTGTATGGATCGTTCAAAAATTGTAGAACTCTACGCTAAAAAGAATGGATTTTAATACATTTAAAGTGTACCTAAATAAATCTGTCCCAAAAAATTAATAGTTACCACTTACCTAGTATACTTTTAAGAATTTTCAAATCTTCATATAAATACAAATTATCTACTATCATTCCTTCTCTGAGATGAAGTGAAAAAGCTCGAGTATGATGTTGCCCTATATTTCCTAAGGTAAGCATAATGGCAAGCCACATATAATATTTTAAATTTTCCAGTAGCCATGTTCTTAAAAATCATTTTTTTAAAAAGGTAATCTTGAAGATGGCGGCGGGCAGGACCAGAGGGAGGGTGAGTGTGTGAGAGTGTGAGTGGACGTGAAGGTGGACGACCAAACCCGAGCAGTGCAGAGACATGGAGCAGAAGGTTCCTGTGCTGTGGACGGAGCAGCCGGCTACCACGGTCAGCGGCCCTTCAGGGCGCTTCTCCCTGCGCCGCGGGGAGGTGCCACCACTTTGGAAGATCCTGGGTCTTCCCTGGGAGGAGGCAGTGGGAGCGGCTGGGGCCCAGCAACCTGAGCCACCAGTGCACCTGGCACCATCGGACCAGTGGACACTGTCAACACAGACCGGTGCACAGTAGTGGAGCAGCCAAGGTGCTGGTAGCGGAAGCCACCGACAGCCTGGAGCCCAGCACCATCCCCCATAGTAGCAGCCCCATCAGAGTCCAGATAGACCCCCAGCAAGAGCCTTGGGAGCAGACATCCATCCCCAGGGAGCAGAAACACAGACCAGCAGCTGAGACCCATCCCCAAAAACTACAGCAAAAGCTGAACAGGAGTTGAGCCCACAGGGCAGCAGCACTCCCCAGCCACCATCAGCGGGACCTGGGGCTCCACAGAGGCCTGTGCGGTACAGCAGCTCACGAGAGCAGTGGGGAGCGGAGCCTAAGAGGGACTGGTGCCATCCAGCTGCCCCCCTGAGGGACCTACAGGGTGCGGGGGCACCAGAGAGGCCTGTGCTACCCAGCAGGGACTGTGCCATCCAGTTACCCACAGGACCTGCAGGGTTTGGGGGCAACAGAGAGGCCTGTGCGACCCAGCTGCACACAAGATAGGCATAGAGGATGTGAAAATGGAGGTGGAGTGAATGGAAGCTACACAGACAATCTCCCAGGACCAAAAAGGAATTACAACTAATATAAAGACAAATCCTCATAAAAAAGCAACAGAAAAGCAGCAGGACAGGACCATATAACCAGGGACACTGGTAGGAACTGCGGAGGCGCGAGAGGGTGGCAGACTGGGAGCCCATGGACAGCAGCAGTCTTAGCTGTGAGCAGCACCCTTGGGGAATAAAGACCAAGCCTGCTCCACAGCCCAGAGAGCCGAGACAGATCACTAAAATAGCTACAGCCACTCACCTGGGGACTATGGCAGAGGGAGGGCAGACTGGGCTGGAACTCTGTGGGAACAACCGAGATTTGGAGGGAACTCAGAGTTTTTGCTGAGTTGTGGCCACAAAGGATGGTGGCCAGTGTGCTCCTTCCCTGAGCTGTGGGGAAAAGGAAGAGCGCCCCCACCCCCACCTCTGAGATTCAACCTAACCCAGGTGAGGCAAAGAAATGCAAATTGAGGCTCATTAACAACCAGCATCTATCCCACCCTCTGAAAATGCTCTTATGCAGAACACAGTGTTGGCGAGGGTGTGGAGAAAAGGGGACTCTAGTACACTGCTGGTGGGAATGCAGACTGGTGCAGCCACTATGGAAAGCAATAAGGTGTTACTTCAAAAAATTAAAAATTGAACTGCCATTAGACCCAGTGATCCCACTTCTAGGAATATACCCTAACAAGCCTGAAACACCAATCAGAAAGAATATATGTACCCCCATGTTTGTAGCAGCACTATTTACAATAGCTAAGATCTGGAAACAGCCCAAATGTCCATCAGTAGACGAATGGATAAAAAAGCAGTGGTACATATATACAGTGGAGTACTATGCAGCTGTAAGAAAGAAAGATCTCTCATCCTTTGAGAAGACATGGAGGAACCTGGAAAGTATTATCCTAAGCGAAACAAGCCAAACAGAGAAAGACAAGTATCATATGATCTCACTTATTTGTGGAATATAATGAACATAACAGTCTGAGGAATGGGGTAGTCCCAGAGATGTGGAAGTGGGACTGACAATCCCCAGAAAAGGGGGTTGTGGGGGAGAGGTAAACCACAGAACTTATATGCATGTATGCATGAACAGTGGACATGGACATGGACATCAAAGCTGGGGACAGGGTGGGGAGGGAACGGGAGGGGGGAATCAGAGGGGGATAAAGGAGAAACATCTGTAACCAAAATTAATTAATTAATTAAAATAAAAATAATAAAATAAAAAACCAAAAATAAAAAATAAATGCACACTGTCTCTGGCTTTCCTTGGTTGTACTAAATTTGCAAATCTAGTGCCCATGTGAAGTCATAGATCTTTATGGTCTTTCCTGTTTACAGTAAATCTAGAAAATATTTGCCACTGATTGGTAAATTTTTTATTATAACACATACATAACTGTATGGGAGAGCAGTAGATCTCCCAATGTAAGAAAATAATGTAGGTAAAGTTATTTTGATGCAAAATACAGAGTTATACATATTAACTTTCCCTTATTAATTTAGGAAATGGTTTTCTGAAAAAAAGAAATATTTACATATATTTGAAATCATTGACTGTAGAGCCACCTGATTGTTTCAAGATATGTATGACCCTCTGTTAACATGGTGGATGAAATAGATATTTTATCATTATTTTTGTCTCTGAAGATGCTCCAACCAATAAAATTGTCTTTGAATAATTAAATATGCAATACTGGTCATTCCATAGAATGAGAAAATATTTTTTTCATTAAGGTAACAAGGAAACTTATTTAGTATGAGACAAAAAAAAAAAGGCCCAATATAATATAATATGTAACAGCTGCTGCTAAGAGCTGAGAGAATCTTCCAGTAGCAGAAGGTATTGCCTCTCTAAATTCAAGCAGAGAAATGGTTACCATAGTGACTTATCTCTTAAAATAGTTGTATGATTTTTTTCTTTTCAAGAACAGAAAGTACTATGTATTATCTTCTCATAAAGAAAACTGATATGTTTAAATGAACACAGTCTCTGTGTTTTCTTGATTATGCAAAGATTTATCATTCAGGTGCCCACATAAGAGAATGTCAGCCAGGAACATGGAGTAGGTCCTTGACATTTTTCTAGGGATGCATCTTAAAATATTTGCAAATCCCAAATTTGAGAATACAACCATAACATACCATTTCTCTGGAATTCTTATGTGCACAAAGATAAGAGAAAAATAAAGCTATATGTTTATGTTTGTGCTATTCCTTCATTAGTCTCCCTCCCTATACCAGTCAAGTATCCTATTCTGACGGACAACCTTTGCATGGCTTTTGTTACTCACATTTGTGTCCCAGAAAAATTACACAGTACTTTATAACATAAACTTGTAGGACTGCACAAGAATAGAGTTAAATTTGAGAATGTCAGTGTGAACTAGATAGAGGATTCTGCAAGCAGTCTTCACAATATGTCTGATCCCCATTCTTCAGGTGGAAAGCATATTAAGGTTAAAAAGGTTGACAAAGTCGGATATAGATTTTTTTTTAAATCTTCATGATATAGTATTTAGATGTGTGGACTGGGGAGCCTAACTGCCTAGGTTCATATCTCAGCAATAATGCTAGCTGTACAAACTTTGATAAATTACTTAACATGCCTATGCCTCCATTTCTACCTTTAAAATGGGAATTATAATAACAGTACCTCATAAAGGGCTGTTGTGAGGATTAAATGAGGTCATATGCAATGCACTAAAAATATTAGCTGTGATTATAATTATGAATTTTGCTCTGATTTTGAAAAATCACCAATGCCCTGGTGACATCTTTATGGAAAGGTAGCTGGGGGAGAGTTTACATGTATTTCAGAGTGTGTCTAAAAGTATATCTTGTACATATTCATTCATTGGTTGACCATTATTCGTTAAGTATTCACTGACTATTAATTATCCATTGGGCACTGAAATACAAGTGTTCATGCCCCCAGGAAGATTATAGTTTAAAAAGAATGTAGACAAATAAATAAATTACAATTAGTCTGATAAGTTAGGGGCAGCTCAATGATATAAGCATGAGTCTATTTTGAAGGATGATTTGTAGCCTTGCTACTCATAGTCTGTTTCCTGGACCAGTAGCACAAACATCACTTAGGAGCTTATAAAAAATGTGGAAACTTAGTCCTCAACCCAACTGAAACAGAATCTGCTTTTTAAAAGAGACCCCTAGGTGATTCATATTGTAAACAGGTAAAATTTGAGAAAGCACAGATTTTTACAAAGAAGAAACAAAACAGTAAGACCATCTACGTATTTATAACACTTTTCCTGGGCCAGTTAATTTAAAAAAAAAAATGTTTATTGATTTCCTACCATATGCAGAGCTTGGCCTTGATGAAAAGTGGGTTCTTGGAGGATGCTCCATAGGTCCAGTCAGACACACTGGGCCTAATGCATCTACTCAGCCTTGTGTAGTTCTTAGCTCTGAGCCCTGGCTCATAAAACCACACACGGCTACGCGGAAGCAGTCCAGTTTTCTGATAAGGTTGTATTATATAAAAATAAAATCCTGTTTAATAAACCCGAGACACTGTCAAACCGTAAATTGTTTTCAATCTTGATGAAATAGAACCCAATTATGTAATATCAGGAATGGGCTTACCCTGCAAAATGTCTTTAAAATGACTGATGGGTGGAAGGTTGTGTTTGGAAACAACAAATCTGGCAGGAAGGGCATACTATTGAAAGATATATATGTCTTGTTACTTCCAAATTTACTGGTGAGAGTAAATACAGTTATGCAAGTATTCATCTCCTCTGCTATAATTATATCATAAAATAGACTTTAAAACATTGGCTTGACTTTTTAAAATACGGTGCTGATAATTAAGAACTAGGGTTCGAGCCGGTGTAGATGGTGGCGGCGGCTCTAAATCACACGTTGCTGACGCAGCTGTCGGGAGACGTCAGTGTAGCGGGAAGCACACTGGAGTGCGTTCGGTTGTGTGTCAGTGTTGATGCCGAGGAAGCAATAAGTGGTTCTTAACAGACTAATTTAGAGCTATACATCATTCAGTAGGTTTAGATGTCCATATGCTAAACACGAAAACAGTGCTCACTTCTGTACGTGGAACAGAGCAGCTCACCTCAATGATTTGATGTCAGGCTCCAAGTCAACCGGACTAGGCTACAAATTCTCCCTGGGCCACAAGCAGACACTGTGAAATTCACTTAAATCCTCTGGCCCTCGGCTTCTTCATCAATAATGTAGAAGATTCAAAGGAACCATGTATGTTGAGTTTCTGGCAATGTGACCGCTACATGAATTCAAAGATGACCATCCTAAGTACACATGGCTTATGTGAGTTTGTTCCTGTGAATTGCACATTCTCTTGCAATAAATAATTCATCAGGATGGTAGTAGATTTTACTCAGTAAAACAATGGATAATAAAGAGTGTCTAGGTCGAGTATTAGGAAACCTACCCTGGCCAGTTTGGCTCAGCTGTTAAGAGCGGCTGCAGACCGAAGGGTCTTGGATTTGATTCCTGGTCAATGACATGTACCTGGGTTGTATTTGATCCCTAGCCCCAGTCAAGGTCGTGCGGGAGGCAACCAATAGATGTGTCTGTCTCATATTGATGTTCTTCTCTCTCTCCATTCCTCACTTCAACTCTATCTAAGAATCAATGGAAAAACATCCTTGAGTGAGGAGTAACAATAACAAAATAGAGTATTAGGACACCTGGCCCCTGTATAGCTTTTATACTGACTTGATCTCTGACGTTGGACAGGATGAGTCCCAGATCACCCAGGCTGGAGGAAGAAGAACGTTGTCTGTGGATGTCAAAGTAGCAGAGACTAGGCTTCTTGGCAGTGTCTAGAATACAGCAAGGTGATAGAGAGGAAGTAGACCGGTTTTCCATATCTGGCAAAGATTCCTGCTGTGCCCTGAAAAGCATGGTGTTCTGGGATGCTGAGGGCTCCCTCACAGACATCTTGGTTTTAACCTGTGGGCAACCAGTGACTAGAGGGAGGCTGTCTTCCTCTCCACCCCACTTCTGAAGCCTCAACACTGCACGGGATTTAAATCCTTGACCTGAGCATTGGGTCTGTGGAGCAGGAGATCAGGTGGGTGAGAAGAGAGAATGACTGGCATTAGACTGACCTTTTCCTCAGTGGAATAAAGGATAAATATCAGGTATTAAACTAAATAGCAAACAAGGATGCAGAATATTGTTTTATTGAACAACCAGTATGTGGACTAAGATTGATATTATTTACATCTATCTACCAACATAGTTATAGCTATACTTCTGAAAAATATATTTAAATGGTTTTCTTTTTATTAAATTTACACATGTTAAAGCAGCTTTTTTGGAAGCTCCACTTTTCACATTTACTGTCCACCTTAAGAGTTCCACAGCTAGTACACGTTTTAGTTTATCCATTATTGAAATAGTGTTGCCTACAAAGAAATCAGTATACAAAGTACTTCTTAAAAAGTATTTTTAATGTGTTCCATATTTGAGTAGTTATAAAAAAATCATAAGTCAGAAATACTTTTGCATTTTCTAAATCAAGGAGCTGTTCATAGATAAACATAATAAATATACTATAACCCTTATAGGGAGTTTTGTAGGTAGAACCTGACAAGTATAACTATAAAAATTTGTTTTAAAATAATGATTCTTACACTTTTATCTTACGTAGTTCAAGGGAAGTGTTAACTGAAGCAGGTCCAGAAAACTCAAAACAAAATAAAATGATAAAGTTAAGGTAGAAATGACTTTGAATTTACAAACTGCCAATTTAAAAATTACAAAATGGAAAATCAAATTTTTGCTGCTGACTCTTATTTGTGCCATTCTTTGCCCCTTGCACAAAGGTAATGCCTTTTATTCATTTTTATGTATTCTTCTAGAACTTCTTTATGGAACTAAAAGCACCTACTAACATAAATTCCCACTTCACTCGTTTTTTTACCCTAAAGGGAAATATTATACTTATGTTCTTCACCTCGCCTTTTCGCACGGACAAGATAGCTTATAGATCTTTCATTACGAATACACATGTTTTCTCCCTCTCTCTCTTTCCTCCCTCCAGCTCTATAGTGTTCTGTTTTATAGATTTTCATTTAACCAGTACCTAGCAGAGGGACATTTTCATTGTTTATAGACTTTTACAATTACATGCAGTGCTGTAATGGATAATCTTATTCCTAAGTAACTTTGAATGTGGGCAAGGAAACCTATTAGGTAAATTCACCAGGGAATGACTTGTGGAGCAACGAATAAAGGTACAAAGTATAGTTCTCAACAGTCTCGGTAAATTCTCCTCATAGGCTGAACAGTGTTGGGCACCCACCAATAAAGTGTTAGAATTTCTTCATAGTCTCTCCACCATCTATTCATTTCATAAACATTTTAAACATCTACTATGTCTTTTTATATAGTTTTAACATGCTATAGAAACCTATTGTTTAGGAGTTGTAATTTCTCTTATTCTAGGTAGGAAAGATATTAACCTTAATTCTTAGGAAACTAGAAATATATTATATTCTTTCTGATTCCTAGTTTTTTTGGGAAAGCCTGGGATTATATTACTATGACCATTATAATAATTTCACTGATTGGACAACTTAGGCAACAAAAATAGTTTTTTTGTTTTGTTTTGGTCTCACAACTCACACTAAATTGTCAAGGTTTTGTTGTTATGTGGCTACATTGCTGTGTTTATTCAAATCAAGGGCACTGCCCTGGCCGGTTTGGCTTGGTGGTTAGGGCATCGGCCCAAGGACCAGAGAGGCCCGGGTTCGATGTACCTCAGTTGCAGTTTGTTCCGGCCCCAGTTGGGGTCGTGTGGGTGGCAACCACTCAATGTGTCTCTCTTGCAGTGATGTTTCTCTCTCTCTCTCTTCCTCCCTCTCTCCCTCCTGCTCTATCTAAAGATAAATACAAAAATGTCCTTGGGTGAAGTTTAAAAAAAAAAAGAAAAAGTCAAGGGCACTTAGATTTGTATTAAGAAGAGAATCTGCATCAGAGCAGAGAACAATATCCTTTAATATAAAACTTATGAGTTGCCTGTAATGTGATTTCAATGTTCAAATAGTTAAATAATACTTACCTCTTTTCAACCACAACAAAATTGTGACTTTTTTTTTTTTTTTACAACTCACAGTAGAATATGAAATTAAATGCACTTCAGTGCATCCCACGTTTCGTGGATGTTAATGTGGAGGTCAGGTGACAGCATGGGCTCAAATGAAGTTTGGGGAAAGTTCCAAACTGCTCTGTCCAATTTCATAGCCACTACACACTTTGCTATTGAGCACTTTAAAATGTGACTAGACCAAAGAGGGATTATGTAAAATGTATACCAGATTTCAAATAGTTAATTGAATATAAAGAATGTAAACTATCTCATTAATAATTATCTTATTGGTTACATGTTGAAAGGGTAAGAGTTTGATATATTTGGTTAAATAGATTATATTATTAAAATTAAGATTACCTTTGCATATTTTTCATTTATTTTTTAATTAATTAATTTATTTTTGTTACAGATGTTTCTCCTTTTTCCCCCACAGCTTCCTCCATCCCGGTCCCTCCCCGCCCTGTCCTCAGCTTTGTTGTCCATGTCCATTGTTCATACATACATGTGAATAAGTTCTGTGGTTTATCTCTCCCCCAACACCCCTTCTTCTGGGGATTGTCAGTTGGTACCCCACTTCCACATCTCTGGGACTACCCCATTCCTCAGACTGTTATGTTCATTATATTCCCCAAATAAATGAGATCATATGATACTTGTGTTTCACTTAGGATAATACTTTCCAGGTCCTTCCATGTCATCTCAAAAGATAAGAGCTCTTTCTTTCTTACAGCTGCATAGTACTCCATTGTGTATGTGCCACAGCTTTTTAATCCATTTGTCTACTGATGGACATTTGGGCTGTTTCCAGATCTTAGCTATTGTAAATAGTGCTGCTATGAACATGGGGGTACATATATTCTTTCTGATTGGTGTTTCAGGCTTGTTAGGGTATATTCCTAGAAGTGGGATCACTAGGTCAAATGGAAGTTCAATTTTTAATTTTCTGAGGTAACACCATATTGTTTTCCATAGTGGCTGCACCAGTCTGCATTCCCACCAGCAGTGTACTAAAGTCCCCTTTTCTCCACACCCTCGCCAACACTTGTTGTTTGATGATTTGTTGATGGCGGCCATTCTGACAGGTGTGAGGTGATACCTCATTGTTGTTTTAATTTGCATCTCTCTGATGATTAGTGATGTTGAGCATTTCTTCATATGTCTCTTAGGCACTTGTATGTCCAGTTTGGAGAGGTATCTATTTAGTTCCTCTGCCCATTTTTTAATTGGGTTCTTTGTCTTCCTTTTGTTGAGCTGTATGAGCACTCTATATATATTGAAAATTAAATCCTTTTCTGATGTATCGTTGGCAATTATTTTCTCCCATAGAGTGGGTTGCCTTTCCATTTTGGTGGTTGTTTCTTTTGCTGTGCAGAAGCTTTTGTGTTTGATGTAGTCCCATGTGTTCATTTTTTCTTTTGTTTCTGTTGCCTTAGGTGATGTATCAGTGAAAATTCTGCAGCATATGATGTCCGAAAAATTGTTGCCTACATTTTCTTGTAGGATTTTTATGGATTCATGAGTCACATTTAAGTCTTTTATCCATTTTGAGTTTATTTTTGTGTATGGTGTAAGTTGATGGTCTAGTTTCATTTTTTTGCATGTAGCTGTCCAATTTTCCCAGCACCATTCATTAAAGAGGCTGTCTTGACTCCACTGTATGCTCTTGCCACCTTTGTCAAATATTAATTGAGCATATTGTGTTGGGTCCATTTCTGGGTTCTCTATTCTGTTCCATTGATCTATCTGCCTGTTCTTGTGCCAGTACCAGGCTATTTTGATTACATTGGCTTGGTAGTATAACCTGAAATCTGATAATGCGATCCCTCCAACTTTGTTCTTTTCAAGATTGCTGTGGCTATTCGGAGTCCTTTTTGGTTCCATATGAACCTTTGAAGTATTCATTCTAGTTCTGTGAAATATGTCATTGGTATTTTGATGGGGATTGCATTGAATCTATAGATTGCTTTGGGTAGTATGGACATTTTAATGACGTTAATTCTGTCAGTCCATGAACAAGGTATGTGCTTCCACTTTTTTATATCTTCCTCTTTTTCTTTTTTTCAATGACCTGTAGTTTTCTGCGAATAGGTCCTTTATTTCTTGGTTAACTTTGTTCCTAGGTATCTTAATTTTTTTTGCTGTGACAGTAAATGGGATTCTTTTTTTGGTTTCTCTTTCTGTGAGTTTATTGTTGGTGTGTAAGAATGCCATCGATTTCTTGACGTTAATTTTGTATCCTGCTACTCTGCCAAATTCATTTATTAAGTCTAGTAAATTTTTGATGGAGTCTTTGGAGTTTTCTACATACAGTATCATGTCATCTGCAAATAATGACAGTTTCACTTCCTCCTTTTCAATTTGGATCCCTTTCATTTTTTCTTCATGTCTGATTGCTGTGACTAAGACTTCCAGTACTATGTTAAATAGGAGTGGCGAAAGTGGGCATCCTTGCCTTGTTCCTGTTCTTAAGGGAAATGCTTTTAGTTTTTGCCCATTGAGTATGATGTTGGCTGTAGGTCTTTTATATATGGCCTTTATTCTGTTGAGATATGATCCCTCTATTCCCACATTCCTAAGCATTTTTATCAGAAATGGGTGCTGGATTTTCTCGAATGCTTTTTCAGCATCTATTGATATGATCATGTGATTTTTATCTTTCATTTTATTTATGTGGTATATCACATTTATTGATTTGCAAATATTGTACCAGCCTTGCATCCCTGGGATAAATTTCAATTAGTCATGGGGAATAATTTTTTTTTTTTCTTTTTTGATGTATTGCTGGATTTGATTTGCTAGTATTTTGTTCAAGATTTTGGCGTCTGTGTTCATCAGGGATATTGGCCTGTAGTTTTCTTTCTTTGTAGTGTCTTTTTCTAGTTTTGGAATTAGAATTATGCTGGCCTCATAAAACGAGTTTGGAAGTCTTTCTTCTTCTTGAATTTTTTTTGAAATAGTCTGAGGGGAATGGGTATTAGTTCTTCTTTGAATGTTCGGTAAAATTCCCTCATGAAGCCTTCCGGGCCTGGGCTTTTGTTTGCTGGGAGAGATTTGATTACATCTTCAGCTTCTTTTGTTGTTATTGGTCTGTTCAAGTTTTCTATGTCTTCCCAGTTCAGTGTTGAGAGACTATGTGTTTCTAGAAATTTGTCCATTTCACTTAGATTGTAGATTTTTGTTTCCGTATAATTGTTCATAATATTTGTTAATGATCCTTTGTATTTCTGTGGTGTCAGTTATTATTTCTCCTCTTTCATATCTGATTTTGGGTATTTGGGTTCTCTCTCTTTGTTTCTTGGTGAGTCTAGCTAAGGGTCCATCAATCTTGTTTATCTTTTCAAAGAACTAGCTCTTTATTTCATTGATTTTTTGAATTGGGTTTTTGGTCTCCATGTCATTTATTTCTGCTCTGATCTTTACTATTTCCTTCCTTCTACTTGCTCTGGGGTTTTCTTTTTGTTTGCTTTCTAGTTCTTTAAGTTGAGGTTAGATAGTCTATTAGAAATTTTTCTTGTTTCTTGAGATAAGCCTGTAGTGCTATGAACTTCCCTCTCAGAACTGCTTTCGCTGCATCCCATAGATTTTGTGTTGTTGCGTGTTCATTTTCATTGGTTTCCTGGAATTTTTAAATTTCTTCCTTGATCTCCATGGTACCCCATTCATTGTTCAATAACATGCTATTTAGCCTCCGTGTGTTCAAATATCTTTGCATGTTCTTGTTGCAATTGATTTCTAGTTTCATGCCATTGTGATCTGAGAAGATGCTTGATATGATTTCAGTCTTCTTGTACTTGTAGAGTCTTAGTTTGTGCCCTAACATGTGGTCTATCTTTGAGAATGTCCCTTGTGCACTTAAGAAGAAAGTGAATTCTGCAGTTTGGGGGTGTAATTCTCTGTAGATATCTATAAAATCCAGTTGATCTAGCGCTTCATTTAGAATCTGTGTTTCCTTGTTAATTTTTTGTCTGGATGATTTATCCAGTGATGTCAGAGGGCTGTTGAATTCCCCTGCTATCATTGTATTGCTGTTGATTTCTCCTCTGAAGTCCTCCAGAAGATTTTGAGTATATGTTGGTGCTCCTATATTTGGGTGCATATATGTTTATCAAGGTTATATCTTCCTGTTGGATAGATCCTTTCAATATTATGTAGTGGCCTTCTTTGTCTCTAGTTATGGCCTTCATTTTGAAGTCTACTTTATCAGATATGAGTATTGCTACCCCAGCGTTTTTTTCCTTTTTGTTTGCTCGCACACATCACTAACTGCCAGCGTTGGCCGAGTATGGGCCCGACGCTCCAATGCCACCCATTTTCAGGTCTAGTTGATTTGGCAGTGAGTTGTTACACATTCCTTAGTGGATTCCGACTTCCATGGCCACAGTCCTGCTCAGAGACAGTATGCATTTAAACAGCTCAGACTTGTTTATTTAAAAGAAAAAAAGTTAATATTTGGCATTGATTATAATAT
Organism: Molossus molossus; assembly: GCF_014108415.1. NCBI lineage: Eukaryota > Metazoa > Chordata > Mammalia > Chiroptera > Molossidae > Molossus > Molossus molossus. Next base: position 78,539,208 of record NW_023425344.1, on the reverse strand, counting down.
ATTTTCATCTTCACAACAACCCTATGAACTTGCTAAAGGACCTTAGATATTATACAGATCAACTTCCATGTCCTATAAATCATTTCTGAATCCACTGTATGGATTTAAAAAGCCATTTTCCTTTGGTGTCATAGTTTACCAAATGAAATGAGCTATGCACTGAATGTAAATGAATTAATAAGATTTCAGGAACAATGGCTCATACTGGATAAAAAGAGAAAATTGGCTGACAAACATTCAATAAATATTCAGCACTCCAAATCACTAATACACAAGACACAGTATTTCCTATAATAATATATTTTTTGTGTGTTTTGAAATATTCCTGGTATTCTAAATGTATACTTGATATAAGCAATGATATTCTGAGTACTGTACTATATTTATATATGAGGGGGCCTGGAATTTAAATATTTGCATATACATCAAATGAATATACTGTTATTTGTTACTGTTATTTCTTTTTTGTAAGAAGGTAGATAATTAAATCATAGTAAGAAAAAAGCAGGGGAGCGCAAAGATGGTGACAGGCAGGACTGGAGCGCAGTTGAGAGTGTGAGAGAGAGTGTGAGTGAATGTGAGCATGGAAGACCAACCTTGAGCAGTGCAGAGACATAGGGCAGAGGTTCCTGTGCTGTGGATGGAAAGCAGAAGGCTACATGGTAATTCACAAGCCAGCAAACTTCCCCCAGTGAGGCCCGGAGGCCCCACCATTTTGGAGGATCCCAGGTCTTTCCTGGGAGGAGGAAACGGGAGCGGCTGGGGCCCAGCGACCTGAGTCCACTAGAGTGCCCTGTACCATCCATCCAGTAACTCAGCTGTGTTGGTATGGTCAGCACACAGTAGGTGTCTACAGTGGTAGCTGAAACCAGCCAGGAGCCGGAGCCCCACCCCCAACAGCAACAGCGGCTTTCCAAGGCCTGCAGCAGCGCTGCAACCCGATGCTCCAGACTCCAGGCCCACATTGGCAGGCATCCAGCCCAGGACCCAAGCCCACGGTAGCGTGCACCTAGCCCAGAGCCAAGGACTGAGGCCTGCAGCAGTGAGTGAGCCAGCCCAAGCTCCAGGCCTACAGCAGTGCATCAGCAAAGACTGATCAGGAACGGTGCCCCAGGCCAAGCAGCAGGGCTAGGGCAGCTGAAACCTGCCCCTGACCACTGCAGCAGCAGAGCTGGAGTGGAGCCCCTCGCTCCAGCAGCAACAAAATCCCAGGTGCAGAGCATCCTCAGCCCCCAACAGGAGTAAAGGATTGGGACCTGAGAGCACCTCCTGGTGGCAGCAGCAGCAGTGGCAGTGTGAACCGGGAGCTGACACTTGCCCCCAGCAGAGACCGATGAGGAGCTGAGTCCCACCAGGCAGCAGGGTCCCCCAACAGTACACCAGCAAAACCATGCACCCCAGCAGCATCCAGAGGGACCCAAAAACCCCAGAAGTGCACCAGTGGAACCCATGAACCCCAGAAGCATACCAATGAAACCCACAAACCCCAGCAGAACACCAGCTGGACCCACACACCCCAGCAGTATACCAGAGGGACCCACAACCCCAGCAGCATGTCAGTGGAATCTATGCACCCCAACAGTGTACTGGTGGGACCCCACACACCCCAGCAACATACCAGCAGGTCCCCCACACCAAAGCAGGGCACCAGATGAACCCACACACCCCCCCCCCCCCACCGGCAGCAGCAGCACATATCGGCAACTAAGACCCATCCCCAGCAGCATCAGCAGAAACCTATCAAGAGTGGTGCCCCAGCCCAAGCAGCAGTGAATCTCAGGGAGCCGAGACCTGCACGACAGACCAATTCCAGCTGCCAGGTGGCAACCCTCCAGGACCCACAGCAGACAAGAGGAGCCATACACCAAAACAGGATGGGAGGCACAGCAGCCTTAAGTGATACACACTGACCTGCTTACATATTCTAACATCCCTCACCAGACTTAGAACTACCAGACTGCTAAAATTGTGAGACAAAGAAACAACACCCAAATGAAAAAAAAAAAAAAAAAAAAAAGGAATCACCAGAAATGGAACTACAGGAATTAGAAGAAAGCACCTTGTCAGACAAAAAATTCAAAGCAATGATTATAAGAGTGCTCAAACAATTTGGTGAAAACTACAAGCAACTTAAGAATTATGAAGAGCTCACTGGGAACTACTTCAGTTTAAAAAAAGAGGTAGAAGCTATACATAAAAATGAAGAAGAAATAAAGAATAACATAGCTGATATAAAAAAATACCTTAGAAGGGTTCAATAGTAGATTAGAAGAGGCTGAAGACCAAATCAGCGACTTGGAAGACAAGGTAGAGAAAAATGCCCAAATAGAGCAGCAAATGGGGAAAAAAAAAAAAAAAACGTTTAAAAAGCAGGAGAGTTTAAGGGAGCTGTGGGACAATACAAAACATAACAATATTCACATTATACGGGTACCAGAAGGAGAAGAATCAGAGAAAGGAATAGAGAACCTGTTTGAAGAAATAATGGCAGAAAACTTTCCTAAACTGGTGAAGGAAACAGTCACAAAAGTCCAAGAAACACAGAGAGTCCTAAGCAAGGTGAACCTCAGAAGACCCACAACTAGACATCATAATAAAAATGACAAACATTAAAGACAAAGAAAGAATCTTGAAGCGAGAGAGAGAGACAGAAAGTTACCTACAAGGGAGCTCCCATTAGACTGTCAGCTGATTTTTCAATACAAACGCTGCAGGCCAGAAGGGAGTGGCATGACGTGTACAAAGTAATGCAAGGCAAGGGTCTGAATCCAAGACTACCACCACCAAACCAGCACTGCAAGAAATGCTGGAAGGACTGTTGTAAGAAAAAGAAGAAGAAATAGAAAGAGAGAAAGAAGAACACAGGCATAAAATAAAAATGGCAACAACAACTGCCCTGGCCGGTTGGCTCAGTGGTAGAGCATTGCCTGCACTCCAGAGAGACCCGGGTTCAGTTCCCACTAAGGGCATGTACCTCGGTTGCAGTTTGTCTCTGACCCTGGTTGGGTCGTGCGGGTGGCAACCACTCGATGTGTCCCTTTCACGTTGATGTTTCTCTCTCTCTCTCTCTCTCTCTCTCTCTCTCTCTCTCTCCCTCCCTCCCTCCCTCCTCTATCTGAACAAAAAATGGGAAAATGTCCTCAGGTAAGGATTAAAAATAATAATAAAATAAAAATGGCAACTAATAACTATCTATCAATAATAACCTTAAATGTAAATGGCTTAAATGCTCCAAACAAAAGACATAGGGTAGCTGATTGGATAAGAAAGCATGATCCTTACATCGATATCTCTCTTTCTCTCTTCCTCTCTCTCTCTCTCTCTCTCTCTCTCTCTCTCTCTTTCTCTCCCCCTCCCTCCCACTCTGTCTGAACAAAAAATGGAAAAAAAGTCCTCGGGTGAGGATTAAAAAAAAAAAACTTCTACGCCCTGGTCAGTTTTGTTCAGTGGTTAGTGCGTCGGCCTGTGGTCCAGAGAGACCCAGGTTCAGTTCCCACATACCTCAGTTGCAGTTTGTCCCCGGCCCTGGTTGGTCATGTAGGTGGCAGCCACTCGATGTGTCCCTTTCACATCCATGTTTCTCTCTCTCTCTTCCTCTCTCTCCCTCCCACTCTGTCTGAACAAAAAATGGGAAAATGTCCTCGGGTGAGGATAAAAAAAAAAAAAAAGAAAGAAAGCATGACCCATATACATGCTGTCTACAAGAAACTCACCTCACAACAAAAGACTCTCACACAGGATGAAAGTGAAGGGATGGAAAAAAATTTCCTGAGCAAATGGAAATGAAAAAAAAAGCTAGTGTAGCAAACTCATATCTGACAAGATACACTTCAAAACTAGGGCCATAATAAGAGAGAAAGACGGTCATACATAATGTTAAAAAGATCAATCTGACAAAAGGATATAACACTGGTAAACATATACGCACCAAATATGGGAGCTCCAAAATATATTCAAAAACTTTTGGAGAACTTCAAGGGAGAGATCAATAGCAATACAATCTTAGTGGGTGATTTTAACACCCCACTTACACCACTGGATAGATCTTCCAGACAAAAACTTAACAAGGACATAGAGTCCTTAAATGACTACCTAGATCAGTTGGACTTAATTGATATTTACAGAACATTTCACCCCAAAGCTACAGAATATACATTCTTCTCAAGTGCACATGGGACATTCTCAAAGAAAAACCACATGTTAGGACACAAAGTAAGTCTCTACAAATTCAAAAAAAAATGGAAATCACATCAAACATCTTCTCAGACCACAATGGCATGAAACTAGAACTCAATTATAACAAAAACATTCAAACACTTGGAGGCTAAATAGCATGTTATTAAACAACAAATGGGTTACTGATGAGATTAAGAAAAAAATTAGAAACTTTCTGGAAACCAATGAAAATGAACACACAACAACACAAAATTTATGCCATGCAGCGAAAGAAGTCCTGAGAGGGAAGTTCATAGCACTACAGGCCTACCTCAGGAAACAAAAATAATTTCTAATTGACTCTCTAACCCTATAACTTAGATCTAGAAAGAACACAAAAAGAAAAACCCAGAGCAAGTAGAAGGAAAGAAATAGTAAAGGTCAGAGCAGAAATAAACAACATATTCAAAGATCTAATACCCATTCTTCTCAAACTATTCCAAAAAATCCAAGACAACAGGAGACTTCCAATCTCATTATATGAGGCTAGCATAATCCTAATTCCAAAACTGGATAAAGACACTACAAAGAAAGAAAACTACAGGCCAATATCCCTGAGGAATACAGATGCCAAAATCCTTAACAAAATATTAGCAAACTGGATCCAGCAATACATCAAAAAAATTATTCATCATGACCAAGTGCGATTCATCCCAGGGATGCAAGGCTGGTACAATATTCACAAATCAATAAACGTGATACACCACATAAACAAAATGAAAAATAAAAACCATATGATCATATCAATAGATGCTGAAAAAGCATTTGACAAAATCCAGCACCTATTTCTGATGAAAACGCTCAGCAATGTGGGACTAGAGGGATCATGTCTCAACATAATAAAGGCCATATATGAAAAGCCTACAGCCAATATCATACTCAATGGAAAAAAACTAAAATCATTTCTCTTAAGAACAGGAACAAGACAGGTATGTCCACTTTCGGCACTCTTATTTAACATAGTATTAGAAGTCTTAGCCACAGCAATTAGACAAGAAGAAAAAATAAAAGAAATCCAAATTGGAAAGGAGGAAGTGAAACTCATTATTTGCAGATGACATGATATTTACACAGAAAACCCTAAAGACTACATCAAAAATCTACAAGACTTAATAAATGAATTTGGCAAAGTAGCAGGGTACAAAATTAATGTCAAGGAATTGATGTCATTCTTATACACCAAAAATAAACTCACAGAAAGAGAAATCAAAAAAACAATACCATTTACCATTGCAGCAAAAATTAAGATACCTAGGAATAAACTTAACCAAAGAAGTAAAGGACCTATTTGCAGAAAACTACAGCTCATTGAAAAAAGAAATAGAGGAAGATATAAAAAAGTGGAAACACATACCTTGTTCGTGGATTGGAAGAATTAACATCATTAAAATGTCCATACCGCCCTGGCCAGTTTGGCTCAGTGGTTAGAGCATTGGCCTGCAGTCCAGAGACCTGGGTTCAGGTCCCGCTAATGGCGCGTACCTTTGTTGCAGTTTGTCCCCGGCCCTGGTTTGTTGTGTGGGTGGCAGCTACTTAATGTGTCCCTTTCACGTCCATGCTTCTCTCTCTCTCTTCCTCTCTCTCCCTCCCACTCTATCTGAACAAAAAATGAAAAAATGTCCTCGGGTGAGGATAAAAATAAATAAAATAAAATGTCCATACTACCCAAAGCTATATATAGATTCAATGCAATCCCCATCAAAATACCAACGACATACTTCACAGAACTAGAACAAATAATCCAAAAGTTTATATGGAACGAAAAAAGACCATGAATAGCCTCAGCAATCTTGAAAAAGAAGAACAAAGTAGAAGGGATCACATTACCAGGCATCAGGTTATACTACAAAGCCACTGTAATCAAAACAACCTGGTACTGGCACAAGAACAGGCATATAGATCAATGGAACAGAATAGAGAACCCAGAAATGGACCCAAGACAATATGCTCAATTAATATTTGACAAAGGTGGCAAGAGCATACAGTGGAGTCAAGACAGCCTCTTTAATAAATGGTGTTGGGAAAACTGGACAGCTACATGCAAAAAAATGAAACTAGACCATCAACTTACACCATACACAAAAATAAACTCAAAATGGATAAAAGACTTAAATGTGACTCTTGAATCCATAAAAATCCTACAAGAATATGTAGGCAACAAAATTTCAGACATCATATGCAGCTGAATTTTCACTGATACATCACCTAAGACAACAGAAACAAAGGAAAAAATGAACACATGGGACTATATCAAACTAAAAAGCTCTGCACAGCAAAACAAACAATCATCAAAATGCAAAGGGAACCCAGTATTTGGAAGAGTATAATTGCCAATGATATATCAGATAGGAGTTAATTTACAAAATATATAGAGTACTCACACAATTCAACAAAAGGAAGATAAAGAACCCAATTAAAAAATGGGCAGAGAACCTAAAGAGACACCTCTCCAAACAGGACATACAAATGGCCAAGAGACATATGAAGAAATGCTCAACAACACTAATCATCAGAGAGATGCAAATTAAAACAACAATGAGGTATCACCTCACACCTGTCAGAATGGCCGCCATCAACAAATCATCAAACAACAAGTGTTGGCAAGGGTGTGGAGAAAAGGGGACTCTAGTGCTCTGCTGGTGGGAATGCAGACTGGTGCAGCCACTATGGAAAACTATATGGTGTTACCTCAAAAAATTAAAAATTGAACTTCCATTTGACCCAGTGATCCCACTTTTAGGAATATACCCTAACAAGCCTGAAACACCAATCAGAAAGAATATATGTACCCCCATGTTCATAGCAGCACTATTTACAATAGCTAAGATCTGGAAGCACCCCAAGTGTCCATCACTTGGTGAATGGATAAAAAAGCAGTGGTACATATACACAATGGAGTACTATGTAGTTGTAAGAAAGAAAGATCTCTTATTCTTTGAGACAACATGGAGGGACCTGGAAAGTATTATCCTAAGCGAAACAAGCTAAGCATAGAAAGACAAATATCACATGATCTCACTTATTTCTGGAATATAATGAACTAAACAAACTGATAAACAAAATAGACCCAGAGACATAGAAGTATGTACAGACTGACATTCCTCAGAAAGGGGGGTTGGGGGGACAGGCAAGGGATTAACCACAGAACTTATATGTATGTATGCATAACCAACAGACATAGACAACAAGACTTAGGACAGGGTGGGAGGGGTTCGGGAGGAGGGGGTAAAAAAAATAAAAACAAAAATAAAAAATAAAAGAAAAAAGCAGGCATGCTTATTATTTTGGTAGTTTACTATAATATATTGGTGTATGAAAGACATTCAACTTATTTAATCAAATAGATTTTCTCTATATACACAACTGTTATTTCTAAGTAAGCATCCTCCTAAATTATTTTTTAAGTATTCACTGTAGAGAATGTAATAAAATAGCAATGAAATGTACTCCATCACTGCACCTGATAAATACCTGAAATACACCAATGTGATAAACTTTCAGTTATAAATAATTAACTGTATCCACACCATTAAAAAATCTAATAGGCTAAGTGTGTCATCTCATGACAACATTTTTATGACACTTAGTTTTCCCAAATTCTGTTCTATGCCTCCTTTTTAAAAACCAGCTCTGTTCATATAACACTGCAAAGATGCAAACTGGTGATAACAGAATGATTTTTTTTTTACCCTTTTAATTAGATTTGTTTAAAAGAACAATTTCTACTAATTATTCCAGATGTGTTCTACATCAATCATGTCTTATGCCCTGTAATTCCTGAGAGCAAGGCCCATTCAGCCAAAAAGAATGATATTATTTGAAGTCTTTTGTAACATAAGTAAATTGTTTCTTGCAGTAAAATCCCAAATGGCTTTGCAAGATTTCAGTTAGGTGAGTTGAGAGTAACTGCTACTTTCTAAAGGTCTAATAATCTTTCTGGCCCTTGGGGAGTACTTAATGTATGAGTTATGCCTAAATACCCTATGGAAATTGAAATGGGCAATTTCTTTATTTCACTGTGCATGTTCAGACCACTCATTAATCCTAAATTATTAATCCTAATAACTCTCCTTGGAGGCAGGTAAGGGGCAGCCTCCATAATACTGTCCCCAGATAAGGAAAGGAAAGTCTCTGTCTGCACCCACTGCTAGGCAGCTGGCATCTGAATCTGACCAGGGGCACATATCCACTGGTCCTGAACCCACTAGACAATAAAACTGCTTTTTAATCGGCTTAAATGGGCTTGTTTATTTTCCCCTTTCCTATTATTGAAATAGAAATGGAAATCTGCTTTCAAAGACCAGCCTAACAGCATCTCCTTCCTTGGTTGGCCTGACCTTCAGGCAGTACAGCTGCCTGAGTTGAGTTAAAAATGGACTGTCAAGCTGGCTTTAATTTCTGCTGCTCTGCCCCCGAATGTCCTCCCACTGATCTGTGTTTCACACCCTCCTTACGCCTTCTGTTGTTGTTTTTCTTACTGAGTTTTTAGCCTGGACAGCTGAACCTTTCAAGGTCCTAACCTGCAGATCCTTGTACCAGTGACAAAGTAATCCCAGAGGCCTGGGAGCCAACGCTGGAACCTCCTGCTAATTGAAACAGTCTTTCCCTCCAGGCATCCCGCCCTTTCCTTCCCCGGACCCACCACCGTCTTTGGGAATGGCCACTCTGAACAGATCATCTCCTACTGGCACACCAACACGGGGGAAGTGTGGCTTAGAAACTTCGCAAGAAAACATGTTTGGCTGCTTGCCAATAGGTTGTTGACTCTTTCCTTGGCTCCTCTGTCCCTCTGTGCGGTCAGGTTCGGGACTGTGCACCAGGCCTCACAGGATTAACCCTAACGGGATGTAAAACTGTGTCTTCACTGCCCAAAGCCCCTTCAAGAACTCGCAAGCCCAAGTTCCTCCACCCTGACAGGGCTCGCCAGGAACTTCTGCCTCTGGGAATGACAATTGCTCCCTGCGACCAGGCGGCTGGGGAAGGCAGCTAAGATCCCACTAATGGTTTTGTTTAGTTTCTTGGCAAACTCCCCTTGGTCCAATCTCCCGGCGCTCCGGAGCCAGGTCTAATTAGAAGAGTACCAGGCTCACCCTGCTCGCAGAGAAAACGCATTAGTCATAGATGAAACAGCACGAAGAGTGCGGGCGCCCGGGAGTGCAGCGGGTGAAGACCCTTCCTAAAATGCTGGGGAGCCTTTGATGCCTAGAGGAAGGCTGGATCTGACAGCGTTCTGCAGAGAAGGACGGAGAAACCCAGGGACGGGGGGTAGAGTTGACTTGGTTAGAAGCCAGAACGAAGTGCATAAATGATGCTCACTGAACATGGAAACAGAGTTAAGCAGAGTGTTCGGTATATCACAGCAATGCCTAGGTCACAGTAACAGACAAAGGGCAGAAAGCCTCCCGCTGCCCAGGACAGAATCTCATCAAGGGCACCGGCGGCACGAGTGCGCGCGCGCGCTGGCGGAGGGGTCACACCAGAGAATCCAGGCTGGTGGCAGAGGGGAGTGGTCAGCTTTGGGCGAGTCGTGTACCCGGAATTGCAGTCGCGGTGACCCGTGGCCCACCCTGGAAACAGCAGGTATCAACAGTAGTGCAAGCTTGTCCCCACCTCCCAGCGGCTCGCCTTGGGCGGCTAGAAGTGTCGGGGTTGAAACGCAACCCTTCCAGAAGAGGGGCGGGGCGCGGGGCCGGGGCGGGGCGGGCGGCGCAGGTAGGCGGGGCGGGCCGGCCGGCCGAGGAGGCTGGGCCTATAAAGTGCTCGCTGCCCCAGAGGCGGTGCAGTTCAGTGGGGGCGGGTGCTAGGTGCGCTGGGGCCGAGCCGGGTGCCGATCTGCTGGGGTCCGCAGGTCCCAGCGCCCCCGAGGGAAGAGGCCCCAGAGGAGAGTGCCCACCTCACTTTACCTCGCAGCGTTGCCAGCGAGCGCGTCGGCCTCAGCCAACTCCCGGCAGGTGAGCGAGGCGGCTGCCGGGGTGCCATGGGGCAGAGGCGGGGGCCTCCGCTGCCCGGGCCACGGAGGAGGGTGAGCTCCGCGGGCCAAGTCGGCCTCAAGTTTTGCTAACTTTGAATGGGTTTCAGGTTTTGGCAGTAGTTGGGTCTCCACTAGCGAGACTGCAAACTTGAGTTGCAGGGACCGGTTCCTTCCCTTTGGGAAACAAGGGCTCGGCTGGTTCGCTCTGGGTACGCGGGGCGTGTTAGGAGCCTCTGCACGTCTTGCCGACTCTTGCAAATCTGTCCTTGCTGCCTGCTTTTTCCAGCGCCCCAGGCCGTTCTGCCCCGCGAGGGAAACGGAGCCGTTGACCATGGTTGCAACTGGCAGTTTGAGCAGTAAGAACCTGGGCAGCATTTCAGAGTTCCTGGACCATGGCTTCTACCCGGGGAGCCTGCTAAATGGTGAGTTTCCCAGCTGCCCGCCTCTCTCCCCTCCAAAGGTTGCAGCCCTTCCATTGATCCGATCGGATAGGCGGGTGTTCGGTGTCGCCCCATTCCTCAGTGGAGGTACCACAAAATCCATCTGAGGAAAGTTCTTTCCAAACTTTCTAGCATCTTCTGTCCATGACAGTGAGAATCAAAAGTAGCACAAAAATATTGAGGGCTGCATAGGTCTAGCCTGTTGCTAATAGGCTCTTTGGGGTGAAAAGTTATCTAGGTTCCTTACCCGACATGGTTGTCAAGTTTTGGTAAATTTTAAGTGTACAGTTATGTGTGTTTTAACAAATGTAATCACCCTGTAATCACTACCATGACCATCTCCCCCTCCCCCCCAAATTCCCATCAATTGCCAACTCTTCCTCTCCCCGTTTACTTTGCCTCTAGAGTTTCATCATATAACGTGTACTCTTGTAGCCCGTTTTTTTCCTGCAGCTTAGTTATTTTGAGGTCCTTCCATGGTGTTGCTTGTATCAGTGTTTTCCTTTTTATTGCTGTGTAGTATTCTATTTGTGGATGTATCCATTATTCCCCTTTTAATGGCAGAAGGAAATTTTAAAATAGCAGTGATGCTGGTCATACTGTCATTTGCAATTTTAAACAGCAGTTTCTAAGCTGTGTGGGCATAGACAAATCGCTGAAGATCTTTGGGCCTTTCACATTTAGAAGGCAAAGTGGTTGATGATCTAATTTTGTAGTCCAACTCCCTAAAATTCTCTATCCTCAGTGTATGAAGCCTTATAATTTGGAGTGCATTTGTTTTATTTAGTTATTTAAAAACAATGATCTAAGTGAATACGCGATGTGGGGAGAGGAAACCACAACAGCCAATGAGGTTGAAGTTGGCTTAGGGAAGAGAACCTGCAGGACCTCTGCCTGCACCCTGCTCAGTTGACTGTGTGTATGGCATCTTGCCAAGTGGTAGGATTAATTTGGAAGGTAGGTGACCAAATGCAGACCTATCTCTTTTCCTTTGAGCAAGTCTAATTTTGTTTTCCTAGAACTATTTTGTTTTGCTTGGCCATGGAAAAGTACCCAGCCAGTTATAAATATCCTGGTGGACCTCAAAGGTCTTCTTTGAGCAATTTTTAATCAAAGAGGTTGAAGCTAAAATTTGTATTTACAGGCAGTTCTAGTAAAGAATTTAAAGAAGGAAACCGATTTAATAGATATTTAATATAGCTCCTCAGATTCATCTTAAGTTTATCACTGAAGGACAAAAGGAAAAATTTGGTATTTTATTTTATTTTTTACTTGTGTTGCTTTATTTTTTTAAACAATTTTTAAATTTTAATTTAATTTAATGTTTTTCTATCACCATTGATCTCCTCTGTGTCATCCTCTTCCACCTCCACCCGTCCCTACCCCCTGCCATCACCACACCAAAAAAATGGGCACAATTTGGTATTTTAAAGCAATAAACTCATATATTCTTAAAGTCAGAAGGTAAGTTTTTGACTGTCATCATCAGAAAAAAAGTATATAACCATTTTTATTCCAGAAGTAAAGCATGTTCTCTGCAAAACAAATGGAAAGTCTTCGTAAGCAAGTAAGGGAGCAAGAAATGAAAGAAAATAATGATAGGATAACCATAGGTTAACCTAGGATAATCATAAGAGATTTTTGATCCATAGTCTTTAAGGTTTTGTGTGTGTGTACACACAAATTTAAAGAAAAATGGTTGTATCCTATCTACCCTATTTATTAATACCTTTATTTTATGAGAGGTCATATGACTTGCTCTATTACTCCACAAGTTAATAGCAGAGTGAGGTCAGCTGACTCTCAAAAAAATATTGGAAACAGGTAGACGTGGCAGAGATATGACCGATGATGTTATCGTGGTGTGTTTTTCATGCTCCTTGATTTTTTTTCTTAATTTCAAACTTCCATTTTCTACAGATTTTGACTACTGGGATTATGTTGTTCCTGAACCCAACCTCAGTGAGGTGGTATTTGAGGAGACAACTTGCCAGAGTTTGGTTAAAATGCTGGAGAACTGTCTGTCCAAATCCAAGCAAACCAAGCTCGGTTGCTTGAAAGTGCTTGTCCCTGAGAAACTGACCCAGAGGATTGCTCAGGACGTCCTTCTCCTCTCCTCCACGGAGCCCTGCGGCCTGCGGGGCTGTGTCATGCACGTGAACATGGAAGTTGAAAATGTATGTATAAAGCTGGATAGGATTGTGTGTGACTCTAGTGTGGTGCCCACTTTCGAGCTCACACTCGTGTTTAAGCAGAACTGCTCGTGGACCAGCCTCAGGGACTTTTTCTTTAGTCGAAGTCGCTTCTCATCCAGCCTCAGACAAACTCTGATCCTGAGCTCAGGATTTCGACTTGTTAAGAAAAAGCTTTACTTCTTGATTGGAACAACAGTCATTGAAGAGTGCTAAAAAGGAAACATTGAAAACGGTTCTTTTCATGATTGGGTAACAAAACTCTGCAGCTGCTCAGTTACAGTCATTGTAGTTTGCCCTGCCTGCTCTCAACAAGAAACCCCAAATCAAGTTCATCTTCTGTATTTCAGAGTCACAGCAATGCCAGCTAAAGGGCTTATTTGGTGGCTTTTGAGAAATGATTCCAGCGTCTGCATTGTATCGCTTTCCTTTTTTTATTTACAAAGTGGAATGGAATGGAATAAGGAAGGAATAGAAGCAATCCACTTTAGATTTGTATTTGACTACAGAGGGTTTTCCATGTAGTCTTGCTAATAGACCATTAAACCGATGTCGTTTAGTTTTATTTTCATATGGCTTTTTTTCTTCTGTAAGTTTTCAGAGTGATCCTATCAATCACAGAATCTTACTGAGTGATGCTTAGCCCATCAGAACTTCCAGAAGCCTACACCACACATTTCCTGCTCTACTCTAATTTGAAGGGTTCTTATATAGAAGGATAAAATGAAGTGGGTGAGCGTAATTAAAACTTAACTCCATTCAAGAGTGAATAAGAAACATCACTGGAAGAACAGAACCACTTCACTGTTTCCTTGCATATTCCCCACTCTCCAGGGTTTTTTTGTTGTTTGTTGGGGGAGGGGGGGTGTATTTGTTTGTCTTTTAAATATTTTTTATTGATTTTTAGAGAGACAGGAAGGGAGAGAGAGAAACATGGATGTGAGAGCAAAACATTGATCAGCTGCTTCCTGTAAGCCCCCTGGCCAGGAATTGGACTGGCGACCTTTCCATGCACAGGACAGTGACCAATCTACTGAGCCACACTGGCCAGGGCTCCGCTCTTCTGTGTTAAAAAGGTGGCAAAAGCTGGATCTACCATTTTAGTATTGTTTTACGTAACTTTGTTACAATATAAGCTCAGTTTTTCTAGTTCTCGAATTGAATGATATTTTTAAACTAGAAAAAATGGAAAATGTTAAACTGTTCTTTTGCATGTGAATGCATACAGGGATAGGACATGCGTTCTGAGATCTCATCCCATTCTCGTTCATTTCATGATCTAGCTTCTTTTCACTATCACACATTCTTAATCTCAGATGAACCCTCTCACCAGTCGGTGTTATCTCATCCCTGGCCTCTCCTGGGAACTCAGGTATCTCTCCTTTACCCATTCTTCAAAGGAGGAAACTGCAGACTACCACTCTCCATTATTAACGTGGGTCAATTACAACAGACTAGAGAGTGAAAACCAGGCCTGGTTAGCCAGCTCACTGTACCCAGCCTTCTTCAACCGTGGGTACCTGTCCCTAGGGAACACTAAAAGCTTTATTTTTTTCTTGCTCCTACCTAGATCATTATCCTTTTTTTTATGCTAATAAAAGAATGTAGCCTCCACACTACAACGTTCACTTCTGCAAGGCCTTCACACTTACTGTCGGTCATGAATACGTTTATTCAGATCTTCTGCCCAAGCTGTTAGCACCACTTTACATATCTGAGGGTGGTAGGGACAGATGGCTTCATCCTGGTGGAACTCAAAAGCAGTTAGATCCTGTTACTGATCCTGTAAGTGACCTAAAACGTCACTATTCAAATCATAAAGTCCTCTCTAGGACCGGGCCAGCTTCACTCACACTTGTTTTGCATGTCTATTATTAGTTAGGGCTCTGAAGGTCTCTGTGAGTCTGTGGGTGAGGCCTCTCTGGCAGGATGTAGAGTTGTTGTCCCTTTCCCTCTAACAGTTGTCTGACTGTCTTTTATGCTCACACAGTGGTGATAATGGCTTATGGAGACTCTTAATATTTCTGTTAAAGGAAATGAAAGTTTGTCTATTTTTGACAATAAAGCATCATATATTTTTTATTTTTTGTCCTCTGTCTTTTCTGAGTTTATTCAATGACACTAAAAATATTTGACAATATTTGAGGGAAGATGACAAAACATTTATCTTTTATAAGTGCTTTGCTTCATAATTTTTTCAAATATAAGAATACGTTTTATAGGAAGACGATGATTTGAGCTCCTTTAGCCGCCTTTAAAAAAAAAACAAGTCATTGTATAAAAGCTTTTCTATAGTTTTCCTAATGACCAAATGCAAATACATCAAACTGTGAGATCCAGATCCGTGTAGATTTTTATTTTAATCAGAATACATGGTAATGAGCTGGGAGGAGCATGATGCAGATGTTCAAAACCCCAGGCTCCTGCCTAAACCCTGCCATGGATTTTGGACTCCTGATACTCCACTGAATCTGCTGCAGATAAGAGGACAGAGGCTGAAGGGTGTCGTGACTCTTAGGGGCCATGTGGGGGAGTGATGGACATGACTTCTGTCTACATCCCACATAAAACTCAGTCACATGGCCCCATTCAATTGCAAAAGGGGCTGGGAAATGCGGCTGAAAGGTGTGCCTACGAAGAAATGGGCTTGATGAACTTGCTGACACACAGGAAGAGGTGAGTTAGTCTATGAACTAATAGAGAGCCCAGACACAGACCTACACATATATGGAAAGTGGATTTACAGCAGAGTTGTACCTTTAGATAAATGGGTAAAGGATGGTGTTATAATAATCATTTATCTACAGGGCAAAAAAAGAGAAATTGGATGCATATACATCAAGCATAAAAACCAATTCTAGGCTGATTAAAGAGTTAGATGTGGAAGGGATACTTTTATAAGAGAATATAATTTTATGATTTCAATGTAAGAAAAGATTTCTTAAATAAGGTGCAAAAAAAAGAAAGAAAGAAACTATCACATAACACTATAAAGAGAATGAAAATACAAATTCTGAACTGGAAGAAAGTATCTTCTATTAACTCCAAAAGAGTTAATAACCAGAATGTGTTAAGAATTCCTTCAAAACAATTAGTAAAGCACAAACAACCCAAAAGAAAAAATGTGGGCAAAAGCTTTGGATAGGCACTCTACAGTAGAGGAAACTCATGGCTGATAAACCTATGAAAAGATGCTTGATCTAACTAATAATTAGGGAAATGCAAACTAAAAGCACAATAAGACACTAATGTATACACATCCACATTGGTTAAAAAAAAAAGTTAAAGTCATCATCCAAATGTTGGTGAGGGTATGGGAGGGAAAAAAACTTGCTACAACACGCCCATATATGTGAATTCAGTCTGACATTCTTTTGTAAAGTTGAAAATATACATATTTTATAAGTCTACAATTCTATTTTTACTTATCAAATCTAAATTAGTTTTCTTTGAACTTTTTTCCTTGTTGTATATCTAAGAGAATTTTGTAAAGGTACACGCTCTACCTTATTTTAAAATTGCCATCTAGAGTTTTCACCCTAATTATAAAATGTTGCAAATACTGTTAAGTTCCAAGGTGTGGTAAACACTGATCTTTTTAAATAAAATGATTACATCACTTTGTTAAATGTTTCCAATGGAATGTAAATAGCATAGTAATTTAACACCAAAATGTATTTAAAAACACAAATAGAGTCTTCAACAATCAATTTTTCAGTGTTACTTTTTAAAGTCTAGGTTTCACTGAATTTTACCTTTATGTTATGTGTTTTAAGCTTGACAGTCGTATTATTTCTTCTACAATAAAAACAAGATTATAAATTAAAATTTTCTGTGATCATAAAGCTCTTAATTTTTTGATTGAGTTGACTTTACAAATAATAATAGTGTACAATGATCAAAACATCAAATATTCGCAAACTTGGATTAAGTATCATTTCCTATATTTTGTTTCTATAGATGTCAACTCAGAAAACATTCTTCATTTCAGTAAGTAGGTGGAGATCGAAAAGATTTGATTATCACAATATCAAGTAGTAATCAATCATTGAACTACTTTCAAGATATATGCCAAAATCACATAAATATCTACCACCAAAATTATTTTAAATAATCAGCACACAGATCATCAAATCAGATTCTCTTTCAATACTGTTGAAAACAAGGACTAAAAACCACCTGATGGGCAAAAGGTCTTGTTACTTTGATGTATTAGTCTGCTCAGGGTGCCGTAACCAAGTACCACAGACTGAGTGGCTTAGTCAACAGGAAATAATTTTCTCATAGTTCTGGTGTGCTAGAAGTGTGGGATCAAGGTGTTGGCAGGGCTGGTTTTGACGGGGAACTCCAAGAGTTACAAATGTTTAGCCTTAGTTGTATAGTTAATAGGCTTGATAATTAATGCATGCAGAAAGCCATTGTTCCAGGAACTGAAATGTATGACAGGACCTACCCTGACCCCAGGACACCCACTAGCAGTTCTGCCTCTGTGCCCCAGGACGATTGCAAGCAAGACTTCAAGATGATATCTGAGCCATCGTGCCCCAGGGAGAGAACGTTCAGCTGCCCAGGATGCAGATAAAGAATCATGGGTCAGCAGGTGAAGGGATGCGAGGAAAATCACCAGCCTGCAGCTTTTTTTATGATCAACCTTTTCCCTGAATTCCAAACCCCTTATCTACTTTTTCCTGAATTCCAAACCCATTAGGTACACTTTTCTTCTTATAAAAAAGTCTATTGAAAAGTGAGATGTAAGATGGTCTTTAGAGTACATAAACCACCGTCTTCTCAGGCCGCCGGCCATCTGAGTAAGTGCCCATAAAGATTCAATTCTATCACTACTTACTGTTCTGGTAGTGACAGGCAGCATCAACTCTGACTTTTCTGGTTTCATATTTTCCTGAGACCTCTCTCCTTGTCTTGTTGATGGCTGTCTTCTCCCTTGGTCTTCACATTGTCTTCCCTCTGTACAGTTTGTGTCCAAATCTCCTCTTCTTATATGGACATCAGTCATATTGCATAAGGGCCCACCCTAATGGACCTCATTTTAACGTCATTATCTATTTAAAGACCCTATCTCCAAACACAATCACATGCTAAGGTACTGAAGTTAAGGATTTAAATATGAAATTGGGGGGGGGGGGTGTGACACAATCCAATTGAAATAGCCTATGTGGGAGAGAAGAGTCCAAACTAGAGAAAAGCTGTTTATATTAAATATAATATGATGATACCAAATTGTTCAAGAGTCATTACAAGGAAAAATGAATTGTCTTTGGTCGCTGGATATAAGGAAGAGAGAAAGAAAGGTATCAGTAAACTTCAGGTATTTAGGTTTCTCTCCTGCCTGTTTGACGTAGACAGTAAAATCATCACCCTGAACAGGTAACAAGGACTTATAGAAGCTACCATAAGACTAACAGCCACAGAGATCTTATATCTGGCATCATTTCTCTTTTAATAACTGCTTTAGGTGGAGTACCCTGGAGGTAGCCTGAGATGGAGATTTGCAAGCAGAAGGTCAATGCCCTTTTGGCCAACACCTCTGGACAAGAGAAGGAAGTAGAACTGACTGAGTAAAGGAAATAGTTAACAGTTGATACTGTCTCCTCCAAAGGCCTCAAGTGACCTCTCAGGGAGCTCCAGAGTTAGACCGCCCTTCAGAGTTACTTCTCCTGAGGCAAGGGGGTTTGACCTGTATCCTTTCCTTCACTGACCGGACCTCAGAACCTAGCTGTCGGAGAGGTTGCGTGACTTTGGACAAGGCAGACTCTTCTGCTGAAGGTAATTCACGAGGTGTTGACTCAGCTATGAGCAGCCAGCCACCAACATTTCCAACAGTTTGGGAGGAAGAAGGGATCTGAGTGAAAACATTGCAGCATCCACCCCAGTCCATCGCTTGTGACATTTAGATCCACTTGTCATATAATAAATTCTGGGTCCAGTTCCTGCAGCCTCTGTCTCATCTCTTAGAGAAACTAATAGAGGAAGGTTAATGGGACAAACTAAAGCCCTGCCGCTGCAGGTGGTCTCCACGCCACGCTGAGCATCATCCCCTTCTCTAGGACCACTCTGGACTCCCCATTTCCTCTATGTTCCCCTGTTGATTTACTAGTAGGGTGACCCAGACCCTCATCACTGAGAGGTCTGCGCTCCAGGTCACCATGTCCTTGGGCCATGCTTGCTGCACTTGTCCATTACTCCTGGATGTTCCCATTATAGTTCTTACTCTAAAGGCCAAAGCACCAATATGTTCTGCCCACTACTAAATATGTCCATGGGGATTATACATTGGAGGTCCAAGGAAATGACCCCAAAGCACATTCGTGAGTCCAATAGACACACTGTGAGCTGGACCTGGGCCAGGACTCCAGTTCTGAAGACGGAGTGGAAGGCTGTGACTATTGGAATATCCACCTTCAAGAAAGGGGCATGACTGTGGGTGATAACTGCAGTAATAACTGCAGAGGGGCTCAGCTGACAGTTGTAACCACCACCACTCCCAGCAGCCGGGGGAAGGAGTTCCCAAGACCTGGATGGTGCACTGTGGTGTGGCATCCATTACAGCAACCCATGCTTTTACGAAGAATGTAGAAAGGTGAAAGTGAGAAGTGAAAGTTTGGTTGAAATGATGGCAAAGGGAGAAATCCAAGAATGTTTTAAATTCTAAATTATCAGAGTTCTTGTCTTGACTCTGTGTCCATCTCAAAGGGTAACTTACAATATTGTGTCCTCAGATTCTTGTGGATTAATTCTGATACACCAAACCCAAGTCTAACCATTGTGTCTATAATCAAACAAGGAAAGTGTTTCCCAGTGAAAGGGCTTTGCTGGGGTCTCATGGATGTGTAGTCGGTGGAGAGAACAGCCAGAAGAGGCTGACCCGACTCTCTGAAAAGGGCATAAGAATAACAAGGCAGTACTGGTTCTCCAAACTGTTTCATGCCCTCGGCATCTCCACTTATGACCTTAGGTATGATGAAAAACAACCAACCGTGAGAAAACTGCTTTTGTATCATCAGTTCTTTAAATGTGAGGGGACTCAGTTGAAGTAAAGGCCCAAAATAACATATTGTGTACGGTGCCACACCAGATGCCCCCTCCAGTTCCTGTGGGGGCGAAGAGT
Organism: Molossus molossus; assembly: GCF_014108415.1. NCBI lineage: Eukaryota > Metazoa > Chordata > Mammalia > Chiroptera > Molossidae > Molossus > Molossus molossus. The sequence goes on along the minus strand of NW_023425344.1, from coordinate 78,519,264 downwards.
TCTTTGTTGCTGGAGTTACAGAAAAGCTGGTGTGCACTAGGACAGCCCAAGTTCAAGGCTGCTCTTGATTCGAAGCCCTGAAAAGTACTGTCCTTGTTCTTTATGAAAATTAACCCAAGTGTTGTGCATTCAGACCCTTCCATCTATCAGCATTTAAATCATGGGGAAGAGTAGGGTGTTAGTAATCTATTACAAAGTGATTTCTTATTGCTCGCAGACTAGTATACATTGTTTCTCTTTAATGAGCAGAGAAAGTGACAATTAATCCAGTCGAATGTTGATATAAACTACGGGATTTCTGGCCTCAGAGGTGTAAGTAGAAGAGCGATGAACAAGGTTGTTATGGAAGGAGGTGTTTCTGGAATTCAAGCATTGTCATTATGAGTTAGTTTATCTTTATTACTCTGCGTTCACTGAGTATTACAACAAATTACATAGTTTACAACAAATCTTTTGTAACAGTCTTATAATGTATCTTTTTAATATATTTTAGCTCAAAAAGGAAAAATAAACAAAATAAAGTTTCCTCTTAAAAATTCAGGACTAGACCAAGAAAGCAAACAAAAAAAATGCTAAAACAAACAAACAAACAGATACAGCCTGTAAATATAAGTTGGCTTTCTATTTAATTGCATTTAACACTTCTATTAAGAAGCATCCTTTCCCCCATCACCTGTATTTATTCTATGCTTCATCTGAACCTCATCTTAACAATATTTGCACTTAGTATTCTTTAAAGCAGTATAAAAATTCATTTATCTTGTCTATCATTTAAAAAGAAAGCTTTTGTTATTGTATCACATTTGATACAACAGAAGTATGAGCAAACCCTTTCCACGGGCTGCTTGGGTTCGTCGTTGGTATGAGTGCATAGAATGAAGTCTGAGGGGACTTACCTTAAGAGGACTGTTGCAAATAAAAGGAGACAGAGCACAGGATCCTAGAGAGCAGGACAATTTAAATCATATTTTTTAAAAGGGGCCTTTCATTGAAGACAATACTATGTTATTGTGGGGAGGAGGGGAATAAACCATGACTTTTCCCTGACATGTATAAGGTAAGAATCACCTGGGTCCCACATGAATGGAGAGCCTTCCCTGGAGATTTGGAATCAGATTGGGGGTGGAAGGAATCTGAAATCTGTATGCTCAACAAGTGTCTCTGGGATTTGATATGACTGGGCAAGCGAGGTGAGCCCCCATGCTTCTGCTTGAGCCCAGTGTAGCAGTCCGAAGAAAACTCCTTTCTGTTGAACTGCATTCTAAAAATACCAACGTTCACAGGAAAAATAGGATTAGGGAAGGCCACACAAATTGTGTCATGTTGTAACCAGAGCACTAACAAAAACAACCACCTAACTAAGCAAACAAACAAAAAGTTACAGCAGTACATAAATACTACTGTAAATAGGGGATTCTGCCATTTAAAAAAGTGAAAGCCAGCTTAATAAAAGGGTGTGTAGGGAGACATTAGACTGTCAAATCAGAGAGACAAGGACAAAAACTGTAAAACAATCTGGAAGAACCAAGCAATGTGTGCTTTCAAGACAGAGTGTGTGGCCAAACTGACCCTACAGGAAGCCAGGAGGTGAGTGGGCTCCGTCACAGGTCACAGCACTGTATTCTGCTGTGGCTTGCTGTCTCTCACTGTGTTACTGTAACATACACTCCATTGTTGTTACTATGGTGAAACTGCTTATGCCCAAAGCAAAGTCTACATTATGCTGACATCTTTTCCAAACTGTTCAACAATAGCTTTTGAGGTAATGTGTGTAATAGATACACATGTTTTTGAAGTAAAAGACTTAGACTAGGTATGATCATGGCTGCAGAAATGTAAGTTAAATTTGCCTTTCTAAGGTGATATTTAAATAAGGATAAAGAGAAATTGAAATAGTCATACTTTCTAACTCAGTGACTTTCTTGCAAGCGTCCTTGAGGCTGCTGCTGACACCACTTCACTGATTACGTGGGAAATTGGCTGCCACCCTCCTCCACATATGAATTCCACACAGCCCCACCTCTTCAGCTCACCATCTGTTTATTCAAGGTCTAGGAGAGCACCACACACTAGCTGCAAGGGAGGCTGGGAAATCAAACATCTGCCATGTCTTCTAGCTTCTATAATGTGTGTGTGAGCGTGTTGGGGTGGGAGGGTCCTAATCATAGAAAGGAGATTCAGATGCTAAAAGGAAAATTCATATTCTTTGAAGATATTAAAAATTGAAAGTAAGAATTGAAGTTTTATCAGGTAACTTAAAAATTAAATTATGATATGATTATATAGCTATAGGGTGAGATTCAGATACTAGGATTTACTGATTCATAGATAATTTAATGATTTTCTAAATTCTTATCTCTATTTTCTATTACTATATCTTTACTGTATATTTACAAAGAAAAAAGACTAGAAGGATATTCACCAAAATTTATCTGCAACACACACACACACACACACACACACACACACACACACACAGAATTATGTATAATCTGGATTTATCTCTGGTGTATGCAATTATAGGTAATCTTTACTTTCCTTTTTATACCTTTCTATACTTTTCAAATATTCCTTGACAATAAAAATGTAATAAATAGATTTGTTTGTGTTTTAAGTCAGGTTCACTTGAGTTCTCAACAGATAGTACATAACAGAGGATAGGTTGTAGCACAAAGATGGAAAAAAATAATCAGATGAACATAGCCCTGTCAGAATTGTTTTATAAAATGGCAAATTGAATAAATTAATGCAAAATAAAATTGTTACATTTATTTCATTGCATTTATAATGTAAACAATCATTCTGACAGATTACCCTTTTTTAAAATATGTGTTTATTGATTTTTTTAGAATGAGATAGAAACATCGATGTGAGAGAGAAACATAGATCTGCTGCCTTCTGCACGCCCCCTGCTGGGGATTGAGCCTGCAACCCAGGCATGTGCCCTGATAGGGAATTGAATGGGGACCTCTCAGTCCATGGAATGATGCTCTATCCATTGAGCCACACCGGCTGGGCATGACTGATTATTCTTGATAAATTTACATTTTATCTATTGCTGTCATGGCCAAAAACATTTTAGAGTCCAGTTGTTTAAATTTGGAGTTGCTAGCTATTCAAAGATTGCAACAAGTACTTTTCTCTTTTCCTGGGCAACTCTCTGAGGTTTAGGGCAAAGGCTTTGCTGAGATTTTAAAGGCATGGTTAGAAATTACCTCGTTCCTACTTCCCAATAACAACTGCCATAGTAACAAGTACCATTTGAACATTTCTGTGATAGGCATTTTATGTATGTTGCTTGTTAAACATAATTCGGTAAGTAAGGTGTGATTCCTCCATTTGGCTAAGGGGTAAACTTGAAGAGACATTTAACTTGTTCAAAGTCTAACCCCCATTAGGTTGTTGAATCCAAATGCAAACCCATGTTGGCTTGGGGTTCAGCAGGGCCGAACCAGCCTGAGGCCCAATGCTAGAAAGTCAAGCCAGGGCAAGGATCAAATGTAGACGGGACCAAGTGTAAACACCAAGCTCTGTACTCAGGGTGGACAGTAATTGCAGGGCCTACAGTTCAACATTGGATGTAGGCAGGTCAGCAAGAGGCAACGAGACGTTCTTGGCCCTTACAAGGACACTCAAGAGCAGTGCTTGCCACTGTCTCTGTAGGCTGGTGTGAAGAACCTAGGGAGGTCAGGCCTGCTGAGGGCCAGACACGGGGCAGAGAGCTGATCACAGTCTCCACCAAAGTGGGTACCATCTGCAGTCCAGTTGTAGTCTGTGAAGGAATTTAATCTGGTAGTGAAGACCCAGGGACCTAGGCTTAAGCTAGCGGAAGAAGATGAGCACATCCTGGAGCCAGATGCCTGGATATGAATAGATACCTCATCACTGACAAACTGCGTGGTAGGTTTCTTGGGCTCAGTTTTCTTGTTGTAAAAAGCAAGGCTAATACCTCATAGAGTTATTGGGAACATTTAATGATTTAATACATATGTGTACATAGAGCACGCAGAACTGCGCCCAGCACAAACTTGGTAGTGTTTAAGCATGGCCTTTCAGAATCATAGCCCAGCCACACACACAGGGAGTTGGGGAGAGGATATTGTCTAAAGCTCATGAAGTCACCGAGGGGCTCAATTCCCTCCAAGTTCTCTCAACACCAGGTGTGGTCACAACAGACTATTTTAGGATCCCACTTACGCATCCCCTGCCAGCCTTGCTCCCACAGGCTCAGGGACTTGGCAGGAAGGGGCCCACAGGTGGCAGACCTTCAGAACTCTCCAGCGCGTGGTCCAGAGACTGACAGATTCTGGAAACAATAGCGCAGACATCTTGCCTTTGATTGAAGGCAGGATGCTAGAACGCATTATTGAAGTAATTGCTAGCAACCAGGTACAAGAAATGAGCACTGGAGGCCAGCCGACATTCATTACCATTCATCCACAACAGACTAACAATTGATTTCTTTGACTGACTCTCTAGATCTTAAATTTAGCTAAGAAATGTGACAACTGACTTAGAATATTTGCAACACTGTTGTGTTTGTGTGTGTGCAAAGGTTACATTTCTTCAACATCATCATCCAAGGCCCTATCATCCAAGGAATCGAAGCTACTGAAAAACAGATCTCAGTTCCATCAGAAAGAACTTTGAAGCAGTCTAAACCGGAGGCTGCAAGATGCCTACCAATGGGTTAAATTAAACCCTTGGGTAATTTTTGTTTGGCTCCCAAGCAGCCATTCTACAAGCAGTCGAGCATGCTGTACTTTCACAATTTAGGCAATTGTGCAAAGTGGCCCAGAAATTTCACATTAGAATCCAGACTTCTGTCCTCTCTGGAGAAATCCGAGGACGTGCAGCATGGCCAGCATTCCCTTTAGAGAGGCCAGATGCTGGCACTGAATGGCAGCTTCTTCCTGTGGATGGGTGTGTGCATTCCAGTGGCCACTGTCCCCACCTGACCCATGTCGCTAGTGCATAGCACCTGCCTGGAAGGCATATGAATTAAGATCTGAGATAATCTCAATAAAAACAAAGAAAGGTTGCCTTCTATCATTAAGATTCTCTACTTTCCCGAGTCCAAAAGTTACTCAACAGTCTCCTTTTGTGTTGTTGCTGTTAGTTATGAGGCTAGCAGGTCCTGGGTCCTTTTCCGTAGGAATCTAGCACCATTCTCTGACTTGTACATACGTGCTATTTGGTAGCTCTTTGGCCGGCAGCTGCAATGTTTCTCTCTCTCAAATTTCAAAGCAGCTTTAAGAATAAGGACAGGAAATTCAAGTGCTTCAGCAAGAACTTTTTGATGATCTCCTGTGACTGATAAATGCATGTTGGAGCATAAATTACTACAACAGCTATCTATTTTTAAATGACCTCTGTCACTCTCCTTCAATAACTGATTTGATTAAATATTTTGAATTTCTTGATATTCAACTACATCAAGACTTCCTCCTTGAACTTTCCAGACTTTATTGATTTATTTTCTTGAGAAAAATCAAAATTATGAAAGGAACAGTTTAATGAATGCATTAAGGCACATCATGCTATTATCATAATAAGAAAACATAGAATGGTTTTTCTTTCAATTCTAGCATTATTCAAAATAAAATGGTAACAAAAATAAAAAAATTAAAATAACCTAGGCAGGGTTTGTGGGTAGTAGGTAAAAAAAGTATAGTGTTTTTGCAAAAGCTAAAACTGTTGGCTAGCCCTTGGATGTAGTGACATGTGGGAGGTTATGTTTCTAAATATAATGTAAATTAATCCTCTTGGTCATTAGGTATCAGGCTGCCTTACTCTCCCGCAAAACCCAGAAACAAGAAAATCCTCAGGGAAATTCTTAGTAGAAATGTGGTATTACTTAGCTTTTGGAAAAGTGATTGCTAAATATTATTAACTAAAATACTCATTTTTGTAATTAATATACATTATGAAAACATACAATAAAATATTACTTTATGAAAAACAAAGCTACCTGATGTTTTAAAAAGTGAAAAATCCACTTCTAGAATGTTTTCTTGCTTAAAATTTTCCAGAATCACATAACACTAAAGGTAACCTATTGTATATGTTTCCACTATTTAAAAAATGAATTTGAATTCTACTGAAAACTTTTAGAAAACAAATATAGTCTGAGAGATTTATAGGATACTTGACTAAGAAAAGGAATAGGGCTCAGCCGGTGTGGCTCAGTGGTTGAGCATCCACCCATACGCCAGGAGGTCGCCAGTTCCATTCCCGGTCAGGGCATGGTCAGGGCACATGCCCAGGTTGTGGGCCCCATCCCCAGTGGGGGCATGCAGGTGGCAGCCAATCAATGTTCTCTCTTTTCCTCTCCCTTCCTTTCTCACTCTAAAATCAATAAAGAAAACAAAATTTTAATAGAATAGGCTACTTAAATACCTCTAAACATCTATTTCTAAAATATTTCCAACTTCATTTTATTTATTTTTAATTTTTTGTTATTCCTCTTGTTTTATTGAATTTATTGGGGTGACACTGGTTAATACAATTATACAGGTTTCAGCTGTACAATTCTATAATACATCATCTGTATGTAGCATTGTGTGTTCATCACCACAGGTCGTCTCCTTATATCACCATTTATTCCCCTTCATCCTCTTTCACCTGACCCCACCTGTTTCTCCCTCTGGTAATCAGCATTCTCCGTGTCTATGAGGTTTTTTGTGGTTAAATTGCTCAATCCCTCCACCTTTTTCCCCCAGCCCCACAACTCCCCTCCCTGCTGACATCTGTCAGTCTGTTTCAATTTTGTTTATTTTGTTCATTAGATTTCACATATAAGTGAAATCATATGGTACTTGTATTTTCTCTGACTGCCTTATTTCACTTAGCATAATGTCTTCCAGGTCCATCCATGCTGTCACAAAAGGTACAACTTTCTTCTTTTTTACTGCCAAGTAGTATTCCATTGTATTCCATTCACAGCTTTTTTCTCAACTCATCTACTGATGGGTACTTTGGGCTGCTTTCAAGTCTTGGCTATTGTAAATAACACTGCAATGAACACAGGTGTGCAAATATTCTTTCAATTTAGTGTTTTGGGTTTCTTCAGATATATTCTCAGAAGTGGAATCACTGGGTCATAGGGCAGTTCCATTTTTAATTTTTTGAGGACACTCTGCTTTCCACAGTGGTCACACCAATCAGCTTTCCCACCAACAGTGCACGAGGGTTCCCTTTTCTCCACATCCTTACCAACACTTGTTTATTGATTTATTGATGATAGCCATTCTGACAGGTGTGAAGTGATATCTCATTGTGGTTTTAATTTGTGTTTCTCTGATGCTTAGTAATGCTGAGCATCTTTTCACATGTCTATTGTCCATCTGCATGTCCTCTTTGGAGAAGTGTCTATTTAGGTCCTCTGCCCAGTTCTTAATTGGATTGTTTTTGTTGTTGTTTTTTGGTGTTGAGTTTCTTTACAAGATCTTTACAAATTTTGGATATTACCCCCTTATTAAATGTATCATTGATGAATATGTTCTCCCATTCAGTGGGTTATCTTTTCTTTTTGTTGATGGTTTCCTTTGGTGTGCAAAACTTTTTAGTTTAATGTGGTCTTATTTGTTTATTTTTTCTTTTATTTCCCTTGCTTGAGGAGATATATCAGAAAAAAAATATTGCCATGAGAAATATCCAAGATTTTACTGCCTAGGTTTTCTTCTAGAAATTTTATGGTTTTGAGTCTAACATTTAAGTATTTGATATTTATTCTCGAATGTGATGTAAGAAGGTGGTCTAGTTTCATTTTTGTTGCACGTATCTGTCCAATTTTCTAACACAATTTATTGAATAAACTGTCTTTACCTCATTGTATGTTCTTGCATCCTTTGTCAAATATTATTTGACTTTAAAGGCATGGGTTTATTTCTGGGCTCTCTATTCTGTTCCACTGATCTATATGTCTGGCTTTATGCCACTATTATGCTGTTTTGATAACTATGGCCTTGTAGTAGACTAGAGTTTGATATCAGGTAGTATGATTCCTCCAACTTTGTTCTTCTTTCTCAAGATTGCTGTGTCTATTTGGGGTCTTTTGTGGTTCCATAGAAATTTTTGAAATAATTTGTTTTAGTTCTGGGAAATACACCATTGGTATCTTGATAAGAATTACATTGAATCTATAGATTGTTTTGAGTAGTATGGACATTTTATTTGTATTAATTCTTCCTATCCATGAACACAGTAAATGCTTCTACTTATTCGTATCTTCAAATTCTTTCTTTAGTGTCTCATAATTTTCTAAATACAGACCTTTTACATCCTTGGTTAAATTTATTCCTAGGTATTTTTTTAATGCAACTGTAAATGGGATTGTTTTCTTAGTTTCTCTTTCTGATAGTTCATCATTGGTGTATAGAAATGCAACTGATTTCTGGATATTTATTTTGTATCTTACTTTGCTAAATTCACTTACCAGTTCTAGTATTTTTTTGGTGGTACCTTTAGGGTTCTCTATATAAAGTATCATGTCATCTGCAAATAATGACAGTGTTACCTCTTCCTTTTCAATTTGTATGCCTTTTATCTCTTCTTTTTTCTGATGGCCGTGTCTAGGACTTCCAGTAGTAAGTTACATAAGAGTGGTGAAAACAGACATCCCTGTCTTGTTCCTGATCTTAAGGGAACTGCTTTTAGTTTTTGCCTATTAGGTATGCTGTTGGCTATTGATGTCATATATAGCCTTTGTTATGTTAAGGTATGTTAACTCTATTCTCACTTTTCTGAGAGTTTTTATCATAAGTGAGCACTGGATTTTTTCAAATGCTTTCTCTGCATCTATTGACATGATTGTGTGGTTTTATCCTTTTTTTTTAATGTAGTGTATCACATTTATTGGTTTGTGGACATTGTACCAACCTTGCATCCTCAGAATAAATTTCACTTGGTTATGGTTTATGAGCTTTTGAATATATTGCTAGATCCAGTTTGCTAATATTTTGTTGAGGATTTTAGCATCTATGTTCATAAGGGTTATTGGCCTATAATTTTCATTCTTTGTAGTGTCTTTATCTGATTTTGGAATTAGGATAATACTGGCCTTGTAAAATGAGCTTGGAAGTCTTTCCTCCTCTTGAAATTTTTGGAATAATTTGAGAATGATAGATGTTAGTTATTCTTTGAATGTTTGGTAATATTCACCTATGAAGCCATCCAATTCAGGACTTTTGTTTGCCAGGAGTTTTTTTTAATAACTCCTTCAATTTCACTAATGGTAATCTGTCCATATTCTCTGATTCTTCCTGATTCAGTTTTGGAAGATTGTATGTTTCTAAGAATTTATCCATTGTGTCTAGATTGTACAAATTGTTGGCATATAGTTGTTCATAATATTTTCTTACAATCCTTTGGTGTCAGTTGTTACTTCTCTTTTATTTCTGATTTTACTTATTTGGGTTCTATTTTTTTCTTCACAAGTCTGGCTAAAGGTTTGTCACTCTGGTTTATCATTTCTAAGAACCTGTAACTGGAGCCGACTGCGTTAGAGGAGCAGGCACTATTTTGGAGGCTTTGCCTTCACTGCTTAATTTAATCACCCAGTAATCCTGCAGGGTAGAAATTACTAACCTCATTCATAAATGAGGAAATTGAGGTTCAATGCAGTTAAATAACTTGTTGGGAGTCAAAGAGCAAAAAGAATTTGCTTTGAACTAATGTTCTGATTCTGAAACTGTGCTTTTAAGCTATAGAGATCCTCTCCCCTTAGCAGAAGCAAAATGGCATTTACAACAGAAGCTGTGTTTTTAAAATACTTCAGGAAATAACAGTGAGAAGGACATTAAGTGAAAAGCTATAAAGTTTTGGCACACAGTTTCCAGATTAAGAGATAAAGCATCTTAAAGTTATTCAAGTTAAAAATGTTACAAGACAGGTGCAACAACTTAGCCTGAAGCAGTTAAATAGAATCTCTGAAACCCAGAACAAGTCTCTTTCAAGGAGTTGAAATTAGCTAGTTAGTGAAGCTCAGTTGCTAATACAGAATTTTTAAAGTTGCTTATTACTTCTTTAACTTCAGTCCAACAAATCAATGAGCCTTTTTTAAAAAATTGAGTTATCGATTCACATCACATGCCAGAGCACTTGGAATAGGGTGGCACATTAAAAGTTACATGTGAGGCAAAACTGACTGATTGACTTTATTAATGAATGAGTGAATAAATAAAATTTTATAAAACCAAATGATATGAATAGCTACAGGAATAACACATAATAGCAGTGCCAACTTGAGCAAGATATTCAATCTGTCCATGCTCAGTTTTCTAATCTGTGAAATGGGATAAAAAATAGTTTCTGTCTCATAGGCCATGAAGTGCTTAGATCAGTGTCTGGAATAAAGTATGTTAAAAAGTTTGCTGTTATCACTCAGATCTAAAGCCATATTTATTACCTGGGTTCTAATCCCCTTTAAGTCTAACTAACTAGATAATCATAAACAAGTAACACAATCTCTCAGAGAAACAGTTTTGTCATGTGCAAACAGAGATAGCAATAATACATCCTGGTATTATTTATAGATCACATAAATTAATGTACAATGTTTAGGATTGTGCCTGACATGCAAAAACTCCATAAATGCTGACTATTATAATCTTCATTTTATAGATGATTAAAACTGAAATTCCGACATGCCATGGGAGTGTGTTCCCGGAGTGAACCCCAGACAGACTGACTCCAGGGTCTTAATTCAATTTAGATAGTCTGAAAACAAATGCTGAAATTTTAAAGAAATTCTACCTAGCAATAATATTTTACATCATATCCTGATTATTCTGGATATAGCATTGGATAAGACCTATAGTGTGATTGTAAGTAGCCATTTTACTAATAATCCTTTAAAATGGAGACATCTAAGTCTTGAGGTCAACATCATAAAATGTTCAGGAGCACATCCATTTCTATAACAGTAATGCGAGCACTCTCAGAGAATCCTAAATATGTTTCTCTTCTTCCTCACTTCTTGTGTCCAAATCGCAACTACTTCAAATCTCTTCATATCTTCTGAGTTCTGATTTTCTTGTCTTGCCCTATAAAACCACAAGCTTACCCACTGCCGAGGAGACTGCATTGGGGAAAGCATGGGTTTTGAAGTTAGACCAACATTGATAAATGAACATAACAGAGGATTCGATTTTGTGCATATTAAAACAATGTTCTTTGTTTCCCCCTCTAAGTCCTTTCAGTTTTTCTTCCATTTGAACCTTGAGGTTTATTGCTCTGGGGGAAGAAAGAACCTAGAACAAAGACACTATTGATCAGTCTTTCTTCTCAGAGCTGACTTTCCTAACCTCTTTAAGAGAGAGAAGGCACTGTGAGCCAGGCTGTCAGGAGAAAGAACGATGTCCGAATCACAGACCACGTCCAGCACAGGGCTGGGGCACCAGCCACAGGACCCCGGGTGTGACACAGGGCAGGTGGAAAGCCCATCCTTTCGGCCCCGGTGAAGAGAAGCGAGCAGACCTGTGTGTCTTGCTCTCCCACCTCAGAAGCAAAGAGGAGAGTGCATTCGATTTCAGGGACTGCCTAAAACATAAAGATGTCTGCCCTACTTCACGTGGGGAGTAGTGGTGGCAACAAAGTAGAAGTGTCGCACAGTGTGATCAGGAGAGGAAGGGTCTTCGTTAAGTTCTCCTGAGACAGTTGTTCCCACCTGACTCCAAGGTGGCACAGAGGTCAGATCGTAGTGTGACTTGCCTCATAGTCAGAAGTCAGTGTGTCAAGGACATGTTCCAGGGACTGAATGAATGTCACAAATATCTTACGGCCAATAACCAAAGGAAGCTACTTGGCCCTAACCCTGAATTTATAGAGAATAAACAACCACCTCAGCCTTTAAGGCTAATAGGACAAGCAGTATTCACAGGTAAACAAGAGGCATTTCCCTAGGAACCACAGGACAGTACACAGCATTAAAAATAAATCTTAGGGGCTATCTCTCTTCACCACGGGATCCTCCTCTCCAGTACGCCCGGACACCACGTTGGAGAGGAGCAGATTCATTAGAAGGAAACCAAAATACCGGGATTTAGATAAAAATCCACTAGGTTGCCTACAGATTTAAATTACTGGATTAGACTAACATGATTGTATTAGAATCAATTGTTCCACCTTCCTACTCAGTAGATTAAGTACTTAAAGGAAAGCTCAAATAAGTGAGAAAGAACAAAAGTGCATTTTCTTTTTACACAGGTGTATAAAAATTTGTGATCTCCTACACCAATAGATTTTCTCTTTGATCAACAGTCAAGAGTTTCCAGAAATTTTTTTAGCACAAAAATTAGCCATACAGAAAGGTGTTAGCATTTATTATCGGGACCCTTATATGTCATCTAACATCAATGTTGAGGACTCTGAGACTCAGAAGCAATAACAAACATTAAATGTTAATTACAGTAGTTCCCACTTATCTGCAGGGGATGCGTTGCAAGACCCCAGGGGACGCCTGAAGCTGTGGATAGTTCTGATCCCTCATCCACTTCTCCTCTGCTGGAAACGTGGCCGCAGCCGCAATCTTGGCAGATGCAGCCTCTTCAGTAAATCTAATCTTTTTCAGTCCAAACCCACTCTTGTAACCATCCCTTACTTGCAGGAAATGGCTTGGTGTCACTTACATCGGGGGATCCCTCGCTGAGGCCTTCCTGCAGCCTCACCGGCACCACACATCGCTGTCAGTCGGGGCACAGTTTCTGTCCGCATCTTTCATCCACAAATGGAATGCCTTTTCCATCTGAGTAAGCACTTACTGCACACTGTGGCCTGAACTTTTGCAGTTTGAAGCGCGACCGCAAAACTAGCACGGATTTCTTTTTCCTTCCTCCCAATTTCACAGGTAGAAGATTCGTTCTCAGCAGAGAAACCTCCACATACAACTTTATTTCTTTCCTTATGAAACTGACAACGTCCATGTTTTCACTGAGTGGAAGCGTGTTCTGGCTTCTCTTTGGCATATCTGAATTGCCAGCATCACTACTCTGGTGCTTTGGGCCATTATTAAGTAAAATAAGGGATACTTGCACGCAACAGCCACAATACTGCCACAGGGAATCTGATCTGATCATCTAGACGGCGATGGAATGACTAATGGGCAGGGAGAGTACACAGCGTGGAGATGCTGGACAAACAGATGATTCATGTCCTGGAAGGGACGGAGCAGGATGGTGCTAGATTTCATCATGCTGCTCAGAACGGTGGGCAATTTAAACCGTATGCACTGTTTATATCTGGAATTTTCCACTTAATATTCTCAGATCACAGTAACTGAAACGGTGGAAAGTGAAAACCAGAAATAAAGGGGGAATTACTGTAGTGTACTTGCAATAAAAATATTAACGATGATAATAGGAATGGCAGTTTCACTTAATGATGTTCCTCATAAAGCAGCAGAAATGTTCATTTGATTAAAATCCAAGCCTTAAGTGCATGTATTTTTAATACTCTGTATGAAGACATGGGGTGTACACTGCATCCCCAGGTGCCGTGTTGGTCTGGAGGAAAAGCCACTCTGACCTGAACCAGCTCTTTTTTTCACGGTACATCAATTTTACTTGAAAGACCAACTGACAATCCTGATTGTAGTTATTCAAACTTGGATATTGGCAGATATTTCTTGAAAATGAACAATGCCAGGCTGTTAATTTAAGAAAAACAACTGAGAGTATTTGTTGCCAATGACTGACCTTGCACTTACAACAAAATTGAGAAGTTTGACAGTCTCATCCTGAGGTTGATGGTGTCACAGTACTGAAAGGCTTTTTCTAGCATCAGAAAATTAATATCTGTGGCGATGTTATTGAATTAGTTTCATCATATTGTACAATAAAATGTGTTAGTATTTGGAAAATAAGCACAACTCAGGGAACCAATATTTTCCCAATAACCAAAGCCCGATGAAATGATTCAGGCACATGGCAAGATACACAAAAGGATTCAAAGGTAGCAGAGGACTAAATGTTCATTGATGGGGTTTCAGATTCACATTACAACCAAACTTTAAGAAACGACTACTTACCTAGTTGTGATATTAATATCAAAAAAAGACTACTCATGCCCTGGCCGGTTTGGCTCAGCGGTTAGAGCCTTGGCCTGCGGTCTGGAGAGACCCGGGTTCGGTTCCCGCTAAGGGCATGTACCTCGGTTGCAGTTTGTCCCTGGCCCTGGTTGGGGTCGTGTGGGTGGCAACCACTCGATGTGTCCCTTTCAAGTTGATGTTTCTCTCTCTCTCTCTCCCTCCCACTCTATTTGAACAAAATATCAAAAAAATGTCCTTGGGTGAGGATAAAAAAAACAGATTACTTATAATGACCTTTATAAGGCTATTAAAATATCCTTTTCAAACTACATATCTGTACATACTTCAACCAAAATAACATATTGCAACAGATTGAATTCAGAAGCTAATATGAAAATTTAGTTGTCTTTCAAAAATGTAAAATAGCCTTGGCTAGTTTTGCTCAGTGGTTGGAGTCAACCTGCAGACTGAAGGGTCAAGGGTTCGATTCCCGGTCAAGAGCACGTACCTGAGTTGCAGGTTCGATCCTTGTTGGGGACATGTGGGAAGCAACCAATCAATGTATCTCTCTCACATTGATGTTTCTCTCTCTCTTTCTCCCTCCGTTCCTCCCTCTCACTTTATCTAAAAAAAAAAAAAAAAAATCAACGGAAAAATATCCTCAGGTGAGGATTAACAACAACAACAAAAACTGTAAAACAATGTCATTCTTCTTGCTGCCAATGAAAATGGACATCTTCAGTAAAAATGTTATTTACATTACCTTGTAACTGGTTTATTATTTTATAATTTTAAATGATTTAATATTTTTTTCAGTTTCTTGGTTTTAGTTTCTTAAATGGTAATTATTAATACATATAAGCTATATAAACAAAAACTCTTGGGGAAACCGCAATAAATTTTAAAAGTATAAAGTAGCCCTGAGGCCAAAAAGTTTGCAATGGCTAATCTAAATGTCACCAAGTACACAGATATTTAAACATAGCAAAAGAAAATATTCACTCCAGGTGCATCATCACTGTCTTTAGACGGCATTCCTCTCATGCTGAGGTCTTCCCATCCCTCCGTTACGATCCTTCTCTGAAGACAGGATTCCAGCTGCTGGGATTACAAAAATTCTTCAAAACACATAAGGTCAACTCACCCTCCTCTACCAGGCAAAATTAGAATTAGAAATAAATTTGGGGAGTAGAATGAAGAGAAAAAGAGAGAATTCAGACACAAAAGTCAAAATGGTTGGTCTCTCAAATTGTGTGCTTTTTATAAATTCTCCATAAATTATTTATGGATACAGGTACAACTTGCAATCTAATATACTGGGGGGATTGTCCACATTGAAATGAATGAATGAATGAATGAATGAATGAATGAATGAATGAATGAGTAAAAATCAAACAATCCCCCTCTTTTGCCGCCCCCCCCCCAACAACCACCCCCAGCCTGTCCTTTGCGCTCCGAGGACCAGGACCCCGGACGCCCAGAGAGGCCGGACCCCCTGGGACCGAGCACATTCCCGCGCTGGCTCTCAGGCCTGGTTTCAGAGGCCGGCTGGGGCCTTCTGTGTGCAGCGCTGATGAATGCCACACGTAGGGCTGCGGCAGGCAGAGCTCCGGAATTAAGCCGCTGTAATTATTCAGGGGTGTTTCCTGGCATTCTTTCAAAACAGACGACTCGGAAAACCAGCCTTTTACTACAGGTCAAAAAAGATTTCTAAAGTCATCATTTCAGGCCTTTGCAGAGACACACCTACGCTGCTCTCTTAAGTAAACAGATGCACACCACAAGTGTGATGGCAAAATGATCCAGGCCCAAAGAAGGCAGATTCTCCTGAGATCGTTGAGGGGGTAGGGGACTTCTGGGGTTTTGTTTGCCTGAGGGAGCAGGACAGGGAGATAACTCCAAATACCTAGAAAGTGGCTTAATTCTCTCATGAATTTATGTATGCTGAAATTGTAAGGTGCTATCACTTCTATCCAGATGGTTAATGAAAAGAAATTTACCGCAATTTTTGAGTTTGTAGGGGGAGATATAAAAAATAAGGAGTTGGGAAGAAGCCTCAAACTGTCCCATGAACTAAAAAGCAACAAATTCTCTTTCACTACATTTATGAGTCATTATGGCCAAATATCTTAAACAAAATACCCATTTCCTCTCCCTTTCCTTTACCTTGGGTTATATAACTACCCAGCCAAACTGATGAAGGGTGTTTAGGGCTATCTCAAACAGCAAAATTGTTCAGTCTTATGACCCAATTCAGCTATCTAAGCTCCAAACTGACTGCAGCATTACATCTATTATTAAAGAGGAGTTTATCTAAAAGCAGATTCTTTTGTTAGAAGCTTTACTATCAGAAGTTAAAATCGAATAAGGAAGCATTCTGGATCATGGGATGAAAACATAATTAAATACTAACTTAATTTATGTTAAATCATACCAACTGGTTATAAAGACCATGGAAGAATGTATAAAAGGCATATAAAAGAATAAGTAAAACAAGCAAGATAAAAAAGTATAAACTCCAAATGATTAAAACTATTTTATATTTGCTTATATAAGTTTTAAAACCTATGTTTAGGGGGAAAAAAAACAGAAAGGAATTACTCTATATACAAAATGCTAAACACAGAATGGAGAATATTTATACTTTCTTAATCACTTCTCTGTTTTCCAAGTTTTTGTCATTGTATTGGTACTATTTTCAAATTTAAAAGAAGTAAATGCAATAAGCATGAGAAATATGCACTTTGGAACAAGTAGTTGAACAGTGATTGAGATTAAGGATGAAGATTGATCTGCATCCAGGTGAGGGAACAAGAGAAAAAGAAGCTACAGGACGGTAGCTGGTGGTGGAGGAGACAGAGCAGCTCTGGACTGAGCTTCAGGTCCCAAAGAAGCAGGTGAAAATGACCACTGACTCTTCCACCCTTGAAGCTCCTGGAAACAAGCCTCCAGTGGTCTCTGGGTGGCTGGGTTCATTTTCTTGAAGGACACAAGGAATCTTTGGAAAGAAAAAGGCACAAGGATCATCACTCATCCTGAAACCTCATCACCATTTTGAAGCCTGAACTCAGGTTGCCCTTGGGCTGACTTCCATTCATCCCCAACTTCACCACGCCGACCAGCACCAAAGAGCATCTCCTCTTCCAGGCTGGAGACAATTAAATGACCCCCGCCACACACACACACACACACACACACACACAATTATATCAGCAAAAAAATTTATATGACAATCGGGACCAAAAGTTTAAAGGTTATAAATAAATGTAAATACCTAGATGGGTCTATGCCTCCAAGACAGGGGGAGAAAAGTATCTAGAGGGGAAATACTACATGGATACAGAAGAGGAAGGGGGAGCTGATTCAGACACTTCCCCAGCATTCACAATTATACCTCAGCTTGGTCTCGTGCACCATCCCACGTAGGGTGTTTGAAATGGACAAACGGGAGCTGTGTGTTGTGGTGTTCTTCTCCCGTTCAACAGGGGGCCCTGTTCGAACCTAAACCATGTGCCCCTTAAGACTGGGGCATGTCCAGGCTTGTCTAGGGAACAGACAGCGCAGACCCACCACAGCAGGATTTGCATGAACCACACAGGAACATAACCATCCTAAAAGAAGAGTTACTTAGCAACACAAACTTGACCTAATCTTGATGCCATAACCCCAGAAGGAAAAGGAATTATTAGCAGCAGAACATGACAGTGTTCAGCAAAGAACTCATGGTTGAATCATAGAGTATAGGACACTTTAAGAACACATAAAATCTCCAAAAAGTCTTTAGAGACACAGGGCAGCACTGCTCTCAAGCCTTTAGCCTAGGAGCAAGAAAGGGTTATCCCCACTGAAATAAACGACCCCACGTGGTCCATGTGAAGAGGAGCCCTGGCATCTGTCATACACCATCACTCCCCAGGTGCTGGTGACTTATCAGTGAAGAACAGCACAGCCTGACATCAGCAGATGTGAGCAGAGAGCACGGCAGCAGCAGCCATGGGAAAGGAATACTCTTTACCTCTTTGAACACAGAACATACAAAGACTGCCCCAAGATCTTGCAGTGTTGGAAATCAGCGTGACGTGGGAACTGTGGTGTCCTCACTCTAGGCATCAGCGGGAAATCACAGTGATACAAGTGCATGGAAACCCCTTTGTGTTCTCTACGTCCCACCACTCAAGCTACACACATGCACGCACACGCACAAAACCATGCACACATATAATCCATTCATTCTCCAAAAAAAATCCTCACCTGAGGATATTTTTCCAACTATTTTCAGATAGAGTGGGAGGGGAGAGAGACAAACACCGATGTGTCACCAATTGGTTGCCTCCCACACAACCCCAGTCAGGGTTGGGACCAAATCGCAACCGAGGTACATGCTCTTTGGTCCGTGGGCCGACACTCTGGCTGCTGAGCCAAACCAGCCAGAGCCATTCTCCAATTTTTAAATTGCCTACTGGTAAGAAGTTCTATGATCAACACTGCTGCTTGAACCTGAGTTTCAGCTTCTCACCTTTCTCCCTGAACAGTAGGAGATCCAGCACTCACTCCTGCTTCTTCACAAACTACGGGACAATGGGCTCCACGCAGTCGCCCACCTACAGGCTGGATGGCCCGTATCACAGCCAGCATCTCTGCAGGTGCCAGTGGCTGGGCTCCCAGGTCTCCCAGATCCCACTCCACCAGTGTGTGAGGAGGCTGGGCGTCCAGAAGCCTGGCTGTGGGGATGGTGGAGGGTCTGTGGGAGCATAAGGGACATGCCTAGCTCGAAGGAGACTATGCAAGGCCTGAATTACCACCTGGCTTCTTACCTGGAGAAGTTGAGAAAACTGGAGGCTGATAATCAGAGACTGGAGATAAAAATCCAGAACATCTGGAGAAGAAGCAACCCCAGGTCAGAGACGGGGGCATTGTTTCATGACCATCGAGGACCTGAGGGCTCAGATCTTTGCAAGTTCTGTGGACAATGCCCACATCATTCAGCAGATTGACAATGCCCGTCTTGCTTCTGACTTCAGGGCCAAGTATGAGGTGGAGCTAGCCACGTGCCAGTCTGTGGGCTCAGAAGAGTCATTGAGGACACCAAATCACCAGTCTGCAGCTGGAGACAGAGGTGGAACCTCTCAAGGAGGAGAACCACGAGGAGGAAATAAATGGTCTACAAAACCAGACTACCAACTAGGATTGATCTTGGAGTTGGATGCCCCCAAATCGCAGAACCACAGCAAGATCATGACAGACACCCAGGCCTAGTATGATGAGCTGGCTTGGAAGAACCAAGAGGAGTGATTCCAGTCCTGGTATCAGCAGGTTGAGGAGAGCACCACAGTGGTCACCTCACAGACAACTGAGATAGGAGCTGCTGAGATGACACTCGCAGAGATGAGATGCACAGTCTAGTCCTTGGAGACTGACCTGGATTCCATGAGAAATCTGAAGGCCAGTTTGGAGAATAGCCTGAGGGAGGTGGAGATGCATTATGCCGTGCAGATGGAACCGCACAAGGGGATCTTGCTGCACTTGGAGTCAGAGCTGGCCCAGATCCATGCAGAGGGGCAGTGCCAGGCCCAGGAGTATGAGGTCCTGCTGAACATCAATATCAAGCTGGAGGCTGAGATGACCATCTACCACTCCTGCTGGAAGAAGGGGAACACTTCAATCTTGGTGATGACCTGCACAACAGCCACTCCACACGATCCATCCAAAAGACCACCACCTACAGGACTGTGGATGGCAAAGTGGTATCTGAGATCTGAGGCTTAAAGGCAGCAAAAGTGGGGCACCCCTTGAGCAGGGGTGGGGGGATAGGAGGCCAGTGAAAAGTTCAGAAATCATTGAACATTAAAAAAAGAAGAGCCCTGGCCAATTGGGCTCAGTGGTTAGAGCGTTGGCCTGCGATCCAGAGAGACCCGGGTTCGGTTCCTGCTAAGGGCACATACCTCAGACCTTGGTTGCAGTTTGTCCCTGGCCCTGGTTGGGTGGTGCGTGTGGCAACCACTCGATGTGTCCCTTTCACATTGATGTTTCTCTCTCTCTCTCTCTCCCCCTCCCAGTCTATCTGAACAAAAAATGGAAAAAAGTCCTCAGGTGAGGATGAAAAAAAAAAGAAGAGCCCTGGCTGGTTTGGCTCAGTGGTTAGAGAGTCGGCCTGCGGTCCAGAGAGCCCTGGGTTCAGTTCCCACTAAGGGCATGTACCTCGGTTGCAGTTTGTCCCCGGCCCTGGTTGGGTTGTGTGGGTGGCAGCCACTCGATGTGTCCCTTTCATGTCGATGTTTCTTTCTCTTTCTCATACTCTCTCTCTCCCTCCCATTCTATCAGAACAAAAAATGGAAAAATGTCCTTGGGTGAGTACAAAAAAAAAAAAAGAAGAAGAAGTTTTATGTTTAGGATTCAGTGGTGGTGAAAACAGACATGACTCCTGACCACATGTCACTCAGCACCCATGTCACCACATCAACTCTCTCCCTGAACCCCATTGATTTGTCCCGCAGTGGGTCCCTGCCTCAAATGAGTCCATTATATCATTTTCTCTCCATAGCCATGGTTGACCCATCCAGAGGAGAGTCCCTGACCCACACTGAGCTAACAAGATCTTCGCCTGAAAATTCGAGGACTGAGAGTTGGCAGTGCCTAGATTACAAAACACAAAACTGGAAACTACCAACACTTGGCCTGGGGAAGAAGAGAAAGCCAGTCTGGAGATGAAAATAAAGCAGTTGCCAAAGGGTGAAAAGGGGGAGGGAGACTCCTTTTGGGGCTGGATTCCCTGACCCCCTTGCTCCTGAGGCCGCTATGGTCCTGCCACAGGATTGCATCAGCCTTCAAGGGGAAATTAAACTGGGTTACTGCCATTTGCGACTCAGAGTCTCAACATATTGACCCACACACACTATACATGGAGGCAGCAACTGAAAGGCCCTCTTCATCAGCCCTGTGAGAACTGCAGATCTCAGCAACAGGCATTGCAGGGAAACAAAAAGAAGAAATGGCAGTTGAGCTGTCATAGTGAAAAAGATGTGCATTGGTGAGCTTAGACAAACATGCCTTGGACATGCCCAGAAACCCTGGGCTGAGGGGACATTCTACGAGGACTAGAGCTGGTGAAATAATTTGTTATTGTTGCCGATATTCAGTGTTTAGCTTCTGACTCATATGGCCTGAAGAATCAGAGGCTATAAGGGGAGGAAACACAGCAGCACCGCTTTCCACCATTTATGAAATTTCTGTTTCTTACCTAGTATAGCACAGGCAAATTTATTATAAAGAATATTTCTTTGCCGAAGATTTATTCAAAAAAGCACTGTTTTTCTAACTCCAAATTTCAGTCCATGAAATAGAGCCTTTCCTTTCTCTTCCCGTCTTTCTAAAGGACATCTCTCTTCAATGTAATTCTCTTGTCATTTTTCCCCTTGAACACAATGTCACAATTTGATGCAGGCTGGTGGCTCACAGCTCTTAGAAATGGTCACAAACCCACAACCAAAATGGTGTCAGTATCAGACAATCAACGGTTCTTTCTCTGTTTCCAGTTTCATGTTTTCCCATCTGTTAGACCTCTCAAGCAGACCCAGCTGCTTTTCCTGACACCTGTCATGTTTATTTAGAACCTGTTTTTACCAGAATCATTTCAACACAATAAAAGTACCAAATCTGGTTTCCGTGGACTTTTCCGAGCAGGCAACAAGCAGTAGAAGAGAAATAATGGAGAAAGAGGCTGCTAGGCAGACAAAGCCATGCAGGTCACTTATCAGATTGTGTTTACTAGGTTTTCTGGCAGAAACAAGGTACAAAAATTATTTTGTAAATTTTGACTTTCCTTCTTCATAGGATAATTCTATGAAATTTAAAGGAACTCCTACTTTTGTATGAAAGCCAGTGTTTGCAATTAAGTAACACACTATGTACCTTGTCAGATAGTGAGAAGTAAACATATGTTGCTTATGTATGGAGAGCATAATTATTCATGCGCACGTCCTATTTCTCCTTCTCAAAGACAGCAAACAGCTTGCTGCTTTATGTACACATGCTGTGCACAGTGAGTTTGCTGATATCTTATGGATTTGTTTCCATTCAACTCTCTTGTCATCTTTCAACTATAAAGGGATTATTAATAATTTGAGATGACAACTTAGTAGTCTCTAATTTTGGTGAAAAAAAAATGCAACTGTGGAAATAGGAATCAGATTGAAAGAAATATTTTTCCACTTAATTTTTTTATTGGAAGAAAACATGAACACTGCTTTATGACCAAACAGAGTTTAGGTTTTAATGGGCAGAGCGCAAGTTTGAATACCTTGTCCATCCCAACAGAAATGCATCTGTTCACAAAGTCATTAAAATCCAAAAAAGCCCAAGGGCTTCTGTGGCATAAACACAGCTTGGGCCGCAGAGCTCGTAGATCTGGGACTCTGCCAAACCTTGGAGAGCACTGGCAGAAACCCACCCGGCATCTCCCTCGAAGAAGTGGTAAACAAACCCATCAATCACTGGCAGCTGGGAAGTGTTGGGAGCCATAAGTTTCAGGCACTGATATAGAAAGGACTGACAAATTGCCATCCATCATGCATACAGGTTCTCATTTCGCTGAGGACTTGCTGAAAGTAGGGAACACAGAATCCTCAGCAGAGGAAGACGAAGGCCTGAATCCGCCTAGGCAGGGGTGTCACTGGCAAGATTGCTCATGTGTTCTAATACCATGTATGAAACTTGCTTTTACTTTTGTACTTAAAGTTCTTAATAAATTTTTCTAGGATGTTTACAATTCTAAAGAGAGAGGACTGGGAGAGAAGAAAACAATGGCAGCAAAGTGAATGGAAGCTACACTGACCATCTCCTAGGATCAAACTGGAATTACAACTAAAATAAAGAAAAGGCATCGGGAATGACCAACTGAAGACCAGCTGGAGAGAACCGTTATAACCAGGGACATAAAAAGGAACCCAAAACAAATCTGGTAGGTGGTGTGGAGGCGTGAGAGGGCTGACTGGGCTCCCGCAGGCAGCAGCTGAGGGCAATCTTAGCTGTGAGAAGCCCGGGGCTTACACCCCAAGCTGGGCCCCCCAGCACAGACTGATGGAACATAGAAAGGTGCCCACATACCACCTGGCTGTGAAAAACACCACAGCAGAGGTCCTGTCTGGCAGGGAGAGGCACCGGGAACACAGACACCTGCCTGAGGGCCAGTGCACTACATTTCAGCTGTAGCTACTCACCTTGGGCTCTGTTAGAGGGAGGGCTGACGACTAGAGCTGCATGAGGATTGAGTTAGGGGTTCGTGGTCCTGGGGAGAGGTGGGAAGGAGGCCATCAGGATCCCTGTACTGAGTCATTCCCACATGATGCAGAAACCATTTTTCTCAGGCAGACTTTTTCCATCAAAGTGACTTTAGGCTGGGGGGTGGGAAAGCAATTGTCCCACCATTGGAATTTCACCCCACCTGCTGGGAGGAGTTTGCACCTAGCACAGAACTGCAACTCGAGGTCCATCAACTGTCACAGACAATCAGCCAGCCTGCAAGCAGAGATGAATCTTTGGGTGCTTTGAGGCTTGGGCCTGGATCACCGTCACTGGGTTTCATGGCTCTGGGACAGAGCTATGAAGACTGGAGACTGTGTCCCTGTGCTGAGCCATTACCATGCTGCAGAAACCATTTTTTTCAGGCAGTTTTCCCATCAAAGCAGCTATAGACCGGGGGGGAACAATTGCCCCACCCGCTGGAAATTCTCTCACCTTGCCCACTGAGAGGAACTTACTTCCAGCTGAGGACTACAATCTAAGGCTCATTAAATGACTGATACTAACAGTCAGCCTGCAGGCAGAGGCAGATCTCTGGAATATTTTAGTGTTTACCTGGTCTGCAACTCTAACCAGGAGAGTAAGACCAGACACTGGTGTTCAGCTTGGTCTCTTTCACACACAACCAAATGCAGCAGAGAGAGCCACAATCTGCAGAATATTGATATCCACAGGGAGATTTTGGCAGGCTCCAAACTCTGCTGAGATAGCCAAAATTATGAAACAAAGAAACAAGTCTCAAATGAAAGAACAAGAGAATTCTCCAGAAGAAGGGCTAAATGAAATGAAGATAAACAAGTTATCAAATATAGAGTTCAGAGTGATGATTATAAAGATTTCAACAGCATGAGGAAAGATATAGAAACAATGAGGAATGACCAATCAGAAATCAATAATGATATAGCAGAAATAAAGAACCATGTTGGAAGAAAAAACGAGCAGATTAGAGGAAGCCAAGGATCAGATCAATGAATTAGAAAACAGGATAGAAAAAAATCAATCAGAGAACCAAAATGAAAAAACAATTAAAAGACAAGGGGACAGTTTAAGAGAGCTGTGGGACAATGTGAAATGTAACAATATCTGTATCATAGAAGCTCCAGAAGAAGAATAAAGTGAGCAAGGGTTAGAGAATCTGTTTGAAGAAACAGTGGCAGAAAACTTTCCTAACTTGGTGAAGGAAAAAGGCATACAAGTTCAGGAAGCACAGAGTCCCAAGCAAGAAGAACCCAAAGAGGCCCACACCAAGACACATCATAATTAAAATGCCAAAAATTAAAGATTAAAATAGAATCTTAAAAGCAGCAAGAGAAAAGCAATAGGTTACCTACAAAGGAGCTTCCATAAGGCTGTCAGCTGATTTCTCAACAAAAGGGAATGGCATGAAGTATTCAAGGTAATGAAAAACAAGGATTTGAATTCCAGACTGCTTTATCCAGCAAGGCTATAATTCAAAATAGAAGATGAAATAAAGAGCTGGCCTGACCCCTCCCCCAGCCCTCCCCAAAAAATGGCTAAAGGAATATATCACCACCAAACCAGCATTGCAAGAAACATTAAAGGGACAGCTGTAATAAGCAGAATAAATATAGAGAGAGAAACATAGGCATAATAAATAAAAATGGTAATAAATAAGTACATATCAATAACAACCTTAAATATAAATGGATTAAATGCTCCAATCAAAAGATAGAGTATCTGAATGGATAAGAAAGCATGAATCATATGTACACTGTCTACAAGAGACCCACCTCAGAACAAAAGACTCACACAGGTTGAAAGTGAAGGGATGGAAAAAAATTTTCCAAGCAAATGGGAATGAAAAAAGAGCTGAGGTAGCGATACTCATATCTGATCAAATAGACTGCAAAGTGAAGGCCATAACAAGAGACAAAAAAGGCCACTGTAAAGTATTAAAATGATTGATCCACAAGAAGATATAGCCTTGGTAAACATAAATGTACCCAACATAGGAGCATCAAAATATATTTAAAACTTCTAGGGGACTTCAAAGGAGAGATTGACAGCAATACAATCATAGCAGGGGACTTCCACACCCCACTGACATCACTGGATAGATCCTCTAGACAAAAATTAACAAGAAAACAGAGACCCTATAAGACACACTAGATCAGATGGATTGAAATGATATTTACATAGAATTAAACCCCAAAACTGCAGAATATACATACACAAGACATTTTAAAAAATGGACCACATATTAGGACACAAACTAAGTCTCTACAAGTTCAAGAAGATTGAAATTATATCAAACATATTCTCAGATCATAATGGCATAAAACTAGAAATTAATTACAATAAAACCCTCAAAAACATTCAAACACATGGAGGCTAAATAGCATGGTATGAAACAATGAATGCGTTACCACAGAGATCCAGGAAGAAATAAAAAACTCCTAGAAATCAATGAAAATGAACACACAACAACATAAAACCTACGGACACAGTAAAAGCAGTCCTGAGAGGGAAGTTCATAACATCACAGGCCTACCTCAATAAACAAGAAAAATTTCTAATAGACTATCTAACCCTACAACATAAAGAACTAGAAAGTAAACATAAAGAAAAACCCAGAGTAAGCAGAAGGAAATAAATAATAAAAGAGCAAAAATAAAGGTTATCTAGACTAAAAAGACAGTACAAAAGATCAATGAAACAAAAAGCTGGTTCTTTGAAAAGATAAACACAATTGATGAACCTTTAGCCTGACTCACCAAGAAACAAAGAGAGAGGACTCAAATAAACAAAATCAGAAACAAATAAAGAGAAGTAAAACTGACACCACAAAAATACAAAGCATTGCTAGAAAATACTATGAACAATTATATGCCAACAAATTGGACAACCTAGGTGAAATGGTCAAGTTCCTAGAATTATACAGTCTTCCAAAACTCAACCAGTAAGAGTCAGAAAACCTGAACAGATCAATAACAACTATGAAATTTGAAGGAGTAATCAATAAACTCCCAGCAAACAAAAGCTCAGGTCTGGACAGCTTCACAGGGAAGTTTTACTGAACATTCAAAAAATGAACACCTATTGTCCTCAAACTATTCCAAAGAATTCAATAGAAAGGAAGACTTCCAAGCTCTTCTAATGAGGCCAGCATAATCCTAATTCCAAAACAGGATAAAGACACTACAAAGAAAGAAAACTATGGACCAATACCCTGATGAACATAGAAACCAAAATCTTCAACAAAATATTAGCAAATTTGATCCCACAATATATTAAAAATATTATTCACCACAACCAAGTGGGATTTATCCCAAGGATGCAAGGCTGGTACAATATTCGCAAATCAATACATGTGATACACCACATAAACAAAATGAAAGCTAAAAATTATATGACCATATCAATAGATGGTGAAAAAGCCAGCACCCATTTCTGATTTAAAAAAAAAAAAAACACTCAGCAAACTGCAAATAGAGGGATCATATCTCAACATAATAGAGGCCATATATGAAAAACCTACAACCAACATCATACTCAACAGGCAAAGACTAAAAGCATTTCCCTTAAGAACAGGAACAAGACAGGGATGTCCACTTTCACCACTCTTGTTCAACATAGTACTGGAAGACTTAGCCACAGCAATCAGACAAGAAGAAAAAATAAAATACATCCAAATTGGAAAGGAGGAAGTAAAACTATTATTATTCACAGATGACATCATATTGTACATAGAAAACCCTAAAGACTCCATCAAAAATCTACTAGACTTAATAAATGAATTTGGCAAAGTAGCAGGATACAAAATCAATGGCATTCCTATACACCAATAATGAACATTCAGAAAGGGAAACAAACAAACAAACAAACAAACAAAAAATCTCATTTACCATTGCAACAAAAGAATTAAGATACTTAGGAATAAACTTAACCAAGGAGGTAAAAAACCTATTCTCAGAAAACTACAGGACATTGAAAAAATAAATAGAGGAAGATACAAAAAAGTAAAAGCACATATCATGTTCATGGATTAGAAGAATCAACATCATTAAAATGTTTATATACCCAAAGCAATCTATAGATTCAACAAAAGGCAGACAAAATCCAATTAAAAATGGGCAAGGGACCTGAAGAGACACCTCTCCAAACAGGACATACAAATGGCCAGAGATATATAAAAAAATGCTTAATGTCACTAATCATCAGAGAGATGCAAATTAAAATGACTATGAGGTATCACCCCACACCTGTCAGAATGGCCGCCATCAACAAATCATCAAACAACAAGTGCTGGCGAGGGTGTGGAGAAAAGGGGACTCTAGTACACTGCTGGTGGGAATAAAGACTGGTGCAGCCACTATGGAAAACAATATGGTGTTTCCTCAAAGAATTAAAAATTGAACTGCCATTTGACCCCGTGATGCTTCTTCTTGAAATATATCCTAAGAAACTTGAAACACCCATTAGAAAGAATATTTGCACCCCTAAGTTCATATCAGTACTATTTACAATAGCTAATATCTGGAAACAGACCAAGTGTCCATCAGTAGATGAGTGAATAAAAAAGCAATGGTACATTTACACAATGGAGTACTATGCAGCTGTAAGAAAGAAAAATATCCTTTGAGGGGACGTGAAGGGACCTGCAAAGTTAAGCAAAATAAGGCAATCAAAGAAAGACAAGTATCACATGACCTCATTTATTTGTGGAATCTAATGAATAAAATAAGCTGACAATCAAAATAGATCCAGAGACACGGAAGTAGGAAACAGACGGACAAACCACAGAGAGAAGGGGGATGGTGAGTGGGGATGGGAAAAGATAAACCAAAGAACTGATATGCATATATGCATAACCAATGGACAATAGTGTGGGGAAGGCAGGAGGGGTATGGGAGCAGGGAGGAGGGGGATCAATGGAGGAAAAGAGGGAGACATCTGTGATACTTTCAAACAATAAAGATACTTTTAAAATAAAAAAAGAGATAGAATTAATATTTTGTCACTTGAGATACAAGGCTCAATTGTTCATTCATTCATTCATTCTTTTTTTTTTAATCCTTACCTGAGGATATTTTTCCATTTATTTTCAGGCATAGTGGGAGGGAGAGAGAGAAATATCAATGTGAGAGAAACGCATCAATTAGTTGCCTCCCTCACAATCTGACCAGGGCCGGGAACCGAACTACAACCAAGGTATATGTCCTAGACCGGAATAGAACCCATGACTCTTTGGTCAGCAGGCTGATGCTCCAATTGCTGAGCCAAACCAGCCAGGGCTCATTCATTCTTCTAAACATATTTATCAGCCCAGCCAGTGTGGCTGAGTGGTTGAGCATCAACCTGTGCACCAAGATGTCACCGGTTCATTTCCCAGTCAGGGCACATACCAAGGTTGTAGGCCAAATCCCCAGTGGGGGGCATGCAGGAGGTGGCCAATTGATATTCTCTCTCATTGATGTTTCTCTCTCTCTCTCTCTCCTTCACCCTTCCTATCTCTAAAATCAATAAAGAAAAAAAATTTTAATTTATATAAAAGACACAAAGGACATAGGGACATAAAAGACATATTCCCTTCTCACAAAAGTTTGTCCTGTAAGTACATGGATAGGGAATCTGTCTATATATGTCAAAATTTAAATATAGTGCAAGATAATGCACAGAACTGAATAAAAAGAGAAAAGAGAATTCACAATAACTAGGAAGTTCAGCTAGTCGTTGCAAACTAGGAATTAGTGGTGACTAGCTATACAGTAATATTTGGGGTTTGTTTTTCCTTATCTGAAACCCAGTAAGACTTTATTTAATAATTTTTAATAATGTTTTTCTAGCCCTGGCCGGTTTGGCTCAGCGGTTAGAGCATTAGCCTGCTGTTCAGAGAGACCCGGGTTCGGTTCCCACTAAGGGCATGTACCTCGGTTACAGTTTGTCCCCTGGTTGGGTTGTGCAGGTGGCAACCACTCGATGTGTCCCTTACATGTTGATGTTTCTCTCTCTCTCTCTCTCTCTCTCTCTCTCTCTCTCTCTCTCTCCCTCCCACTCTATCTGAACAAAAAACAAAAAAATGTCCTCGGGTGAGGATAAAAAATAAATAAATAAAAAATAATGTTTTTCTAAGTTAACATCTGGTGGTTACTGAGTGGTCACGAGTTTGAGAACATTCCCTGAAGTACCTGGGTGTGGCTAATGTGTTCTGTGTTTCTAGTTAAATGTGAAAATTAGAAAAAGAGATGAGCCTGATAAGAACATGAGCTCTGCCCTGGCGGGCGTGGCACAGTAGTTAGAGTGTCATGGATTTAACTCCCTATAAAGGGCATGTACTTGGGCTGTGGGTCCCATCTCATGTGTGGGAGGCAACCAATAGATGTTTCTCTCACATCAATGTCTCTCTCTCCCCCTCCCTCCCTTGTACTCTCTCTAAAAAATTAAAGGAAAAAAATATCCTCAGGTGATGATTAACAAAAACAGACAAAACAAAACAAAAAAGACCACATGAGCCCTGCTACTGCACAAGGACACGAGAGATCAAGGCACCACGTTTCTAAGCCACAGAACAGTAATTGTCTACTCAGGTGACACGTTGGACTTGCTCACAAAAAAGGCAGGAGGGGGCGGGAGTGGGAAGGAGGAGGTCAATAGGGGGAAAAGGAGGAACATCTGTAATACATTCAACAATAAAGATAAGCTAAAAAGAAAAAATAAGCTTTTAAAAAAAAATCAGATGCCCAGCCCTGGCCAGTTTGGCTCAGCAGTTAGAGCGTCAACCAGCGGACCAATGAGTCATGGGTTCGATTCCTGTCAAGGGCACATACCTTGGTTGCAGTTCGTCCCTGGCTCTAGTCAGGGTCATTCAGGAGGCAACCTGTCGATGTGTCTCTATCACATCGATCTTTCCCTCTTTCTCTCTCTCTTTCCCTCCTTCCTACTTTATCTAATGATAACTGGAAAAATATCCTCAGATGAGGAAATTAAAAAAAAAAAATCAGATGCTTGGACTCCACCTCAGACCAATTCATTCAGAATATCTGGAGGTGGGGCAGATTTTTTAAACTTCCCAGGTGCTGTATCTATTAATTCAAAGGTAGGTTTGCTACATTGCATAACCACAACCACTAAGTCCCCCACATAATCTTTAACCACAAGCAATATAACTTCCTAATGTCTCCTCTGAGGTTTACTGATCACAAATAATTCACTAGGTTATTAACTAAGTCACTTGCTATATACAGAATTGTGATCCAAAGTCATGTTAAAAATTGAGAAACATCGCCCTGGCCGGTTTGGCTCAGTGGTTAGAGCGTCGGCCTGCGGTCCTGAGAGACCCGGGTTCGGTTCCCGCTAAGGGCATGTACCTCGGTTGCAGTTTGTCCCCGGCCCTGGTCGGTTGTGCGGGTGGCAGCCACTCGATGTGTTCCTTTCACATCGATGTTTCTCTCTCTCTCTGTTCCTCTCTCCCTCCCACTCTACCTGAACAAAAATGGAAAAATGTCCTCCGGTGAGGATAAAAAAAACAAAACAAAAAACAAAAAAAAAATTGAGAAACATCAATCAAAAATTATTACCACCTATCCTTTTTGAAATTGTGGTCAACTCCTTATCTATTAAGACACTCCAGTGTGACCATAAAGCCATGCCCATATGTCAGAGTGATCATCTTTTTTTCTCTTTTTTTTGATACATGCTCCTAGCAGGAACCGAACCCGGGACTCTCTGGTCTGCAGGCTGACACTCCAACCACTGAGCCAAACTGGCCAGAGCTCATCTTTCCTTCTCTGATGCAGGAGGTGCACATAGCTCATCTAAGAGTAGAATAACTATGTATCCAGTTCAGAGGGCTGTAAGAACAAATCGCATCACTCTTGTGCCCGAATATACATTGCTACCTGATCCATCAAAACACCTGCCTGATTCCGACCTCAAAGTAATATTGAGGTGCCACGGGAGCCTTGCTAACTGAAGCTCTATATTGAGGTCTTGGAGCTTGTTCCGGCCTTCTCTTGCCTACGGAGACTAAGGGTGAGGAAAGGTCAACAAAAACCACAAACTATCGTATACTGACTGCTCCTCCCAGACTACTCCGTGTGCTAATAATGAGGCATATGACTGTCTAATGCCCTTCTTGGTCCCTGTGTAGCTGCAGTGGTTCCTATCCTGCAGGCATATCCAGTTAACTAGAGAACTTGTTCAAGGGCACACACCTTGTCCCTTGAGGTTATTTATGGTTTAATACATCATGGGTGGGACCCAGAAATCTGTATTCTTAATAAGGACCTCCAGGAAATTTTGATGCAGCCATCTGGGTAAGCTGTCATAGACCCATTATCAAAAACAAAAAAACAAACAAAAAAAAAACCCAACCACGCACATGCACAAACAAAAAAATAAGTCTTCTAATTTATCAACATGATAGCTGGAATACCTTTTAAATGGGATCTCTAACCATCACATACGTTGTCTCTAATAATGAGATCGATTATCCTCTGGGTTCTTGGCTTTATTTTTTCCTGCATCACTTTTTACAAATTGACATTATTTTATATGTCTGTCTGCTTATTTTTACACATCGGGTTCTTTTAATAAAACAAGCACTCTGGGAGGGAAGGGATTTGTCTATTTTATTCACTGACCTATCCCCAGATCTTAGAACCAGTCTTAACACGTGGAAGCTACTCAGCAAATAATTAATGAATGAGTAAATCTTTAGGAAATGCTCAAAAAGTGGATAAATTGGCAAAGAAGAAAACCTACCTCTCACAGAAGGGCAGGGAATCCTCTCCAGATTTTTAATTTAAATTGAGTTTTGGGGTTTTGTCAGCTTCACAATATACAGGAGAAGCACTAACTCAATCAGCAAGTTCCTTAATATATAAAAGGTCAAGAAAAATAAATTGATTTTGTAAATCTCAGTTAAGCAAGCTTCAATGTCCGGTACACTTGAATGTACATAGTCTGTCTCATTAAATAAATATTACTAGCAACTGTATCTTAGAATCTGCTCTCATTATTGGATCTGAGGTCAGATATGAACCTCTCCATACTAATGTATTTACACTTGAGTTTTTTCAAGGGCATAATAAGATTTAAATAGATAAAAATGCCCAGTTGGCCTCTTCTGATTTCTTTTATCACTTTATTAAGCTGGCCAGGGATTATTAGCTGCATCGTTGCCTTTGTGAAGAAGGATATAAAGACGAATGAACCATTTGTCTGGAATAGTAAAGGACCAGTTTTAGATTACCGGCAACTGGTTTAGGGCTGATGACACGAGAAGAGACTCCATGACTTTATGTGTGCGGGCAGAGTTTTAAAAGATCATCATAATGAACATGTCACCAATAGGGTATGAATGAGCTTCAGTCTTTTTGTTGTTCACAGGGGCTGAACTTCATTCATCCGTGAGTGTGGGTGGGCCTTGAACAACAATATTAAGTATTGAAATAAGGGAGAAATGAGAGTCTTCCAAGGTTAGAATAACTGTTGTGACAACAGTTTTAAGAAAAGAGTTTTAACTAATATAATTTATGGTGAGTGGGTGACACGTTGGACTTGCTCACAAAAGGCTGTGCAACAGTTGTGGCTACCTCACTGCATGTGGAAGTAAGAAGCAGTGAGACACTGTTTCAAGAGTTCTTTGAACGCCTTACACAAAAGAAGCTGAAGAAATGTAGTCAGAGCATTATCATTCCACTTAAAAAAATTACGATGATTCAAGCGATGCCACCAAAATATGTGGTCCTTTGCAATAGCGATAGAGATAGACAACAGTCTCTTGTCCCCCTAAATTATTAGTAATTCCCCAAAGATATGAACAAAAAGGGCCCCATGTTAGGAATATATATTTACAAACTCTTAGATTGACTGTATTTACAACAACATAGAGACCATTCTAAGTATGATAATAAGGACATGTAAGTTTGGCTAATGGCCCGGATGGCGTGGCTCAGTGGTTGAGCTTTGACCCATGCACCAAGAGGTTGCCGGTTTGATTCCTGGTCAGGATACAAATTTGTGGGCCAAATCCCCAGTGGGATCATGGAGGAGGCAGCCAATTAATGTTCTCTCTCATTGATGTTCCTCTCTCTCCCTCTCCCTTCCTCTCTCTTTAAAATCAATAAACAAACAAAAAAAGTTTTTTAAATAAATAAATAAAGTTTGGCTAATGTACCAAAGTGTTTTTCACACCACAAATTTCCCTAGACCACTTAGATCATATCCTCAAGGAAGTGAGTTGTAGGAACACATCGCCCCAGAAACTCAGCAGTTTATAAAAGCACCTGCTTTTTTCTTGTATTATGAAGACTGTAACTAGGCTGGGCTTTGCTTAATGCAGCTGGGCTCAGCGGGCCTGATGTGTCTTCTCATTCCCAAACCCAGATGCACTCTCCAGGACCTACTGTTCTTGTGGTAAAGGGCATGAGGATAAGGGTCCAAGACAAAGCACTCAACTGAATTTAAACTTCTACTGGATGAGACAACTGTCGTGTTCACTTACATATCAATGGCCAAAGCATGCAACAAAGAGCAAACAATTGGGACTAATCCGACCTATCACTGTAGCATCTCTCCCCTCCACTCTGCCAAATCTCCACGCTGTAGGAGCTAAAACTGGAAATTACACTTTCCTAGAGCTTCCTCCTGTGGAATTGTGTGTGCAGCTATTTCTAATGCTTTGTGAGTGCTTTGGTCCCACTGTGAGGAACCCAGGTCTTCTTCCAAATATCCTCCTTACTGGCCTTCTTAGGGGCTTTTAGGGAAGCGTGTTCTATTCAAATTCAGGTGGATTGCTGTGACAACCTAGATGTCCTGTGATTGGTACAAAGATTCAACAGTGCCCAGGCCCAAGGACATACTACAACCAATCTACTATAATCCATTTAATTTTTAAAAATTTCTATGTGGGAATTAAAAATAGCTTTTTATTCTTTTTTTTTTTTTTTTTTATCCTCATCCGAAGACATTTTTGCATTTATCTTCAGATAGAGCAGGAGGGAGAGAGGGAAGAAGAGAGAGAGAAACATCAATGTGAGAGAGACACATCAACTGGCTGCCACCCACACAACCACAACCAAGGCTGGGGACAAACTGCAACTGAGGTATGTGCCCTTAGTGGGAATCGAACCCAGGCCTCTCTGGTCTGCGGGCCGACATTCTAACCACTGAGCCAAACCAGCCAGGGCTTATTCATTTTAATTTCTTCTTGAAACCACATGATATCCATATTAGAGTAATAAACACTCCCATGAGCTCTCATGTATAAAGAACATGCCCTTAACACAAAACTGTCACGACTATTTAAGAATTGATTTTTATCTCCCCAAAATGTATTTAATAAGTATGTTCATGGCATGCATTATATGCTTGCTATAGGGTACACATTTTACACATATTAACTTATTTAATTCTTTTTTATTGTTATTGTTAATCATCACCTGAGGATATTTTTTTCCACTGATTTTTTTTTTTTTTAAGACAGTGGAAGGAAGGGTGGGGAGAGAGAGACAGAAAGACAGAGAGAAACATCGGTGTGAGAGAGACGCATCAATTGGTTACCTCTTGCACAACCCCAACCAGGGCTGGGGAACAAATCTGTAACCCAGGTACATGCCCTTGACTGGAATCGAACCCAGGACCCTCCGGTTTGTGCGCCAACACCAGCCCGGACAACTTATTTAATTCTTATGACAACACTATAAGGTAAGCAGTATCATTATCATCCTTTTTTTTTTAAGATAAGGAAACTGAGAAACAGAAAGGTAAATAAGCTCAAGATCACACAGCAGGTCAGTGGTAGAGCTGGGACTCACATCCGGGCAGTCTTGACCCAGGGTTCATGCTCTGATCCATTACATTATGCTGCCTCAGAATTTCCTCTATTCTGTGAGACTGTATTTAATTTCTCCAAGCAAAGATCTCATTTACTGTGTTGTTTTGAACTTTCAACCCTGCATTTTCTCAAAGACTCCTTGCTAGAAGAATCTATATAAACACAGTGGGGTTTATATTTGTACCACACTTCACTAGTAACCATGCTGAGATTCAAAAATATTAAAAAGGACTTGATCAAAGTCACACATTTAGTAGGTGGCAGTTGGAACTACTTGAAGACACGAGTCTCTACCGCCCGTGTATCGATTGCACAGTTATCCTCCATTGTATCGGGCTCTGAATGTTTGTTTTGTATCAGCCAGTTTTTCTGTGAACCACCAGCTCCTCCTTAATTGATGGTCATTTTTGTTTACACCTAGCATTTGCTAAACTTTTTTCTTGTTTTCTCTTTTTCAATACACTACACTAAGCTGGATGTATTTTCAGATAAAAGTACACTGTGCATCCAGCCAGTGTGGCTCAGTGGTTGAGCATTGACCCATGCACCAAGAGGTTGCTGGTTCGATTCCCTGTCAGAACACGTGCGTGGGTAGTGGGCCCAAACCCCAGTGGGGAGCATGCAGGAGATGGCCAATCGATGTTCTCTCTCATCGATGCTTCTCTCTCTCTCTCCCTCTCATTTCCTCTCTCTCTAAAATCAAGAAAGGGAAAAAAAATTAAAAATACACTGTGCTATATTTTAAGGATAATAGTTTCAATGAAATGAAATACACATACTTCAACATCGTGTTAAAGATTATAGTTTCAAATGTCTCCTTTTTCTAATTTTTTATCTGAGTAACAGAAGTAAAATAGTGGAACTTTCACTGAGGACGGTGACTGCGTTCAGGGGTAAAGACATTAACAGACAGTGATACCGTGAAAGGATTGGGCAGCAGAGGGACGAGAAAAGAAGAGAAGAAATAAACAATCGAGCTAGATAAGCCATAGACTTTGCAATTATTTCCTGTACAATCAAGAAATCGGTTCTTGATGGATCTGGTCATAACTTTCTTAGAACATGAAATTATTTGGTGAAGTTACCAAGAATATGTGTATGTTCTGTTTTCAGAATTATACCAATTTGGATGCAAATCATGTCCTTTGATCAATAATTCCTATTGTTCTGTGGCAGGATGGTTTTATGACATTGAAACCCAAGGGCCGTGAGCAGGGCCTCTGTGGGTCTGTTTCCGATGCACTCCTGTGGGCTTTTGACCACCCTTCCTCAGCTGCTGTCTCCCAAGACTCTGCATGATGTGCTGAATTGTTCAGTATGTTTGTCAAGAACCTTTGTTTACTTTCTTACGTAGGATATTGTTGTTTCCCTAAAAGAGACCGTTATCATGTCTGTCAGCAAAGCAGGTTAACAATTTGTTGTAGAAATATACTCTGTGAACCAATTACTACCTTCCTGACTAAATTAAGTGACAACTTCCTATACAAAGCACCCAGGAATATGCTTGCACATAGGTAAGGAGTGCTGGACAGGAAAATTACTTGTGGTGTCTTATTAATATATGTTAGCTTATGTAATGACCCAAAATCTTTATTATAAATATTATTTTCTAAAAATATTAAATAAGACCTAATCTTGCTTACAAGGCTTAAGAATTTCACATGCATTTAGGAAATTTGAAGATAACGTCTCTTATGATACTTGTAATAATCAATCATGGCTACCAACTGTTGAGTATTTACGATATGCAAACACATGCTAAGTGAATTCCTCACAACAACCCTCTACTGTAGGTACTATTATCTCTGTTTCACACAAGAGAAAATGAGGTTCAGAATGGTTAAGTAGCCCAAAGTCACAGAAAGTGGCGTTGTCTAGACATAAACCCTGGTCTAACTTCAAAGTTCATGGTATTACTTATTGTACTAGAGAGATTCTTTCCCCAGAAACAGAGATTATAGAAACAAACTCTGTTTTATTGTCTTTTGTAACAAAATAAAGATACTCCTGTTAAACTTACTAGTAGAGCTTTGTCTTCATAAACACTAGTACAATTTCCAAAAATCCAAAGACATTTAATAAGAAACCTGAATACAGATCAGATGTGCTGTCTCCCATTAAAACATCCATGAAGATGAAAGAAAGAGACAAGAACTGACAACAGCAAAAGAAAAAAATGATGTACCCAATTTTCCAGGCAATTTCCCCTAAATGTATTGTCAGTGAGAACAGATTGAAAAGCAGTTATTGAACTCTGTACTATAGTTATCTGACCCAGAAGCAAAAGACGTTCAACAATACTCCCCCACCCCCCCAAAAAAAGAAAATTCTTTGACTCATTTCCCTTTTGTTCACCTAATCCCAGAATATAGTGACTGGACTCTGTAGGGAAAAAAATGCAAACAATTATTTTCAGAAGTATCTAGCGTCCTGGCCTCTTCTAAAGTCATTTCCATTGGCTTTTTCTCTTTTCAGTTTCCATTCTATTAGTAGGAAGTAAGAAGAGCACGAAGATGGTTTCCAAGGACTCTGTATTGGGGAAAGAAGGCACACAAAAATCACAGCAAACACAGGAGCCCTGGGGTGCCGAGACCAGTGTGCGCTTTCATACACGACACTGTTCAAAGAACGTCTGCGGGTCCCCAGCACAGCCAGAGCACAGGGTGTGCTCAGTGACTCCTTTCACAGTGATGAATGCCAGTTAGGCATTACAAACAGAATAAAAGTAAAATGTTTCATTCTGACCTTCAGATTTGAAAGAGGAAAGTTGCTTAAACCCAAGCAAACAACAAAGGAAAATAAGGAAACTAAATTTGTTGAAAAATGACTCAGTACATCCAGGAAATAAACAATGGAGCCTACTAAAACACAGAGAAAGAAACATTTGGAAAGGAGGGAGAGATTTCCCTAAAGATTAAAAGAGGTCAGAACTCTGAAAATTCTTTTCTAGCAAATTATATAAAAATTGTCCAAGACCTAGAGTCCTCACAAAGATCTCAGAGCCTCTATAAAACAGGAGCAGCATCCCTACCTACAAAAAGGCTGAAATAAAGGCAGAGACACAAAGGGTATCGGCTGAAATGAGGGAAGAATGCAATAGCAAAAGGAGCATCTACTCTGGGTCCAATGAAGAGCAGAATAGACACTAGAAAATTAAGAAAATTATGCGGAATAACAAATTTGAAAAACCCATGTAGAATATACAAAGAAAACATAAAGGAGATAAAACAAGAAACAAACAAAATGAATATGAAGAGGAGAAAGAATAAACACTCTAAAATGTAAAGGTGTCTATGAAGCAGAAATATGAATACTCTGAATGAAGAAACTTGAATGAGGATGCTCTGAAAAAAAAGTATTATTTTAAGATACTAGCAAATATGTTGTAGAAATAAAGAAAAATATGGATTTACAGAGCTTAAAAAAGTTTTTATCATCTAGGTTCCATTGTGCTTTGTGTGAAAAGCAATATGAAGATATTCTGAGATACATTCCTTCTGTTAACAGATCCCTAATCAAATATGCTGATGTAAATGGGAGAGTTTATGAAAAGATACACAGGTATCAAGCAAAGCAACCTAGTTGGGGAAAGTCATGGACATAGCTGGGTCACAGGAATAACTGCAACCTTGAGTGCAGTCAAAACTTACTCCACCCTCATCTCCGTACCTCTTAGTATCTTGGGCTCCATTCTTCTCACAGAGATCAGATAACTTTCTACACATGGCAGAAATCTTGGCTGTCAACAGTCATGAGAAAGAGATTGAACCCAAGGTCAAGATCAAAAGCGATGGGTATGGACTCAGTTTTAGGCAGGTGCCCAAACTGGCACCAACAGCTGTCATTGGAAATAAGTGAATGTAACAACCGCTGAGCAAGCATGAGTCAGTTCCCAAGAAGAGGAATGATAATCCCAGAAAAAGCGGCTGGAGGAAGGCTTCCAGATCAAATAGTGGGTATTCTCTCAAGACCGAAGCATACTAGTACCAGTTTATAACAAGGATTCTAAGTGTGAAAGAACAAAATATACTAGAATTATAAAAGCTCTGATAGAACTCAGAGGGGGCAATTTAAAAGAAAAGAAAATTTTATTTCAGAAATAAAGACGAGATACAAAAAAGATGGCGGTGGGCAGGACTGGAGGAAGAGTGAGTGCATGAGAGAGTGAGCGAGTGTGTGAGTGGGTGTGAAGGTGGACGACCAAACTCGTGTAGTGCAGAGATGGGGAGCAGAAGGTTCCTGTGCTGTGGACAGAGGAGCCGGCTACCACAGTAAGTGGCCCTTCAGGGCGCTTCTCCCTGTACCCCAGGGAGGTCCCACCATTTTGGAAGATCCCGGGTCTTCCCTGGGAGGAGGCAGTGGGAGCTGTTAGGGCCCAGCAACATGAGCCCACCAGCACACCTGGCACCATCAGACCAGTGTACACCCTGTGTCAGCACAGACCAGTGCACAGTAGTGGAGCTGTCAAGGTGCCGGTTATGGGAATTGCAATTGGCTGAGAGCCCAGCACCATCCCCCACAGTAGCAGCCAGATCAGAGTCAAGATATATCCCCAGCAACAGAGTCTGGGGAGCAGATGTCCATCCTTAGGCAACAGAAGCACAGACCAGCAGCTGAGACCTATCCCCAAAAACTACAGCAAAGGCTGAGCAGGAGCTGAGCCCCACTGGGCAGCAGTACTCCCCAGCCATGAGCAGTGGGACCTGGGGCTCCATCAGGCCTATGCAGCACAGCTGCCCACAAGAGCAGTGTGAAGCCAGGAATCCAGAGGGACCTGTGCAACCCAGAGCCCACAAGAGTGGTGAGGAGCTGGGGCTCAAGAGGGGCCAGTGCGATCTGGCTCCCTGCAGGTCCACTGGTACAACCCAGCTGCCCACAAGATTGGCAAGGAACCAGGGCTCCAGTAGAGCCTGTGCAACACAACTGCCCACAGGTCCGGCTGGGAGCTGGGGCTCAAGAGGAGCCTGTGTGACCCAGCCACCCAAGGTGTGGGTAGGGAGTGCAGCTCCAGCTACAGGTGGCACCAGCAACGAGCAGGAAACACATCTTCAGAGGGGCCCACACAATCCATCAGCAGCACCTACCAGCACGCACCAATACCAGGCCCCAGTAGTCGATCCTCCAGGATCCACAGCAGGCAAGAGGCGACATGCAACAGAACAGTCTGGGAGGCACAGTAGCCTTATTTGATATACAGTGAGCTGCTTACACATCTAAACATCCTTCACCAGGTCTAGAGCTATCAGACGGCTAAAATGGGGAGACAAAGAAACAACACCCAAAGGAAAGAAAAAGAGGAATTACTAGAAAAGGAACTACAGAAAATGGAAGAAAGCAACTTGTCAGATAAAGAATTCAAATCAATGATTTTAAGGGTGCTCAAACAATTTAGTGAGAACTACAAGCAACTTAATAAGAATTATGAAGAGCTCACTGGGAACTACTTCAGCTTAAAAAAAGAGGTAGAAGCTACACATAAAGAGGTAGAAGCTATGCATAAAAATCAAGAGGAAATAAAGAATAATATAGCTGTTATGAAAAATATCATAAAAGGATTCAATAGTAGATTAGGAGAAGCTGAAGACCGAATCAGCAACTTATAAGATAAGGTAGAGAAAAACACCCAAATAGAATAGCAAAAAGATAAAAGGTTTAAAAAGCAGGAGGAGAGTTTAAGGGAGCTGTGGGACAATAAAAAATGTAACAATAGTCTCATTATAGGGGTACCGGAAGGAGAAGAATCAGAGAAAGGAACAGAGAACCTGTTTGAAGAGATAATGACAGAAAACTTCCCTAAACAGGTGAAGGAAAAAGTCACATAAGTCCAGAAAACACAGAGCCCAAAGCAAGATGAACCCCAGAAGACCCACAGCTAGACACATCATAATAAAAATGGCAAACATTAAAGACAAAGAAAGAATTTTAAAGGAAGCAAGAGAGAGAGAAAGTTATCTACACGGAGTTCCCATTAGACTGTCAGCTGATTTCTCAATAGAAACACTGTAGGCCAGATGGGAGTGGCATGAAGTATACAAAGTAATGCAAGGCAAGGGTCTGAATCCAAGACTACTCTATCCAGCAAGGTTATCATTCAAAATTGGAGGAGAAATAAAGAGCTTCACGGATTAAAAAAAAAAAAAAAAAAAAAGCTGAAAGAATTTACCACCACCAAACCAGCACTGCAAGAAATGCTAAAGGGACTATTATAAGAAGAAGAAGAAAGAACAAAGAGAGAGAAAGAACACCGGCATAAAATAAAAATGGCAACTAATAACTATCTATCAATAATTACCTTAAATGTAAATGGATTAAATGCTCCAATCAAAAGACATAGGGTAGCTGATTGGATAAGAAAACATGACCCATATATATGCTGTCTACAAGAGACCCACCTCACAACAAAAGACTCACAGAGAATGAAAGTGAAGGGATGGAAAAAAAATTTCCAAGCAAATGGAAATGAAACAAAAAAAGCTGGTGTAGCAATACACCTATCTGACAAGATACACTTCAAAATGAGGGCCACAATAAGAGACAGAGAAGGTCACTACATAATATTAAAAGGATCAACCCAACAAGAGGATATAACACTGGTAAACATATACGCACCAAATATGGGAGCACCAAAATATATTTAAAAACTTCTGGAGAATTTCAAGGGAGAGATCAATAGCCATATGATCATAGTGGGTGACTTTAACATGCCACTAACACCACTAGATAGATTTTCTAGACAAAAAATTAACAAGGACTTAGAGTATTTACAAGACAAACTAGATCAGTTGGACTTAATTGATATTTACAGAATATTTCACCCCAAAGCTGCAGAATATACATTCTTTTCAAGTGCACATGGGATATTCTCAAAGATAGACCACATGTCAGGACACAAAGCAAGTCTCTACAAATTCAAGCAGATTGAAATCATATCAAGCATCTTCTCAGATCACAGTGGCATGAAACCAGAACTCAATTACAATAAAAACACACAAAAAC
Source organism: Molossus molossus (assembly GCF_014108415.1). NCBI lineage: Eukaryota > Metazoa > Chordata > Mammalia > Chiroptera > Molossidae > Molossus > Molossus molossus. The sequence continues at coordinate 78,477,145 of NW_023425344.1, read as the reverse complement.
ATTCAAATACTTGGAGGCTAAATAGCATGTTATTAAACAATGAGTGGGTTACTAATGAGATCAAAGAAGAAGTTAAAAACTTCCTGGAAACCAATGAAAATGAACACAAAACAACACAAAATCTATGGGTTGCAGTGAAAGCAGTCCTGAGAGGGAAGTTCATAGCACTGCACGCTTACCTCAAGAAAAAAGAACAATTCCTAATTGACTTTCTAACCCTACAACTTAAAGAACTAGAATGTAAACAAAAAGAAAAACCCAGAGCCAGTAGGAGGAAGGAAATAGTAAATGTCAAAGCAGAAATAAATGACATAGAGACCAAAAAAAAAACAATGCAAAAGATCAATGAAATAAAAAGCTGGTTCTTTGAAAAAATAAACAAGATCAATGGACCTTTAGCCAGACTCACCAAGAAACAAAAACAGAGAAACCAAATAAACAAAATCAAAAACGGTAGAGGAGAAGTACCAATTGACACCACAGAAATACAAAGGATCATCGAAACATACAATGAACTATTATACTCCAACAAGTTGGACAATCTAGGAGAAATGGACAAATTTCTAGAAATACACATCCTTCCAAAACTGAACCAGGAAGAGACAGAAAATTTGAACAAACCAATAACAACTAAGGAAATTGAAGATGTAATTAGGAAACTCCCAGCAAATAAAAGCCCAAGCCCAGATGGCTTTCTGGGGGAGTTTTACTGAACATTCAAAGAAGAACTAATACCCATTCTCCTCAAACTATTTCAAAAAATTCAAGAAGAAGGAAGACTTCCAAACTCATTTTATGAGGCCAGCATAATTCTAATTCCAAAACCAGAAAAAGACACTACAAAGAAAGAAAACTACAGGCCAATATCCCTGATGAACATAGATGCCAAAATCCTGAACAAAATACTACCAAATCGGATCAGCAATACATCAATAAAATTATTCATCATGACCAAGTGGGATTCATCCCAGGGATGCGAGGATGGTACAATATCTGCAAATCAAAAAATGTGATACACTATATAAACAAATGAAAGATAAAAACCATATGATTATATCAATAGACACTGAAAAAGCATTCAACAATATCCAGCACCCATTTCTAATAAAAATGCTCAGCAATGTTGGAATAGAGAGATCATATCTCGATATAATAAAGGCCATATATGAAAGACCTACAGCCAACATCATACACAATGGGCAAAACTAAAAGCATTCCCCTTAAGAACAGGAACAAGACAGGGGTGCCCACTTTCACCACTCTTATTTAACATAGTACTGGAAGTCCTAGCCATAATAATTAGACATGAAAAAATATAAAAATAAAAGGGATCCAAATTGAAAAGAAGGAAGTAAAGCTGTTATTATTTGCAGATGACATGATATTGTACATAGAAAACCCTAAAGACTCTATCAAAAATCTACTAGAATTAGCCCTGGCCGGTTTGGCTGAGCGGTTGGAGCGTCGGCCTGCGGTCCGGAGAGACCAGGGTTCGGTTCCCGCTAAGGGCACGTACCTCGGTTGCAGTTTGTCCCGGGCCCTGGTTGGTCGTGCGGGTGGCAGCCACTCGATGTGTCCCTTCACGTCGATGTTTCTCTCTCTCTCTCCCTTCCTCTCTCTCCCTCCCACTCTATCTGTACAAAAAATGGAAAAATATCCTCGGGTGAGGATAAAAAAAAAAAAAAATCTACTAGAATTAATAAATGAATTTAGCAAAATAGCAGGATACAAAATTAACATCAAGAAATCAATGGCCTATACATCAATGATGAACTCACAGAAAGAGAAAATAAAAAAACAATCCCATTTACCATCACAGAAAAAAAAATTAAGATACCTAGGAATAAACTTAACCAAAAAAATAAAAAACCACTTCACAGAAAATTACAAGTCATTGAAAAAAGAAACAGAAGAAGATATAAAAAAGTAGAAGCACATACCTTGTTCATGGATTGAAATGCCATACTACCCAAAACAATCTATAGATTCAATGCAATCCCCATCAAAATACCAACAATATACTTCACAGAACTAGAACAAATAATCCAAAAGTTTATATGGAACCAAAAAGACCCCGAATAGCCACAGCAATCTTGAAAAAAAAAAGAACAAAATTGGAGGGATCACACTACCAGATATCAGGTTATACTACAAAGCCACTGTAATCCAAACAGCCTGGTAGACAGATAGATCAATGAAATAGAATAAAGAACTCAGAAATTGACTCAAGACAATATGCTCAATTAATATTTGACAAAGGTGGCAAGAGCATACAGTGGTGTCAAGACAGTCTCTTCAATAAATGGTCTTGGAAAAATTGGACAGCTACATGCAAAAGAATGAAGCTAGACCACCAACTTACACCATACACAAGAATAAACTCAAAGTGGATAAAAGACTTAAATGTAACTCATGAATCCATAAAAATTCTAGAAGAAAATGTAGACAACAAAATTTCAGACATCACACACAGCAGAATTTTCTCTGATACATCACCTAAGGCAATAGAAACAAAGGAAAAAATGAACACATTGGGACTACATCAAACTAAAAAGCTTCCGCACAGCAAAAGAAACAATCATCAAAATGGAAAGGCAACCCACTATATGGGAGACCATAATTGCCAATGATGCATCAGATAAGAGATTAATTTCCCAAATATATATAGTATTCATACAACTCAACCAAAGAAAGACAAAGAACTCAATTTAAAAATGGGCAGAGGAGATAAAAAGACACCTCTCCAAACAGGACATACAAATGACCAAGAGTCATATGAAAAAAATGCTCAACGTCACTAATCATCAGAGAGATGCAAATTAAAACAATTGTGAGTTATCACCTCACACCTGCCAGAATGGTGGCCATCAACAAATCGTCAAACAAGTGTTGGCGAGAGTGTGGAGAAAAGGGGACTCTAGTACACTGCTTGTGGGAATGCAGGCTGGTACAGCCACTATGGAAAACACTATGGTGTTACCTCAAAAAGTTAAAAATTGAACTGCCATTTGACCCAGTGATTCCACTTGGGAATATACCCTAAGAAGCCTGAAACACCAATCAGAAAAAAATATATGTACCCCTATGTTCATAGCAGCACTATTTACAGTAGCTAAGATCTGGAAACAACCCAATTGTCCATCAGTAGATGAGTGGATTAAAAAAGCTGGTGGTACATGTACACAATGGAATACTATGCAGCTGTAAGAAAGAAAGATCCCTTGTCCTTTGAAATGACATGGAAGGACCTGGAGAGTATTATGCTAAGTGAAACAAGCCAAGCAGAGAAAGACAAATATCACATGATCTCACTTATTTGTGGAATATAATGAACATAACAGTCTGAGGAATGCGGTAGTCCCAGAGACGTGGAAGTGGGGTACAGACTGACAATCCCCAGAAGAGGTGGTGGGTGGAAGAGAGATAAACCACAGAACCTATATGCATGTACGCATAACCAATGGACATGGACAACAAAGCTGGGGAAGGCGCAGGGGGTTGGGGAGGAGGATGTCAGTGATGGAAAAAGAGAAATTTCTATAATAATAAAAACAAATTAATAAAAATAATTTTTTAAAAAAGAAATAAAGAGTAAATAATAAGGATTATAAGAATGAATGTACACAATAATGGATGCCTTAAAAGTAACAGAAGGTAAAAATAGGAAAAATTTTAAATCAAAAGACATGAAGAAAGCAAAAGGATTCAAGAAAAATGAACAACTATTGAGGATAGAACCCCCCTCCAAAAATCACATGTGAATAACAGGAATCCCTAAAAAGAGAAACAAACAAACAAAAAATGGAACAAAATAAATATTCTAGAAAACTGTAATTTAAGAACACATCCCACAAATAAAATAAAATTTTAAGTTATATTTTGAAGGTGCATGCCATGTGCTTGAGAATATCAACCCAAAACAACCAACCCCAAGACATATTTTAGTAAAATTATAGAATGTTAAAAATAAATAAATAATATCTTGAGAATCAAGACAAAAAGAATAAGTGACATATAAGCAAAAGAGAAATAGAATTTTTTTTAAAGCAACACTTTATACCAGAACAATATAGAGTAACATATCTAAAATAATATTTAAACATATTTAAGATAAGGAAAAAAATGTGAGGCAATTATTTTATATCCAAATAAAATTCACTTTCAGTGAAGGATACAGATAAATTTTCAACATTTAAAAATTCAGACGCCCACCCTGGCCAGCTTGGTTCAGCGGTTAGATTGTTGGGCTGTGGTTCAGAGAGACCCTGGTTCGGTTTCCACTAAGGGTACATACCTTGGTTGCAGTTTGTCCCCAGGCCCGGTTGAGGTCGTGTGGGTGGCAACCACTCGATGTGTCTCTCTAACATCAATATTTCTCTCTCTCTTTCTCTCTCTCTCCCTCTCACTCTATGCAAAAATGTCCTTGGGTGAGGATAAAAAAAAATTCAGACACCTGGCCGGTGTGGCTCAGTGGTTGAGTGTCGACCCATGCACCAAGAGGTCATGGGTTTGATTCCCAGTCAGGGCACATGCCCAGGTTGTGGGCCAAATCCCCAGTGGGAAGCATGCAAGAGGTGGCCAATTGATGTTCTCTCTCATCAATGTTTCTATCTCTCTCTCCCTCTCCCTTTCTCTCTCTCTAAAATCAATAAATAAAATAAATAAATAATAAAAATATTATTCTTATGGGTTCTTCCCAAGGAATCTACTAGAAAACAAGCAGCATTAAACTAAAATAACTACAAGAGATATTAAAACAAGAACTGGGAGATAAGATTAATATAACTTGTTGTGGAACTCTGGCAAAAATGAAGGCAATAAAGGGAGAAAATATTGCATGTCATGACCACATGATTAGAAAATGTAGATGTAGAACAACTATAAAATATGGGGGGTAATATGGGAAACACATAGTCAAAATAATTTAACTATATTTAGTATTATATTGCTGTGGTGATACTATCATTGTTATTCTGAGACTGCTATTTGGAATAAAGTGAGTAATTGTGGGATATTCAAATTCTATTATTACCTATGTCCTGGAGAACTAGGGATTTGGATGTTGGAAGAAAGGAGATATAGGTAAAAAACAGAAAAAGTTACGTAAGTAACCCTCTAGTCCTGAATTTTTTTTTAACTCATAAGGTGTTTTATATTAATGTACAATGTGTTTATTTGTATACATGTATGCAGGTGTGGTATATTCTTAACTTTGTCCACTAAAGAGGTCTAGGAAACAATGACCAACCCAGTAGCAATCAAAACATCTTGAACACATGTGTTCTTGAAATATCACTTCCTACTAAAACAAGCCAGGACTCTTTTGAGAAATAGCTATTCCAGGTATGGAGCAAGACAGGTACAATATGAGCCTAGACTTACTTACACTAAAGAGTTTATCAGAAGAAGTCTGATCAGAGGGGGGAAAAAAGTGAAGTTTTCTCTTGTTACCTGATCTTATGTTTCTTCTATATTTTCCCCTAGAATAAAAGATGTCAAGCCTCCATCTAAATCTTGGCTAGGTCCACTCTAGTTTTTCCTGCCACTTTACCACATGAATCTTACTCATTTTGATATTTGCTAATTCCCTGACAAGTGATAAATAATTCTAAGTCTTTTTTTTCTTTTTTTATCCTCACCCGAGGACATTTTTCCATCTTTTGTTCAGGTAGAGTGGGAGGGAGAGAGAGGAACAGAGAGAGAGGGAGAAACATCGATGTGAAAGGAACACATCGAGCGGCTGCCACCCGCACAACCGACCAGGGCCGGGGACAAACTGCAACCGAAGCACATGCCCCCAGCGGGAACCGAACCGGGTCTCTCAGGACCGCAGGCCGACGCTCTAACCGCTGAACCAAACATTCTAAGTCTAAATTCATTTTGATTTATATGAGATTATCTCTAACATGATTTCTTTACAAGCTGCCAACACAAAGGTTAGGCCATTGTTTAGTTGTAGCGTATTACTTCTATGGTCTGAAAGTTTGTGTTCCCTTAAAATTTGTACGTTGAAACCCTCATCTCTAATGTGAGGTAAAGCCTTTGGGAAGTGATTGAGTCATAGGGTGAAGCTCTCCTGACTGGGATGAGTGCCCTTATAAAAGAAGCCCCACAAAGCTCCCTGGCCCCACCCACCATGTGAGGACACAGAGAGAGTGGCAATCCGCAGTCCGGTAGAGAATTTTCACAAGGACCCTACCAGGGACTTCTAGCCTCCAGAACTGTGAGAAGTAAATATTTGTTGTTTAAACGCCATCCAGACAATGGTATTTTGTTGTAACAGCCCAATTGAATAATTACTGATTTATAATAGGTTCTATTCATCGCTCAAGGTGATTAGCAGTCTTCTCCACCTTAACCATGTCTTTGAAAAACACAGTTGATATTCACCTTAGCTTTAAGAAGAAATTACTAGATTTCCAACTTCCATTTGAGGATGTAGAAATCTGGAAAGAGCATAACTCCCAACTGTGTCAAAAAAGTACCAGATAATCTGCAAAATCACAACTTTTCTTGAGTTTACCAAATAACTAAAGTTACGTGACAACCAAATAACCTGAAATCTAAAGTGAGACAATTGACTGTAAGGATGGATAGAAAACCAGCATATGTTCACTTTGGCAGAGTAAGAGAGGAAAAAAGGAACTATAAAGAACAGTAAGAACAACTTTTTAATTAACTTCTTAAAGTCATGTGCAGACAAGTGAAAAATGACAGGCTTTTCTCACAGACTTAACTGGATGCTCTCAGAAAAGGTTGGTGGCAGAGAGGGATCTGAGAAGTCCTCCCTCGCGTGCATACCTAGGAGAGGGAATAGAAGGTGCTGCAGAAAAGGCACAAAAGCCATTTTGGGTCTTTTCCCCCTGTTCACCTGTGGGCACAAAGCCTTGGCTGAGCCACACAATGCCTAGCTATATGGTCAAGTGTTGTTCTGGGTGTTTCTAAAACGGTGTTTTTGTTTGTTTGTTTGTTTTTTTATCCTCACCCGAGGACATTTTTCCATTTTTTGTTCAGATAGAGCGGGAGGGAGAGAGAGGAAGAGAGAAAGAGAGAAACATCGACGTGAAGGGACACATTGAGTGGCTGCCACCTGCACGACCAACCAGGGCCGGGGACAAACTGCAACCGAGGTACGTGCCCTTAGCGGGAACCGAACCCGGGTCTCTCTGTACAGCAGGTCGACGCTACAACCGCTGCGCCAAACCGGCCAGGGCTCTATAACAGTGTTTTTGAATGACATTTAAACAATATTTAACATTTAAATCAATAGACTAAGTAAAGCAAGTTGCTCTCCCTAATGTGAATGAGTCTCATCCAGTCAGTTGAAGGCCTTCTTAGAAGAAAAGGCTAATCCTACACCAAGTAAAAGAGAATTCTTGCCTGATGGCCTTCAAACTGAGATTTCATTTTTTTCTGGTTCTACAGTAGCCTGTCAGCCTTTAGACTTAAACCAGGACATCAACTCAGTAGATGGCTGCCATAATCATGTGAGCCAGTTCCTTTGAATGAATGAATGAATGAATGAATGAATACTATTGGTTTGCTAGATAGATAGATATAGAGATAGATAGATATTCTATTGTTTCAGATTCTCTGGAGTACCCTAACTAATATGCAGAAATTTGGCTGACCCAGCTCTTAAATAAAAGTTCGAAGGGATCTTCTTCCAGTTACTATTTTTCATTCACACCAGAAACAACACTGCTCTTCCTTTTAAAATCTTAGTCATAACCCCTTTTGAAGTAATATAATAAATGTAAAAAAAGATTAATTACTAAATAAATATCTACTTTCATTCTAAGGGATTTAAAATTAATTAATGTAACACACACAAAAAGCACTTATTTTTCAGTGGGAAATTCTCAAAATATCACTTTTACTGAAGAATTATGGAACTGCAGTGGAATTGATAATGATAATGATGGAAATAAAGATAATAATGATAATATAAGTGGCTAAAAATTTGCCTCCATAGCCTTTTTTTCTTGATGTATTTCTTATTAGTATCTGAAAAGGCGCTGATAAGCTAAAGAAGAAATACAACAAATCAACCTAAGTAACAACAATCCCATTATTAGTTTTACGCCAAGTGTTCTTGCATGGAAAATGACTTATTCTGTAAAATGAGGTCAGTAAATTTTACTTGAACTCTCAGTTAAACATGAGAATTAGTTAGGAGATTTAGTTTGATAAATTTGTGCAGTTGGCTGGTATTTTTTATTGCTTATTATTTCAATATGTCACGGCAACATTTCCAGTCTTAGGTTTTCACCAGTGTGGAAATACAATTTTCCACTGAAAAGAAGAAACAGTACCTGATTTGTGACTGTTTTTTGTTTTACCTAGAGCCTTTTTTTCTGAACCAACAAGAGTGGGTCAAATATAAATCTGCATAATTAACTTTTCCTTTGTTTTTTTTAAGGAGAAAATTGCTATGAATGCATGAAAATATGGCTCAGTATTTAATTTTCGCAATATTCACAGAAAGTTAATGTGATTCTAACCCCAAAATAGGGAGAATGGTCAAAACAAGTATGTCTATTAGTTACACCAATTATCCTTCCCCACCTTCCTATGAAAGAATAAACATTGTGGTATTAGCTTTTAGAAAACTGAATCCAGTAACCAAACTTTTATTTAACAAGAACAAAAAAAAAAAAACACAAAGAAATTATTAAAACCTAAAAAAAAAATGCATAATATAGTTTATGTGAATAACCACTCACCAAATTTTGAGAAAAAAAATCTAGGAAAAATGTGACCTTATTCTATCCACTTACTTTCATTTCTCACCACTAGATTTGTTTAAAAGTTGTTTCTTCATCACTGACATAATGAAATAATGTGAAATAATTTGGCCTTACTTGTCAAAACGTGGGAATTGTGCCACTGAGAGAAAGCATCTTAACGATTTTCTAATCGTCCCCATTTTTCCAGACTAATCTCAGCACAAACTCACTTGGTCAATTTCATTTTCAAAGGAGACCTTGAAGCAAACCCTATATGTCTAAGGGAGGTGTCCAGCAGGAAGGAGTCAAGAAAGCCGCTTTAGAGCCTATGTTCACTCAGGAAAAACATCTGAATCAGAGTATTTTAGGATGTGCCCACCGTCCACAGATAGTTCTGGGGAATGGAATAGTCATCAGTCAATTGGCTATTTCATCAGCACAATACCAAGCAATGACTTTGAGTTATTTTATTATTTACTTATTTATTTTTTCTAAAAGTTGGATCCACAGCTAGGATTAAAATCTTCCTGGGCATCTATGAAAGGCTAATACTTGAGAAGAGCAGCCAGAAATCTGTATCTACAAGTGACCAAGGCCCTCCTTAAAGGAAGCAGATTCACCTTACGAATAGTGTCAGTCAGCTTGGCCCAATGACAAAGCCTCAGGGGTGATGGAAGACATAAAAATGTATGTATGGCTAAGAGTTTGCCACTTAGAAAATAAAATCTATGAGAAAGGTATTTTTGCTCCCTCCAGTGTCTTTTAGCACCTAGAACAATGCCTGCACAACAGTGAATGATGAATAAATATTATAATTAAATAAACAAATGCATTAACGAATAAATAACTGAATGAATGAATGTGTTCTCAGTTCCACTCTTCACAGAATCATATTTCAATCAAGGTGTTTTAACTGCGGGGATCTGCAAGTAGAGGGACAGAGGAGGGAGAAACTGCAAGGAGAAACACAGAATTATTTTCTTTTAAAAACCATAAGATAGTCCAGCCAGTGTGGCTCAGTGGTTGAGCATCAACCTGTGCACCAGGAAGTCGCCAGTTTGATTCCCGGTCAGGGCACACGCCCAGATGTGGGCCAAATCCCCATTGGGGGGCATGAAGGAGGTGGCCAATCGATGTTCTCTCATCATCGATCTTTCTATCTCTCCCTCTCCTTTCCTCTCTCTCTAAAATCAATAAAGGAAGAAAAGATTTAAAACTAAATAAATAAAAACCATAAGATCATTGGGGCGAAAGGCAGAGTGCACTGATGCCCTTCTGTAGTAGATCGGCACTGTGTCCCCTCCTTCACCAGAGAGGTATTCACTCCCCTGGTAATGGCTGACAGAGGAATTCTTCCTTGGGAATTGCCCTCAGTGAAAGGCAGCTATCTCATCCAAGATTACATTCCCTGCTGGGGCAGTCCATGTCCAGTGACTGATCATGACCGGAGTCCACAGCCTGGTCCCTTGCCTCAGTCCAGGACATATCTAAATGGGCATTCCAGCTTCCATGATCTTTTTTTATTTATTTCAATTACTTCATTTTTGTTACAGATGTTTTTCCTTTTTTTCCCCATTGCCACTCTCCTACCCATCCCCACTGCCCCGTCCCCAGCTTTGTTGTCCATGTCCATTGCTTATGAATACATGCATATAAGTTCTGTGCTTTATCTCTTCCCTCCCCCCATGGTCTCCTCTTCTCAGGGTTGTCAGTCTGTACCCTACTTCTTCATCTCTGGGTCTACCTAATTCCTCAGACTTTTATGTTCATTATATTCCACAAATAAGTGAGATCATGTGGTATTTGTGTTTTTCTGCTAGACTTCTTTTGCTTAGAACAATACTTTCCAGGTCCCTCCATGTCATCTCAAAGGATAAGAGATCTTTCTTTCTTACCGCTGCATAGTACTCCATTGTGTACATGTACCAGTTTTTTTATCCATTCATCCACTGATGGACATTTGGGCTGTTTCTAGATCTTAGCTATTGTAAATAGTGCTGCTATGAACATAGGGGTACATATATTTTTTCTGATTGGTGTTTCAGGCTTCTTAGGGTATATTCCTAGAAGTGGAATTACTGGGTCAAATGACAATTCAATTTATAATTTTTTGAGGTAACACCATATTGTTTTCCATAGTAGCTGCACCAGTCTGTATTCCCACCACCAGTGTACTAGAGTTTCTTTTTCTCCACACCCGTGTCGCCAACACTTGTTGTTTGATGATTTGTTGATGGCGGCCTTTCTGACAGGTGTGAGGTGATACCTCATTGTTGTTTTAATTTGCATTTTTCTAATGATTAGTGATGTTGAGCATTTCTTCATATGTCTCTTGGCCATTTGTATGTCCTGTTTGGAGAGGTGTCTATTCAGCTCTTCTGCCCATTTTTTAATTGGGTTTTGTCTTCCTTTTGTTGAGTTGTATGAGTACTCAATATAATTTAGATATTAACCCCTTATCTGATGTATCATTGGCAATGATGCTCTCCCATACAGTGAGTTGCCTTTCCATTTTGGTGGTTGTTTCTTTTGCTGTGCAGAAGCATTTTAGTTTGATGTAGTCCCATGTGTTCATTTTTTCCTTTGTTTCTGTTGCCTTAGTTGATGTATCAGTGAAAATTCTGCTGCATAGATTGTCCAAAATTTTGCTGCCTACATTTTCTTCTAGGATTTTAATGGATTCACGGGTCACATTTAAGTTTTTTATCCATTTTGAGTTTATTCTTGTGTATGGTGTAAGTTGATGGTCTAGTTTCATTTTTTTTGCATGTCGTTGTTCAATTTTCCCAACACCATTTATTAAAGAGGCTGTTTTCACTCCATTGTATGCTCTTGCCACATTTGTTGAATATTAATTGAGCATATTGTGTTGGGTCCATTTCTGGGTTCTCTGTTCCACTGATCAATATGCCTGTTCTTGTGCCAGTACCAGGTTGCTTTGATTAGAGTAGCTTAGTATTGTAACCTGATATCTGGTATTGTGATCCCACCTACTTTGTTCTGCTTTTTCAAGATTGCTGTGGCTATTTGGGGTCTTTTTTGGTTCCATGTGAATTTTTGAAGTATTTGCTTTAGTTCTGTGAAATGTGTTGTTGGTATTTTGATGGGCATTACATTGAATCTATAGATTGCTTTGGGTAATATGGACATTTTAATGATGTTAATTCTTCCAATCCATTAATAAGGTATGTGCTTCCACTCTTTTATGTCTTTCTCTATTTCTTTTTTCAGTGTTCTGTAGTTTTCTGCAAATAGGTCCTTAACTTTATTGGTTAAGTTTATTCCTAGGTATCTTAATTTTTTTTGCTGCAATGGTAAATAGAATGTGTTTTTAGTTTCTCTTTCTGTGAGTTCATTATTGATGTATAGGGATGCCGTCAATTTCTTGACATTAATTTTGTATCCTACTACTTGCCAAATTTATTTATTAAGACTGGTAGATTTTTGATGAAGTATTTAGGGTTTTCTATGTGCAATATCATGTCATCTGCAAATTATGACAGTTTCACTTCCTCCTTTTCAATTTGGATTCCTTTTATTTTTTCTTCCTGTCTGATTACTGTGCCTAAGACTTCCAGTACTATGTTAAATAAGAGTGATGAAAGTGGGCATCCTTGTCTTGTTCCTGTTCTTAAGGGAAATGCTTTCAGTTTTTGCCCTTTGAGTATTTTTGTTGGCTGTAGGTCTTTCATATATGGTCTTTATTCTGTGGAGATATGATCCCTCTATTCCCACATTGCTGAGCGTTTTTATCAGAAATGGGTGCTGGATTTTGTCAAATACTTTTTCAGCATCTATTGATATAATCATGTGGCTTTTATTCTTCATTTTGTTTATTTGGTGTATCACATTTATTGATTTGCGAACATTATACCAGCTTCACATCCCTGGGATGAATCCCACTTGGTCATGGTGAATAATTTTTTTGATGTATTGCCGAATTTGATTTACTAGTATTTTGTTCAGGATTTTGGCATCTATGTTCATCAGAGATATTGGCCTGTAGTTTTCTTTCTTTGTAGTGTCTTTTTCTGGTTTTGGAATTAGAATTATGCTGGCCGCATAAAACGAGTTTGGAAGTTTTCCTTCTTCTTGAATTTTTTGAAATAGTTTGAGGAGAATGGGTATTAGTTCTTTGATTTTTTGGTAAAACTCCCCTGTGAAACCATCCAGGCCTGGGCTTTTGTATGCTGGGAGAGTCTTTATTACTTCTTCAATTTCCTTAGTTGTTATTTGTCTGTTCAAGTTTTCTATCTCTTCCCGGTCCAGTTTTGGGAGTCTATGTGTTTCTAGAAATTTCTCTATTTCGCTTAGATAGTTGAATTTGTTGCCATGTAATTGTTCATAGTATTTGTGAACAATCTTTTGTATTTCTGTGATGTCAGTTGTTACTTCTCCTCTTTCATTTCTGATTTTGTGTATTTTGGTTCTCTCTCTTTGTTTTTTGGTGAGTCTAGCTAAGGCTCCATCAATCTTATTCATCTTTTCAAAGAACCAGCTCTTTATTTCATTGATCCTTTGAATTGTTTTTTTGGTCTCTATGTCATTTATTTCTGCTCTGATCTTTACTATTTCCTTCCTTCTACTTGCTCTGGGGTTTGCATTTTGTTTGCTTTCTAGTTCTTTAGGTTGTGAAGTTAGACAGTCAATTAGAAATTTTTCTTGTTTCTTGAGGTAAGCCTGTAGTGCTATGAACTTCCCTCTCAGAACTGCTTTCGCTGCATCCCATAGATTTTGTGTTGTTGTGTATTCATTTTCATTCGTTTCCAGGAAGTTTTTAATTTCTTCCTTGATCTCCTCGGTAACCCATTCATTGTTTAATAACATGCTATTTAGCCTCCATGTGTTCAAATGAGGCTTTTCTTGTTGCGATTGATTTCTAGTTTCATGCCATTGTGATCTGAGAAGATGCTTGATATGATTTCAATCTTCTTGAACTTGTAGAGATTTAGTTTGTGTCCTATCATGTGGTCTGTTTTTGAGAATGTCCCATGTGCACTTGAGAAGAATGTGAATTTTGTAGTTTTGGGGGGCAATTCTCTGTAGATATCTATTAAATCCATTTGGTCTAGTGCTTCACTTAGAGTCTCTGTTTCCTTGCCAATTTTTTGTTTAGAGTATCTATCCAATGATGTCAGTGGGATGTTCAAGTCCCCTGCTATGATTGTATTGCTGTTGATTTCTCCTTTGAAGTCCTCTAGAAGATTTTTAATATATTTTGGTGCTCCTATATTGGGTGCATAAATGTTTATCAAGATTATATCTTCCTGTTGGATAGATCCTTTCAATATTATGCATTAGCCTTCTTTGTCTCTAGTTATGGTCTTCATTTTGAAATCTACTTTATCAGATATGAGTATTGCTACCCCAGCTTTTTTTGCTTTCCATTTCCTTGGAAGATTTTTTTCTATTCCTTCACTTTCAACCTATGTGAGTCTTTTGTTGTGAGTTAGTTCTCTTATAAACAAGATATATATGAGTCATGCTTTCTTATTCAATCAGCTACTCTGTGTCTTTTTATAGGAGCATTCAATACATTTACATTTAAGGTGATTATTGATATGTACTTATTTATTGCCATTTTTGTTCGGTGTGCTTATATTTTTCTTCCTATTTCTTCTACTAATTACAGCAGTTTTTTTTAACATTTCTTGCAGTGCTGGTTTGGTGCTATGTATTCCCTTAGCCTTTTTTTGTCTGGGAAGCTCTTTATTTAACCTTCTATTTTGAATGATAGCCTTGCTACATAGAGTAGTCTTGGATTCAGATCCTTGTTTTTCACGACCATGATTACTTCATGTCATTCCCTTCTGGCCTGTAGTGTTTCTGTTGAGAAGTCTGCTAAAAGCCTTATGGAGTTTCCTTTGTAAGTAACCTATTGCTTATCTCTTGCTGCCTTTAGGATTCTCTCTTTGTCTTTAATTTTTGGCATTTTAATTACTATATGTTTTGGTGTGGGCCTGTTTCGGTTTTTCTTACTTGGGCCTCTCTGTGCTTCTTGAACTTGATTGCCTTCTTCCTTCACCAAATTAGGGAAGTTTTCTGTCACTATTTCTTCAAATAAATTATCTAACCCTTGCTCATTTTCTTCTTCTTCGGGGACTCCTATGATGCAAATATTATTAAGTTTCCAGTTGTCCCACAGTTCTCTTAAGCTCTCTTCCTGGTTTTTAATTGTTTTTTCCTTTTGGTTTTCTAATTGGTTGATTTTTTCTACCCTGTCTTCTAATTCACTGATCTATTCCTCAGCTTCCTCAAGTCTGCTGTTTAGTCCTTCCAATGTATTCTTTATTTCTGCTATGTCATTCTTCTTTTTTTTTTTTTTTTGGTGGTTTTGAATTTCCAGTTGGTTGATTTTCAATGTTTTTATGTCTTTACTCATGGTGTTCATGTCCTTACTCATGCTGTTGAGCTTCCTCCAGATCATGGCTCTGAATTCTAGCTCTGTTAACTTGCTTAACTGTATTTCATTTATCTCATCTTCGGTAGAGGTCTCTTGTTCTTTCATTTGGCTTTTGTTTCTTTGTTTCACCATTTTGGCTATCTTAGTGGGCTTTGGAGACTGCCAAAGTTTCCCAGTCAGTGTTCTGCTGTTTTTGGTTCTCTCTACTGGGTTTGGATGAGCATGGTAGGACCCACGTTAAACACCACTGTCAAGTCTTACTTTCCTGGGTAGAGTTGCAAGCCCAGGAAAGTTTAATTTATCCTCTAGCTTTTTGCCTCTAGGCTATTAGTTGTAATTTACTTGAAGAGCCTTGGGTTCTCAGTTGAATGAAAAACTCCCTCAGGTGTTCAGCATAAGGGGATTTCCCCAGAGTGGGGCAGATGCTGGTTGTTAATGTGCCTCAATTTGCATTTCAATGGCCCACCTGGGTGGGGTTGAATCTCCAAGGGAGGGGCCGGTGCCTCTCCCCAGAGCCCTGGGAAGGAGTAAGATGACCACTGTCCTGCGTGTTCACAACTCAGCAAAAGTTCTTAGTGCCCTCTAAATCCGGAGTGTCCCCACACAGTTCCAGTCCAGTCTGCCCTCCCTCTGCTGGAGCCCAAGGTGAGTGGCTGTGGCTATTTTAGCATCTGTGCCAGCCTTCTGTGCTGTGGAATGGGCTTGGGGGTTTAACCTCAAGGGCACTGCTCACAGCTCAGACTGCTGCTGTCCGTGGGCTCCCAGCCCCCCTCTCACACCTCAGCGATCCTACCAGGATTGATTCAGTGTCCCTGGTTAAATGGTCCTCACGAGCTGCTTTTCTGTTGCTTTTTCTCGATGATTTGCCTTTATTTTAGGTGTAATTCCAATTTGGTCCTGGGAGATGGTCTGTGTAGCTTCCATTCACTCTGCTGCCATTTTGGAATCTCTCAGCTTCCATGATCTTCATAGGACCTTTATAGCAACTCAATTATAGTTCAACTTCTGCCTCTCCTCAGTCCTGTTTCCCTCACTCTATTGTAGGTGTAGCTGATGAGAGAATCCCTTGATTAACCTTTGCAGCCAAGTCTCCATATCAGAGTCTGTTTTCCAGAGAACCTTAAGAGGGTAAAAAATAAAGAGAAAGAGGCATTGATCTCACTTTATAGGACATAGAGAGGCTTTGGCTAGAATAATACAATTATTGCAGATCTGATGAAGCTTCCTTACAAAATTTGTGTCAACCTAGAGGAACTTTGTGTGATGTGCCATAGGGGTCAGTGTTTGTCATAATTCATTCAAACTTCCCCTTAAAAATATACAAAATAGAACTTATTCTAATTATAAAACTAGTGCCTATTTATTTTAGAAAATGTACACAATAGAGAAAAGTATAAACAAGAATATAAAATTCACTGCAGTTCTATCACCAATATATAATTGTTATTAAACCAGAGCATAGCCTTCCAGATGTTTCTGTAAATATACACAAACTCATCACATCTATGTACTAACACTTTCACTAAAAAAATAAATGAATAAAAGTTTCTACTATTCAGACTATTTTATTGCCTGTTTTTTCCCTCCATTTAACCATATAAAAGTTAGATTTTTTTTACTGGCTGCTTAATATTCCACTTTGAGGTTCAAATAGAATTTAACCCCATCTTCTACTGATACATTTAGATTTCCCAGATTTTTCAGTATTCTAAATTATTCTATTCTGTCTGATCAGATTAATTCCTTTGGATGATTTCCTGGAAAATAAATTATACTTAAAAAAGAATATACATTGTACCCAACTGGTGTAGCTCAGTGGTTGACCATTGACCCATGCACCAAGAGGTAGATTCCTGGTCAGGACACATGCCCAGGTTGTGGGCCAAATCCCCAGTGGGGGGCAGGCAGGTGGTGGCCAATCAATGTTCTCTCTCATCAGTGTTCCTCTCTCTCCCTCCCTCTCCCTTCCTCTCTCTCTAAAATCAATAAAGAAAACAAATGCGGCATGATTAGAGGAGTGACCAGCACATAGTAAAAAGAATATACATTCTCGCCCTGGCCGGTTTGACTCAGTGGTTGGAGCGTCAACCTGCAGTCCAGAGAGACCCAGATTTGGTTCCCACTAAGGGCGCATACCTCGGTTGCAGTTTGTCCCTGGCCCTGGATGGGACATTTGGGTGGCAACCACTTGACATGTCCCTTTCATGTTGATGTTTCTCTCTCTCTCTTCTTCTCTCTCCCTCCCACTCTGTCTGAATAAAAAATGAAAAAATGTCCTCGGTGAGGATAAAAAAAAAAAAAAAAGGATATACATTCTCTAAAGTTTTGCTGCCTATTGTCAAATTTCTTTCCAAGACATATGTATTAATCTAAGCCCCCTACTAAATGTTTACAAAAAATGGCTCTTTCCCCCACACCTTTCTCATTCTTTTTCTTTTCTAATTTAATATGTAAAATGTCACCTCATTCACATTTAAGTTGACATTTCTGTTAAGCACAGAAGTTGTGTTTATCACATTAGTAAATACCACAATCAAACATGCTTTTGGTGGCAAAATCAAGATTCAAACCAATTAGATCACGCTGAAACAGTTAGCCGAATAAATAAAATGAATGTTCATAGGGCTCAGAATAAAGTTTTAAGATAATAGTACTATTCAATTCACCACAGAAGAATAGGATGAAGGAGATTTTCTTAATAAAACAAAAAAGACCTCAGATTTAACTAAAAATGTAAGATGGCTCAGGAC
Source organism: Molossus molossus (assembly GCF_014108415.1). NCBI lineage: Eukaryota > Metazoa > Chordata > Mammalia > Chiroptera > Molossidae > Molossus > Molossus molossus. Next base: position 78,459,263 of record NW_023425344.1, on the reverse strand, counting down.
TGGGTAAGAACGGACTAAGGGCACAGGGATGTAACCTAGTGTCTTTAAAATGTGAAGAATCGTCACTCAGAAGAGGGATAGGATCGATTCTGTATCACACCAGAAGGCAGAACTAGAAACAGTGAATAAAGGTACATACATACACATAGGCAGGTTTTATTTCAGTATCAGTAGGAAATGTCTAATGACTAGAGCTGCCCAAATGTGGCGTGAAATTGACAAGTCAATTTTTCTTTCCCTGAAACCACCACTGAGTTCTCTCAATCCTCAACCATTCAGGCACCTTCCAAGTCTCTGCTGTGTGCTTCTCAGCCCTCCCTGCCCTGGGTCTGCTGTGAGCAGGGCGGAGCACACGAGGGCCAGTCGTACAGTCAGCTCTCTGCCTGCAACCTCTGGTCTTGGTACTTTCACTACAAGTAACTATTTCTCTCCGGCCCTGAGAAGTGAACTTTCTGTTCAGTTATCTGCCTTCCTATATTTTTAAAAAGCATCTTGTTTATTAAATATTTTCTGATTCTACATATTGTTCAGCATCAACCTAGTGTCTGCTTTTGGTCCACCCAAAACAAAATCTCTAGAAAACACAGAAAATGTTCAGATAATTCCACTTGGCTCTACTTCCTTTGTGCTTCCTCCAACACCACACCTGGGTGACATGTGCACTCATCAGACACCTGACCTTCCCCCCCCCCCCATACTAAGCAAAGATGTTCTCTGTGAATTGTGCTCTCATTCGCATTTCTTCCAGGACCCTGATTTCTAGCCCCAGACTAGTTGCCATACCCACAGATGTGATTCTAACACTTTGTATGTATAAGGGGGAAAAAATTTTGGCTTGTCCTCTGGACCTCTGTGCCTTTTGAAGTATATATAAAATAAATTATGCTTTCTCTGCAAAATTATATCCCAAGAGGGATCAGACATCCAGTGAAAGGAGACGACAAAAATTTTCATCATCCCGGGACCTTTTATTCCCTTTAAGGTGTTACTGTTATTTCATTCTGTCATTCAAAAGTAGCTTCAAAAACAGCCTCCAAAATTAGTCAGAGGTCTTCAGATATGTTTTGGTCCTTAGCACACTCATCAATTCTCCTTCCTAGGATCCTTCAGGGCATTGGCCCACACCCCTCATATCAAACCAGCAGATGCCAGGTACACACAGGCATGAAGAAAGTGCACTCGGGTGATAGCTACAGGGCAGGTGAATAAGAGGCTGGTCATCCCATACATTTGATGTAAAGGATGATCATTCCACCCATGGGATGTATGTAAAGAGCCAGACCAAATAATTTGTTTAACGATGTATATGTATTCTATCGAGTACCATTCTGAAAAAAAAAAAAAAAATTCACATGAGAAGTGAAATCTGCAAAACGACTCATAATACTTCAGTCATCATATCCAACTAAAGGAGAAAGAGAAACAGAAAGAAGGAGCAGCCCTAATTTACAAACAGATGAGGTTCCAAAAGTCATTCAGAAATCAGAATGTGTTCCCATAGAAAGTACTTATATAATATACATTGTTTCCTAGGCATATCCACAAAATGCTTTTGACCACCAAAAAGGTAGGGATTTTTGTACTTGGGCATGGTACTCTTATATCATAAAACTAGAAATAATAGTAAACTAGTAAATGTGTTTTTTTTCTTTTTCTTTTCTATTTCATGTTTTATTTATTTATGAGTCTCTCGTACTTTTTTTAATTTTTTTTCTTCATTAATTTGAGAGAGAGAGCAATGAATAAAGAGAAATAGATAGAAACATCAGTGAGAGAGAACATTGATTGGCCACCTCCTGCATGCCCCCTACTGGGGATTTGGCCCACAACCTGGGCATGTGCCCTGACCAGGAATTGAACCAGTGACCTGTTGGTGCATGGATCGATGCTCAACCACCAACCTGGCCATATTTCATGTTTTAAACACAATAAATATATGCCAGTTATGACCTGATTTAATCTTCACAATATTATGACAGATATTTTTAATCAACATCACCTCTAAGAGATGAAAAAACTGAATGTCAAGCTACTAATTGTTAGTGCAAGGTCTTAAGGCAGTATTCTGACTGCAGAAACTGTATTAGGATAGTAAGAAGTTAGGACAATTCTTGGGCAAGTGGAATAAAGAAACTGAGACCAGAAAATTTAACGAGGCTTAACAGTTTGGGCAACTTGCAGCCAGCTTGTGTATCATAAGACCTTCTCTTCCCCAAACAAGGACACTTGAAAGCAATGATTTATGCCTCTCCTCTCTAACCAGAGAATACATAGCTTAAATCACCCTGGAACTACTAAGGCAGAAGAGGGAAAAGGGAAGGAAGAAATAGGGGAATCTTATCTCACTCAATGAACAAAAAAGTCAGCAGTCTTGAGACTTACCAGATGTTCTCATAAATTCATGGAAAAGCCACAGCAAAGTAAAAGGGGGACCTTGAAATCCAGTCTGTGCCCAAGATATCTGGCAGAGGAACCTTGAAATCTGATGATGGAGGGTATAAAACCCCTTGAACCCCCACAAGGCTCACGTTCAGATTAACTGAGTGCTCACCTGTGCTTTATATCAGGTGTATTTTGATAGATTTGCCTGCCTTACTTCTTCAATAAATTTGCTTGCTTTGCTTCCTTAATAAGTTAGCTTGCTTTACTACAATGCTGCTATCTATCACTCAATTGAATTCTTTCCCATAAGCATGACAAGAACCAAGGAGGGGACAGCCCTCTCCCTGTGACTCAGGGGGCTGTCCAATAATATCTTTTCTGGTGTCCTATAATAAAACCATCCTCTTAACCATCATACAGTACTCCCTCCAACCTACCACTATATGCCCTTTTCCAATGTAACAGTGAAACGCTAGGTCTCTCTGACTTCATTTTATTCAAGCCTGCACTGTTCCCATGGCCTTCAGGCTAATAGCTCCTGTTTTAGACATGCTAATCATTAGAGGAATTCCACTTGGAGCCTCAGTTTTTACAAAAACAGCCCTTCCCTTGACATAAAAGAATACTGAACTTTGTTCTTTCTTAAGACAGATTTAGATTCCTAGGGCTCCCATCTTCTTGAGTGGAGCTTTCTCCATCAATAAACCTTTCCTTACTCCAAACTCTGACGTTTTGAGTTTTGGCCTTTTGAAAGAGTTGACACGCTGACTTTGGATTGCTAACACTGACACAAGGTATCAGAGTTCCAACTGGAGACATCAGAAGCCTCTGCAGCCCCCAAACAGAATATGGATCTCACCTGTGCCAGACTAGCTCCCTATGGAGCAGTGAGAATGGGTACTTCTCTAGTTCCAGCCAATTAATTGTGAGAGAAGTGCTAGTAAAGTGTGCAGAAAAGTGAGAGAGAAACGTTTAGAATATCCATCTCAGGCTGCTGGAGGGAATCCAGGCGATGAGGCTGAGGGGAGCTGAGGCCTGCACTGCAGCCCAGAGCTGTTCCAGGTGTCCATTCAAAAGAAAACTTACCTTTTGAGTTTGATGTAGTCCCATGTGTTCATTTTCTCCTTTGTTTCTGTTGCCTTAGGTGATGTATCAGTGAAAATTCTGCTGCGTAGGATGTCTGAAATTTTGTTGCCTACATTTTCTTCTAGGATTTTTATGGATCCACAAGTCACATTTAAGTCTTTTATCTATTTTGAGTTTATTCTTGTATACAGTAAGTTGATGGTCTAGTTTCATTTTTTTGCATGTAGCTGTCCAATTTTCCCAACACCATTTATTAAAGAGGCTGTCTTTACTCCCCTGTATGCTCTTGCCTCCTTTACCAAATATTAATTGAGCATATGTCTTGGGTCCATTTCCGGGTTCTCTGTCTGTTCCACTGGTCTATATGCCTGTTCTTGTGCCAGTACCAGGCTGCTTTGATTACAGTAGCTTTGCAGTATAATCTGATATCTGGTACTGTGACCCAACCTACTTTATCTTTCTTTTTCAAGATTGCCATGGCTATTAGGGGTCTTTTTTTTTGTTCCATATAAACTTTTGAAGTATTTGTTCTAGTTCTGTGAAATATGTTGTTGGTATTTTGATGGAGATTGCATTGAATCTATAGATTGCTTTGGGTAATATGAACATTTTAATGATGTTAATTCTTTCAATCCATGAACAAGGTATGTGCTTCCACTTTTTTATATCTTCTTTTATTTCTTTTTTCAATGTACTGTAGTTTTATGCAAATAGGTTAGAACCACCATCAAAATAGAAAGGCAACCCACTCAATGGGAGAGCATTATTGCCAGCAATACATCAGATAAGGGGTTAATTTGAAAAATATATAGAGTACTCATACAACTCAACAAAAGGAAAACAAAGAACCCAATTAAAAAATGGGCAGTGGAACTAAATAGACACATCTCCAAACTGGACATACAAATGGCCAAGAGACATATGAAGAAATGCTCAACATCACTAATCATCAGAGAGATGCAAATTAAAACAACAATGAGGTATCACCCCACACCTGTCAGAATGGCCGCCATCAACAAATCATCAAAAACAAGTGTTGGCGAGGGTGTGAAGAAAAGGGAACTCTAGTACACTGCTGGTGGGAATGCAGACTGGTGCAGCCACTATGGAAAACATTATGGTGCTACCTCAAAAAATTAAAAATTTAATTGCCATTTGACCTAGTGATCCCACTTCTAGGAATATACCCTAACAAGCCTGAAACACCAATCAGGAAGAATATATGTACCCCCATGTTCATAGCAGCACTATTTATAATAGCTAAGATCTGGAAACAGCCCAAGTGTCCATCAGTAGACGAATGGATAAAAAAGCAGTGGTACATATACACAGTGGAGTACTATGCAGCTGTAAGAAAAAAAGATCTCTTATCCTTTGAGACGACATGGAGGGACCTGGAGAGTATTATTCTAAGCGAAACAAGCCAAGCAGAGAAAGACAAATATCATATGATCTCACCTCTTTGTGGAATATAATGAACATAACAGTCTGAGGAATTGGGTAGACCCAGAGACATGGAAGTAGGGTACAGACTGACAACCCTCAGAAGAGGGAGAGGTGGGGGAGGGAAGAGATAAATCACAGAACTTATATGCATGTATGCATAACTGATGGACACAGACAACAAAGCTGGGTGTGGGGGGGATAGGGAGGAGGGTGTCAATGGGGAAAAAAAGGAGAAACATCTACAACAATAAAAAATTATAAAAAAAAAAAAAGGAAAACTTACCATCCAGGTGGGTGAAGTTAAGTCAGACACTGCCTATGTATTAAATACCCTTCAGGCTCCCCCTTCCCGAAGATTGCACTCTGCTGTAGCTAACAAAGGAGTGGAGACTCTGGTGTCAGGGCTCAGCTCTGACAGCTTGGAGTGTGCCGTTGTTCAAATCTCTTCCTTGAATCTCGATTTGCTTCATTTATTTATTTATTTTTAATCCTCACCCGAGGACATTTTTCCATTTTTGTTCATATAGAGGAGGAGGGGGAGAGAGAGAGAGAGAGAGAGAAACACCGATGCGAGAGAGACACATCAAGTGGCTGCCACCCGCACGACCAACCAGGGCTGGGGACAAACTGCAACCGAGGTACATGCCCTTAGCGGGAACCAAACCCGCTTCTCTCTGGACCACAGGTCAACGCTCTAATTGCTGAGCCAAACCGGCCAAGGCCATTTGCTTTGTTTTTAATCAAGGAAGCAGGACAAGTACATAACTTCCAGGCCTATTCTAAAAGCCTTTCATTTCAATCATCTGTTGAATAGCACTGCTAAGGCCCAAAAACATAAATTACAAGGGCAGGAGTGAGGGAGAGATTTTAAAAGTCCTTCCCCCCCCCCCCACCCCACCCCCACCACTCGTCATGCCAGCATAACCCCTTCAGTAATTCAGAGGTAATTTTCAGGCTCGTTAAACTGTCCCAATTGTCTTTGCTTCACCTACTACTGTAAGGCTCCTACTCAGATCGAAGCACGCTTGTCTTTAGAAAACTCCTAAATTCGCCCTGGCCGGTTTGGCTCAGCGGTTAGAGCGTTGGCCTGCGGTCCGGAGAGACCCGGGTTCGGTTCCTGCTAAGGGCATGTACCTCAGTTGCAGTTTGTCCCCGGCCCTGGTTGGTCGTGCGGGTGGCAGCCACTCGATGTGTCCCTTCACGTTGATGTTTCTCTCTCTCTCTCCCTTCCTCTCTCTCCCTCCCACTCTATCTGTGCAAAAAATGGAAAAATATCTTCGGGTGAGGATAAAAAAAAAAAAAAAAAGAAAGAAAACTCCTAAATTCGAATATGTGCCAGTGAAATAGTCAGAGGATAAGTTTCGAGGAAATAATGGTTAATTTTTTAAATCAATTAGCATTTCTGTCTAACCATCAGTAATGGAGATTTCACCTGCTGCTAATGTGCCTGTTGGTTATAGAAGCAGCTTTGTGTAAACGCAGGGGCTCTGAAGGAGACTGATCTGCTAAGAGCAATTTACACAGAGAAAACACAGCCAGGGGGATTCATAAATATGAATGAGCAACGTTGGAGATGTCTGAATAATCCAAATGAGACCTCTCTTCTTCAACTCTAGAAAGCGGAAGACAGCAAAAAAAGGATTCTTTGGCTGCCTGATAAGTAACCAACCCTTAATTAAATAAACAGGGCAAAGTAGAGAGCAATTAAAAAATGGAAAAATACAAAGCATAGAGAATTAGGATGCCCGCTTATGTAATCTAAAGTTCCACATGAATGGGAAATCAGACAGACTTAATGACATTTGGCTTAATTTGTTAATGCTTTACCACAGGGATAGTCTCTGTGTGGGTAAAAATCAGCAGACAGTCAATGGTTGAACTGTCTTTTTTCTCCCTATTCAGTTAAAAAAAAAAAAAAAAAGCATATTAGTTTCGAAGTATTATTTCCTCAGATCAAAATCTGTATTTTACAACATAAATCCGTTTTCTGAGTAATAATCCTTAACCCTTGGATATGGGTGGTCCTTATGCACTTACCTATTCAACAAACATTTGCTGGGTCCCTCCCATGGGATAAGCATCGGGTATATAAAACTTCCATTAAATGAAGACCTGCTGTGCACTCATTACATACATGAGAGCATTTAGTTATCATGACAACATTGCGAGTGAGGTACAATATCTCCTCTTTATAGATGAGAAAAGTGAGGCCTGGAGAGGTTGGCTAACTTCCTAGGTCTTCCTGCCTATGTTTACTGGAGCCAAGTGTTAATGGAGAAATTGAGGCATATTAAAAATCTAAGAGTCCCTTTGAACAAAAATTGTTTTGAATTGGACGGCACCAAACCAGAAGTGGTTTTGGAGAGCTCCGCTGAGGAAAGACTTTTATACAGAAGGGGCAGAAGCAAACCAAGGAAATGATTGACTGACTACAGCTTCAAACCTAGTTGGCTGTTAGCGATGGGTTGTCCTTAGGTTTCAGTGTCTTAACCTTGAGCCATTTACAAGCTTAGACGTTGGTTTGCTTGTGTAGGCTGCCATGACATTAGACCATCTCAGTCGAATGGCCTCCTTGTTTAGTTTAACACTGGCTTAAAACCCAAGTTTAACTCCAAAGTTCATGATAGCTCCATTATACCAAAGTGCTTCCCAAATGACTGTGTAGAGACAGACAGTTCTGGAATAACACTGCTGGGACTCAGACCCTGCTCGAGAGTTTGTTGTCCCAGTGCTGCTAGCAAGTGCACAGTTATAGCAGAGCTCAATTTGATGGCTTTGAAACCACAGGCATTGATCTCTTTGGGCCTCAATTTTCTCATCTATACAATGGGAATAATAATAAGCCTAGTGTCATGTGGTAGATGTAGATTAAATGAGATCATTGGAGTAGAATTCTTATTTCAGAGTCTAATGGTAGCAAGCATTCAGTAAATGTTAGCTACTATTCTGTTCTGTGATAGGTGGAGACTTCCACAGGGTTTCATGCAGGGTTATCTATCCCAGCCCATTATGTGTGCATGTTGAAGGAGAAAATATATTATTTTTATTTCTTTGTATAACTTCCCTTCTGAAATTGCTGTTTTCTTATGGTTTGATATTCTGGGTACAGTTTTCAGAAGCTATAAATTCAGACAGAAAAGAATGTAACTCTTTCAAAGTGACATTAAATTTCTCTATAAATGGATTATTTTCTTCTCAGGCCCCAATTTTCCCCTGATGGCCAAAAACTTAATTCACTCACTTTTGGGTAAAGCTGAGACAAATCCATTGACGTCTTAGTCAAATCAGGGTCTTAGCAAATCTCAGTCTTCAGGGTTTCCTCCTTCCCCCTGTCCCTCGCTGTAGCCCAGGCCCCTTGATCCCTGAAAATTCTTGTCTCTCAAAGTGAGAGTCTCTGCCATGCATCTGTGAAAGGCTACTTGATAAGCTCAAATGCTAAGCCTTGAATGTCTTTCCTGCTTTAGATTCTTGAGTCTGGCCGTCTATGCCAAGGACAGGGTAGCGAAGGCTTTCCCTGTCACCAAGTAGGGGCAAGAAGGAGAACAGGAGTCCATAGCGAAATTAACAACACAGCCCCTGTGTCAAAACAGGATGCCACTACCCCAGAACAGAATCCTCCTCAAATTAAAGTCAGGAAAAAGAAAAAGAGAGAAAAAAAAAAAAAGAGGCTTGCCCTGTCTCTCTCTCTCCCTTCCACTCTAGCTGAACAAAAAATGGAAAAATGTCCTCCGGTGAGGATAACAAAAGGAGGGTTACTTTTAGGGGACAGGATTTTGTGGATTTCCATATCAGTGAGGAAAGGAAAGCTGGGCTTCTAGAAGTATGAACACCTACAACCTCAGGGTCCAAGCTCTCTCCCGTGCTCTATGTTCTCTCCAGGACACGTGGCTTCTGTCTTCTGCCTCTTCCTATAAACCTGCTCCATTCTGCGCTCTCTCAACCTGCCTCCTTTGTTTAAGCGTCTTCTGCATAGCCTCAGAACGACTGCCTGCTCCTGACTGGTGACTCTTCAGCTTAAACCTGGACGCTGGTCTCAGCTGTCACGAAGTGCTAGTACAAGTCTCACCAGAGGGACTGACAGGTCAGCTCACCTGTGAGAGCCACATCTCACAAGCTGCTGGCCAGTCTGCGGCTTGATGACCTTTGGGTCAGTTATCCATTTCTAGTTCAATAAATTATCACTATGGCAGATGCCCTGAAACACATCTCTAATATTTTCTAATTGGAGAAGAAAAGGTATTAGAGATATTGTATGCTAAAAGTATGAGAAAAGTGAGGGAGTCTTATTTTAAAAAAAACAAAAACTGTTCTGATTCAAGATTGTGGGGGACATGCCCTTAAACTGCCCAGCAACAGTTCTGGAATTTCCCTGCACCGTGAATGGCAGTGTGGGACCATTTATCCACCTATTTCCATCTGTCTGTGTTTCCTAGTGTTGGAATATCTACTCAGATATGTATGCAAACATGTTTAATATTTTATTATAGATCCCTTTGTAGAGACTAAAGATATGGATAGTAAATGATTTTCTTTCGAGTGATATTTTCTATACAAAGATGTTAGCTGTGTGGTCTGTGAACTGTCACAGTCATCACTGGAGGACAAGAGAGGAGACATCATAGAGTTGGGGGAGGCCAAGAGACTCTCGGGCTACTGTAAAATGTTACTTCATATTGACTCGACCTGAGAGAAAAGACTCCCAAGTATTTTGGACCTTTGGAAAAGTATATTTGACAAAAGTTTCTGTTACTCAGGAAGTAACCTATAAGCAACAGTCAGGGACCAGACCCAGTCCCGAAGCTAAGGGCTGCCAGGCTCCTCTTCCCTTCATCCCCAGGTTGCTCCACGGGGAAGGACCCACAGAGACGAGCCTACTTTGGGGTTGGGTGTAGTGCCATCTGCTTGTTGCCTGGCAACTGAGTCCCAGCCAGGGAGTGGGGAAGAGGCCAGAGGAAGGCCTGCAGGATGAGGGCCGGGCAGGTCCCTGTCTGAGCACTCAGGGTGGGAGGAGAGAATGCATGATCAGTCTACAAGTGCCTGATGGAGGAAAGAACCAGCACACTGGGGGGAGGAGCGCTTGCCTGGGGTCCTGCTTCCTCCCATTTGCAGTGGGAACCAAGAAGTCACGAGCTTGACTCACTCCATTCTTCAGTGGCTCACAGCCTGTGGCTCCTTCTGCTCCACATTTCTTCCCCTGTGGCTCCCTCCTCTGCACACCTCCTTCCCCTGCTCCCTCCCCTGCACACCTCCTTCCCCTGTGGCTCCCTCCCCTGCACACCTCCTTCCCCTGCTCCCTCCCCTGCACACCTCCTTCCCCTGTGGCTCCCTCCCCTGCACACCTCCTTCCCCTGCTCCCTCCCCTGCACACCTCCTTCCCCTGTGGCTCCCTCCCCTGCACACCTCCTTCCCCTGCTCCCTCCCCTGCACACCTCCTTCCCCTGCTCCCTCCTCTGCATCCTGTCACCTGAGCACTTTCTGGCTTGACTGGATAGAAGGAGATTTAGGGACCTACCAGCTGACCTTGATGTCTTGTGTTTTTTTTATTATAACAAAACAGAACTCTAAAAAAATAAAAACATTTCTGTGACATGAAAAAAAAAAGTTTCTAGAAAAATTATCTTAGAATTTGTATTACTTCTTATTGGATAGCATTTGTGATAAAATTCTTTTTGTCTGTTTTAAATGTAAAACTGTAAAAATGTAAAAATGATGGAGTTTGTACTTAATTAAGAACATTCGAGCCCTGGCAGGTTTGGTCCAGCAGTTGGAGTGTCGGCCCATGGGACCAGAGAGGCCCGGGTTCGGTTCCCGGTAAGAGCAAGTACCTGGGTTGCAGTTTGTCCCTGGCCCCGGTTGGGGTGGTGTGGGTGGCAACCACTCGATGTCTCTTTCTCACATCGATGTTTCTCTCTCCCTCTCTTCCTCCCTCTCTCCCTCCTGCTTTATCTCAAGATAAATGCAAAAAAAAAAAAAATGTCCTCAGGTGAGGATAAAAAAAAAAGAACATTCCAGAAATGTCTCTAAAAAAATCAACCTTTAATAAATAAAATAGCAACGAGAAGATTTGGGAAAGGTAAAAGGAAGACAAAATGAAATTAGATTCTAGTAAATCTTGATTATTTTTTAAGGTAATTGAATTGACAGAACAAACCACAGTGGGCAAATGAAGTAAGTCTCAAAACAGGATTCTTAAAATGCTGAGTAAACATTTTCTTACATAGGAACATCTCAGAATTTCCCAGCGTGGCTACACTTAGATCCGAGATAGCCAATCGCAACAGGAGAGACTGGAGGGGAGGAGAAGCAAGTATTGGCTACAAGCATTCAAATCATCTTCAAGCTCATTGTCATATGTTTATTAAAGTTAGTTCCTATCTATACGATTTCTAGACTAGTAATTGAAATACCTAAGAGGAATTGCTGAAATCAGAACAGGAATTTAGTGGGCACAGAAAAAGCACTGGAATATTTTCCAATTAAATCCTTCCCTGAAGAAAGAACAAAAGAGCGCCTGCTAAGATCTGACCCCAAAGCTGGTCAAGTTTATGTTTTGGGAAGGTAACTGTTTGAACGTATGTCCTATGCTTTGGAAACCAATCTTGCCCTCTTTCATCGCTGCATTTTCCACCTCTAAAAATAATCATTGAATTATATTTGCCGGATGGCCACAACCTGCCATCTGGATGTAATCTCTACATGCTGATAACATACACTGACACAACACAGCCTTACACAGAACAAGGATTTTTTTATCTGTTAGAAAACATGCTACTGCACAAGAAGTTGTTCAATCTGGAATATTTAAAACCTAATGAGGCTTGAAGTCCTTGTATGAATACTAAATCTTTAATGTGTGTCCCTGTGCTTGCATGAAAGAGTTATTTGTTGGAAAAGCATCCTTTTGCCCCAAAGAGTCATCCGTAATTGACAGCAGATTACATGTAAATGTATATTACATTCAGCCACCCCATGGGAAGTGGTGGCTCCAGATGTGACTATGTGATTCCTTTGCTGCCAAGTGGTTTCTGACAGGTAACCTGGGAGGTAAACAGAGAAAAGGTTTTAGGTTGGTTTAGGATTTTTAATTGTTTTTTGCTATATTTTGTTTTATCAATGGGAAAATCTTCAATAATTATTGGTTGCCAACACCTCCTTAGTATTAAAAAAAAACTCAACTAAACAATATCCCATTTTTCTTTTTTTTTAATTAATTAATTTATTTTTGTTACAGATGTTTCTCCTTTTTCCCCAATTGATTCCCCCTTCCCCTCCCCCCCGACCTATCCCCAGCTTTGTTGTCCATGTCCATTGTTCATGCATGCATGCATATAAGTTCTGTGGTTTATCTCTCCCACGCCACCCCTTCTGCTATGGATTGTCAGTCTGTACCCCACTTCCACGTCTCTGGGGCTACCCCATTCCTCAGACTGTTAATGTTCATTATATTCCACAAATAAGTGAGATCATATGATACTTGTCTTTCTCTGTTTGGTTTGTTTCGCTTAGGATAACACTTTCCAGGTCCCTCCATGTCGTCTCAAAGGATAAGAGATCTTTCTTTCTTACCACTGCATAGTACTCCATTGTGTATATGTACCACAGCCTTCCTTTTTGGAAAAAAATTTGTGTTATTCATCAACCAAATATTTGAACCCTTAAACTTCAAAAGGAAAAGTAATGTCATATATGCTAAATTTGTAAATATATAAAACTATATATAATTGCTTAAAGTGTACATGTAACTAGTGTGCTGTATATAATTGCATATGTAACCAGTGTGCTGAATGAATAGAACTCAAAAGGGTTCTACTCCAATTCAAACTCCAAGTCTATTCTTTATCACAAATACCCCTGCAAAACTTCTTGCCTTTTTCCCTGTCCCCAGATAAAAATATGAGCAGATCATGCCGTTTTTTTCGTTGCTTCTAGATGTACTAGCCATCCAGCTCAGTGTGAGATACTGCTCCCTCTTCATTAGCTCAGGCCCACTTCAGGAAGAAGCCTGCAGACAAGGGAGTGGAAAACTGCTCACCCTTCTCTAGTGCCAGGAAGCCCGCCCTTCTCCCAGCTCCCTTGCTGGCACCATTCCGACTCCTTCACCCCTGTGCAACCTCGACCTGAGTGACCCCACCCCCTCGGAGCCGAGTGGCAAGAAGGTGAGGAAACACAAAAACAAAGGTCTTGCTTCAGTGGCTTTATTATGACCCAATGCTGGAGTTTTCTGGTTCCGGTAGACAAACAGGGCTGAACTCCACTCTGCACGATTTCCTCTGAGGTGCTACCCGCTCCAGCTCACCTTTCTCTATCCCCCACTCCCACCCCCTGCCCCAGAGGTGCACCCACAGCTTCTCCTGCTTGATCTCTGCGGGCCTTGCTCGTGGGAAGGGTGCTTCACGCAGCTCCAGCTCGCTGCCTCCTGCCATCAGGAGCGGTTCCCCGTAGCCTTTTTGCTTTCGTCCTTCATCTGTCCTTCATCGAGGAGATAAGTCATCCACCAGTCTCTTGGGTGCCGCCAAGTTTCAGGAGACACGTAGCTAGCCTGGGTTCAACGCCCTCAAAATCCTTCTGTCTGGACTTGCGGCATAAGGAAGCTCACAGCCCTCCCACGATTTTTACAGACACCTTCTCGCTCCCCTTCTACAACTCCACTCTTGTGTATGCTTCAGACAGTTGGGTTAAGGGTATAGACCTAGTTTGTTCCTTTTTTTTTTTTTTTTTTTTTGCCAGTTCTACATGGATAATGTTTAACTATTCTGATGAAAATGGTTGGAGTCGCTTAGATGAGTGTATGCCCCTCACTTGTTATAAACTGTAGAATAGCATTTAACTTCTTGAGCCCTATTTGTAAAATGGGGACAATAACATCTATCCATTTCAAAATTAAGACAGTAAATAAACAAGAAGAGATTGTTAAAAAAGCAACTACAAAATGTCTGCACATGCCTTTTAAATATATACATATATATATGTAACTTCATAAGCAAAAGAAAGAATAATGCATCAGCAATAAATCTAGACATCTCTGAGTACGTCTTTTCTGCACATATATGGGCGTCGGGTGTTTTCTAGACAAATCGCTGCTGTTTAGAGGCAAATAAGGCTAAAGTTGGCAAAATGGAACAGTTCTGTGTCAGGTTAACTTGTCATACAAAGGCTTAGGAATGTGTGACTCAGTATATCAACTTTTCAAACTGAACTTTGGGACAACAGGGCCCCAGTTCCAAGTCTGGGGTATCAGCTGAGGAGCAGTGGTGTGCTGTCGCCGGGGCAGCTGCCTGCCCCCACAGGATGCTCCGGAGCGCGTATCTCTGTATCTGTAGCAGCGTTTATTTGGGCAAATATTTCTCGATGTATCATGTTTCACTGGTGATAATATATAAATCATGGAAGAAAAGGAACATGTTTGTCAAAACATGTTTTGTTGTTGTTGTTTTAACAGGCAAGAAGGAGAGGTTCCATACAAAGGCACACACATTCTGCAGCCCCCACGAGCAGGAAGTTAGTCCTGGCCCAGCAAGGACTGAACCGGGGGACTTGGCAGGATCCCATTCGTTCAACACATATTTACTGAACACTGTGACAGGCATTACGACATTTCGGTGAACGAGCCAGACAAGGTCCCTGTCTTCATCAAGCTTACTTTCTCGTGAGAATGACATTGCCAAGGAACAAAATTTGAGCCACTGTGACTTAGGCAACAAAAGAAATAAAGAGGGATAAATATAAAATGATGGGAATGATCTCATGGATTAATGATGAGAGCTGGCATTTCTGAGGAGGGGAGGGGAGAGCTGAGATGGGCAGAATGAGAAGAGAGAGAGTGAGATGTCTGAGAGCTTGGGAGAAGGAAGATCCTAGTAGAGGGTATGGACATGCTGATGACCGGACCAGGTAAGAGCTCGGCTTGTTCCAAGCACAGAAAGTCCAGAGAGGAAGGGGAGCCAGTGTGAGATGAGGTTAGGGAGGTGGGCAAGACCAAGACCAGGCAGGGACTTCTGAACCAAAGCGAGAAGTTTGGGTTTAAGCCCAGGTGTAGTGAGAAGCCCCTGAGATGTTTTCAATAAGAGAATGGCAAGGCTTTTACACAGATGAAGATAATTTTTGCTGCAGTGTGGGGATGTACTTTAGCAGACCAAGAGTAGAGGTAGGAAACCAAGCAGGAAGCTCTAGCGGTGGTCTAGGTGACAGACGATCGCATATGTTAGTGGGGATTGAAGGAAGTGATCAGATTTGTGTTATATATTGGAGGAAGAACCAAGAAAACTTGGTAATGGATTGAACAGGAGTGGTTAGGTGAAAGGGAGATTTGAGGATAACTCTGAGGTTCGGGGCTGAAACAGCATCTGGGTGAGGAGTGGTGGCATTTTCTGAGATGGGAAGGATGGGGGGAGCACTTAGGTTCAGAAGGACGAAGAGCACTCATCTGGACTAAGGTGAGAAGTCTGGATCATGGGAGAGGACTAGTCTGGAAAGAAGTTGGGATCTGGAATGGGTAAACCATAAGGAACAGAAGCTACTCTGTCAACTTCTGGGGACCACTGCGACCTCCTGTACACCTGCTTCAAGTTCTTCTAGCAGCCAGCCTTCACATGCAGTTGGCCCGTGGCCAAGAGGGCCACACCATGCTCATATTTACCTGAAATGCTGAACACCAACCTCCTATTCACACATTTCGATTGGCTCGCTCATCTCCTTGAGCCAGACCACACCTATAGCAGGGCACTGGCCAGCCTATGCAAAGAGCTTTCTGGAACAAGATGCCCATTTCTCCTTCAATTAGACTTGACCTTTGGGACAGGTTCCTGGGCCGTAGAACATGACCATGAATCACAGAGTTTATACAGGGTACATTTCCCAGAAGACTGTGTAGGTGAACAGGTGCCCTGAAATATATATAGGACTTATCTTTTGATAGTTATGTTGCTTGATTATAAGAATTTAACTTTTTTAATGGATTCTTTTTTCTTTAGATGGTTATTTTCGCCCCCACTAATTTTGTTTGGGAAGTATCTGCTCAACTGTAGGATTCCACTAATAGTTGAAATATGTCTATTGCCATTTCTTTCCCTCAATTTTGTCAGATTCTCAAACCTCTAAATACTAACCTCAAAACCTGTAGATTACTTAAAGAAGTGAAATCCATTAGACCTCAGATTTTCCATGGAGACCCGCACTGTCGCCTTGCAAGTGTGTGGCAGACACAGGGGCTCCCTTAAGCCCTGGTTATGTGTTACTTTATTGGAAAAGCCCTTTGAAGTGGATCAAATGTGATTTGTCAGCGGAAGGATGATAAAACACTGAAACTGGAAAAATATGAAAAACCAAGGCTTGAAATTGACTTCTTCGCATGTGAAATTTTCGTTTTATTTTCTCTGTGGGGCAAGAAGCTGACGGAGATTACTTGTCAGGTCTTGTGTGCTCTCTCTCATCAGCTCCTCCCCTTGCGGGACCTGAGCAGCAGCACCCAGAAAAGCAGCCGCTCCCTCAAGCAAGGGTATCAGCGCTGCTGTGAATCTGGCAGCGGTTCTCCTGCCCCGTACAGAGCCTTCTCCGCGGGACCACACAGGGAGCGAGTAGCTAGAGGCTTGGATTTACCTCCTGTCTTTCACTGGACCCTTTGTATGTCAAGCACCTCCTGATGCTATTTCTAGAAACCGCCCACCTAATGGGCAAAGCAAAGTTCATTGTCTAGGCAGTCCGCTTGGTTAAATACCCGAAGAGAATAACCACAGTGCTTGATGTCTGTCTTGTGCTTCCTAGAGCATTTTTACAGCTATTGTTACTCTCATCACAATGGACACCATCTTATCCAGCAGTTGCTCCGTCCCATGCATCCACACTAAGCTATGAGATATTGTGATGAATATCATTATCCCACCTATTTAATGTGGAAATTCCGGTTCTGAGGTTTTGTGAATTGCCCAAAGTCACAGAATCGGTACATAACAAATTATAACCAGAGCCTATCTCTTGGAACTCTGTCATTTATTCACTTAAAAGTTTGTTTATCAAATGCCTATTCCTGCAAGTTCCAATCATATGCTAGGTGCTAAGGAGTCAGAGGTAACCACTGTGGACCTGGTTTTGCTTAGGAACTACTACCTGGTTCATTTGTTTTCTTAAGAAATACTTAATGAGTCCTTAATGATGATCAGGCCTCCTAGAAATAACAATGAGTAAGCCAGCCCTTCCCTTCCAGAAATGAAGTAAAGTGGTTTTTAAATTTTACTGCACATAAAAATACTCAGGGAGCTTGTTTAAAATGCTGACTACAATGTCAATCCCCAAAGCCAAGAAAGCATATTTAAAACTAGCATCCCAGGTAGTTCCTCTGCAGGTTGTCTGCAGACCACAGCTGGTGAAGCCCAGCTCTGGCAGGGGAGACGGAGAGAGAGGAGTCGGGCAGAGGGGGAGAGAGGCTGCCGTGCCAGGAAGTACAAGTGCAGGTGCACACCTAGCACAGAGCCGAGCTCCTGGCCCAGCTCTGGAGAAGGGAAGGTCACTTGAGGACTAAGGGACAAGTAGGAGTTAACGCCACCGCACCAAGGGAAAGGGTGACGCTGCAACTAAAACACTGCCTGTCCATTCGAGCTCTAATCTCGGTTAATGACAGAATAATCCTAAAGAACAATGGCTTTCCTCTTGGGAGACTGATTTACATAGAGAAGGGATTTGGGAACTGGGCCCAGCGAGGCCCATGTGGCAGCTCTCCCCTCAGCTGCCCCTGTGACCGAAGGATTTACTTCAATTCTCTGATGCTTCACGTTTTCATCTCTAAAATGGACATAATGATATGCTTCTTAGTAAGAATTAGAAGTAAAACAGACCATAAATGCTACCTATTATTATTTCCTTATAAATTAAACCATTTTTCCCTAAAAAAATTTTTTTTAAGTTTTAATGTTTCCCCCTTTGGTTTATAAGACAATATAACAATGATAAGACCAGACTTGTAATTCAACCATAAAAAAAAAAAAAAAATACAAAAGATGAGTAATTTTTTGGTGTTTGGTAGCCAAATGTTTCCTTGTACTGTTATGACAATACAAGTTAGGAATTTCACTCCAAGGATTTACAGGATACAGCATCAATATGCACCATAATCTGTCAACAAGAAAATTCATCAAAGCCTTATTTGTAATTTAAAGATTAGAAACCACCTAAATGTCAATCAATAGAGTTAAATATATTATGGTATATCCATATGGAATAGAGGCAAATACGAATAGCTGTTAAAACGATAGGTAGATTTATAGTTCTAACATGGAAAAATATTTGGAACATATTAAGGTATAAAAATGTTTCAGAAAAGTAGATAAAATTCAATCCTGTTTATGTAAAAGAAAGACTTTAGACCCATTGAGCAGAAATATCTAAATATTAAATGCATGTTCTCCTCTTCTTCCTGGCATGCAAATAAACCTCATATTACAGCCAATATTATTAAGCTTCTACTTTGTGGCAGGAGCTGTTCAAAAGGCTTTATTTGTATATAATTTTGTTAACAAAGAAGTCCTAAGAATAGGTACTCTTACTGTCTACATTTACAGATGAGGAATCTGAAGCACAGAGATGTTAAGTAATTTGCCCAAGGTCACACAGATAGAAAATGATGTGATGAGGTCATTGAGTTCTAGCCTATGAAATGTGCCTGGAGCCCAGCCCACAGACACCTCCCCCATGCCCTCCTCCAAGACTGCCTCCAGCTGACCAGAACGAAGACCACTGTCCCACAAATTTGGAATACACCTCTTAAATGGAGCAGAGGCTCTGTTTTCCTAAGTGACTGTTGGCAGACCAACCGCGTTCTATAAACCAGAAATAAATTTCTCTAACTTGGAGCTATTAAGTGTTTGGGGTCTGTGTTATACACGTTGGCCTACCTTAACGAATACATGCATATCTACTACTGTGGGCTAAAGGGTAACTGTTATGGACTGAATGCTTGTGTCCCCCCACAAAATCCATATGTTGAAATCCTAGCCCTCAGTGTGATGGTATTAGTAGGTGGGCACCTTTGGAAGGTGATTAGGTCATGAGGGTGGCGACCTTGTGAATGGCACTAGTGTCTTTATAAGAAGAGACATGAGGCCGCGCTCCATCTCTGATCTCAGCCATGTGAGGACACAGTGAGAAGCTGGCCATCTGCGAACCAGGAAGCGGCTCTCACCAGACACTGCATCTGCGGGGGCCTCAGTCTTGGGCTTCCCAGCCTCCAGAGCTGTGGAAATAAATGTTGTTGAAGCCACCCAGGCCTTGGCAATGTGTTCAGCAGCCTGAGCAGCCTTAACAGAAAGTAAATGATTTTTTTTTTTTGGTCAATTTTGTTTACTGCCATAATTCCAATACCAATAGTGCCTGGTAATTAGTAGTCACTCAGTAAATACTTGTTGAATATATAGAGATAAGAATGGCTGCCCTGGTCAGTTTGACTCAGCGGTTAGAGCACTGGCCCACGGACCAGAGAGTCCCAGGTTCGGTTCCCGCTAAGGGCATGTACCTCGGTTGCAGTTTGTCCCCGGCCCTGGTTGGGGTCATGTGGGTGGCAACCAGTCCCTCTGCGTCTCTCACATACAAGTTTCTGTCTCTCTCTTCCCCACTTCTCTCCCTCCCGCTCTATCTGAAGATTAAGTGAAAAAAAAAAAAAATGTCCTCGAGTGAGGATAAAAAAAAAGAGAATGGCTAACTCTGACCAGTAAGATGGGAGGTCAGGGTGGAATAAGAAACTTCTCCTTTTTCTTCATACATTTCAATGGAGTTTAATTTTACAAACCATCATATGTATTCATTGTATTATAATGTTAAAGAACAGGTTAAGGATGAGAGGCATGTCCCCCCAAGTCTTAAGGAACGACATCACAGAGGGGAGAGGCTCTGCTCTGGGTGTAAACACAGAGACATAGTACATTGCTGGCTGAATCAGCCTTTCCTAGGCTCTGGAGGAAACACTATCATGACAATCACTTTTGGTCAAATTCCCTTTAAGGGGCATAATTGGCAGAAGTGTCTGTCACTCCAGCTATAACCCTGTGTAGATAGATTGGAGATCATCACCTCCAATGAAAGTTTCAGCACAAATTTCAGCATCTCCCCTGTAACTCCATGGGGAAGATCTGATCCCCAAGTGAAACCTGTTTGTGCCTATTATGTGAAGCTTAGCATCAAAACGAGGGTTGCCATGACAGCTGACATTTTATTTGTTCTTGTTTTCATAATCACAGCTCCCAGACAGCAAGATTATTATTTGAAAAATCCAATGTAGTTTTCTGCGTGGTGCCAAGTATCTTATTAGACTTATGTCTTTTTTTCTGAATTGGTAGAAGTTTTGGTAATGTATAGACACAACTAATAGTGATATTTGCTCCACAAAACTAAGAAATTTGAATTGTTTTTTAGAACTTTTGCATTTAAACGAGTGCTGGAATATAAACCAGAAGATAAATTTTCTGTGATTTACAAACCATATGACTTTGGATAGGAGACATTTTAATCCCTGCTTAGCTTTAAGGGAAGTCTTAAATCCCCACTTAGTCTTCTTTGCATCTGTACAGATGTGTGATAGTGATTAGTAAAAAAAGATTTGAAAAAATTTTTCAATCCTATAAAAATATATTATTAAGAGCCCTCAGCTTGACTGAAAATTAAAAACACCACATTACTCCTTTTGTATTTTTTAAATGTTTTTATTGATTTTCTAGAGAGAGAGGAAGGGAGAGGAAGAGAGAAACACCGATGTCAGCACAGAACATCAATCCGCCGCCTCCTGCATGCCCCCACCAGGGATCGAGGCCGCAACCCAGGCAGGAGCCTTGACTGGGAATCGAACCAGCAACCAACTGAGCCACACGGGCCAGGGGTACTCCTTCTATATTTTAATAATAATACCCTAAACTAGATTTTAAGTTTCATAAAGAAGAAGATCAATACTTACCTAGTTCACCATCGTAATCCCCACAGCCCAGCACGGTGTCCGGCACTTGCAGGTTGTATGGGTCAAAGGTCAACCAGAAAAGCAGAACAACCATCAGTGATACAAAATAAGGGAGCTCATTGTCTGCATCTGATGGGGGCCTGAAGTTGCGGTACATATGCTGGAACAGTCATTGAGAAGGACAGCGGGATATAAAATAGGGGAGAGCCAGCAGAAACTGGGCCCCACATCCGTCTCTCACCACCTCCAGACTCAATACACAAGTGACCTGCAGGAGACGCTAATGCCACTAACATAGAGCAGCACATGCACCCACTTAGGGAACCGAGAAGCTGAAGCAGACAATCCAGCAATAGCTAGAGAAGCTGCAGGCCCAGGTGCTGCCCACCTGGCCACCCAGGTAAGCCAGCAGGTCAGTGACAACACTCATGGGCCACTGCAGTGACTGGCATCCTTTACCAAAATTCAGAGCATAAAATAAATGTCTGGGCTTCAGTTTTGTCTTCCAAACTTCATGCAAATTTCTCTTGTGGACAACCCTACCTCTGAAACATACACGGAAAATGTAGTTCCGGTTTAGTGAAGCTGACAAAGTACAAAACCACCACATAGGACTTAATACATTCTTCTCAAATAAAGGGATATGTTTCATCATACAAACATAGATCTTTCGAAGTAAAAATAAATATGTTTGAGATTCATATGGATATTTGGGGCAGAAACTTAACACAATGGAGCAATTTTTACCTAGAGACTGGAGGTTCGCCCTGCCCGGTTTGGCTCAGTGTTTGGAGCACTGGCCTGCGGACCAAAGAGTCTCAGGTTCGGTTCCCGCTAGGGCACGTACCTTAAAAAAAAAAAGGAAGCTTGTTGCCCTGGCTGGTTTGGCTCAGCAGTTAGAGCATTGGCCTGCGGTCCAGAGAGACTGGAGGTTCCCCACGGAGACCAGAGCTTGTCTCCTCTTATCTTCTCAACTGGAACAAAGAGCCATTGAGGAGGAAGTAGTCTGCATGGCCTTTGGCAAAGGTGGTCAGATGACAGAATGGAGACATCAGAAGATTTGATAAGTTTCAAAATACCCTCAAAAGTACAAGTAGAGGGCAAAGAACCAATAAGGTTTCCCAGTGCCATTTCAGCAGGGGGAGCCAGGATATAGAGACCTGGTGTGAAGACCCTGCTGTAAAAACCATCATGTCCCAAACTTTATAACCTCCCTCAAGTTATTTTTTGTTTCTTTCTATTTTCTGTAGTAATTAGCAGCAGATTCCTCAAAATGAGAAGCGATGGAACTGGCTTTTTTTGAGGCACACAATGGAGGCAGGGTTGGGAGCAATCAGGGAATCAACCTTTCATTCCACCAGTATTTTTCATTATTACTTGTCATCACATTTTTATTTTTAGATTTACATGCAGTTTGTGGACATGTTGTTATTCCTTTATGTCTTAGCATGACTTTTCATTCCATGATGGGGAGTCAACCAAGATATGCACTTAGTAGAAACACAAAATAAATGTATTGCCTCAGCCCATCAAAGTAGATCACTATCATAAACAAAATTCTGTACTTTAAGCATTTATCATATTTTGACAATAATTAATTGACTTTGATTAAAAAGGTAATATTCTCTTAACTTACTATATATCTGAAAATGGTATCAGTCTAAAACACTTAATATCCAATATATTAAACAAACATTGAGCCCCCACTATGTGTAGGCATGAGATGTCATTTCATTCTCACGACAGTCCTGTTGTTTAGATAAGAAAACCTGATAGGCTGACAGTGATATTCCCAAAAACACTTAACAAGTTGGCAAATCAGAATGTATACCAATCATCCGGCTGGTGTGGCTCAGTTGTTGAGCGTCGACCCATACACCAAGAGGTCGCCAGTTCTATTCCCGGTCAGGGCACCTGCCCAGGTTGTGGGCCCGATCCCCAGCGTGGGGTATGCAGGAGGCAGCCAATCAGTGTTCTCTCTCATCGATGTTTCTATCTCTCTCTTCCTCTCACTTTCTCTCTCTCTCTCCAAAATCAATAAAGGAAAAAATAAATAAATGTATACCTATCTCTATCTGATTCTAAAGTGTATATTTCTTCCACTAGACCACATTGCTTTAGTGAAAAAATATTTTATAAATATTCAACACATTATGTTACAGTTATCTACATAAGATACTGTTGTATTAAGATTCAGTATCAACGATTCTATCATATGTGAGAACTATCATAGTTTCCAAAACCAAAAATTCTAAGTTGCTTCTTCCTAAATTCCATATAAGGTTGTATGTAGAATATGAATAAATCTTCATTGGTGAACAATTGTTTTTCAACTGTCTTTAGAGAAAATAGACTTCTCTCCCTGTGCATGTGAGCTGTGAGCTGCTTGTAGAAAAACACATTTTTAAAAAGACACTGAGGACCCCTCTCAAGACCTATTGTAAGTCTGTGAAAATGACATTTTCCGCCTTTGTAATTTCTAGTTCATGTCTGCGGCAAGACAGTCAGGGCAACAGGGCTTTGACATCACTCTGCCTTTTGCTTTGTCCCTACCAGCAACCAGGTTTGCAGTAATCCCTCCGCAGCATGCCGCAGCCTGTGTTATCCGGTTAAACTGTTCCCGGGAGGAGCTCAGGCACCACCCAGCAGGGCTCTCCGTGTGCACATTCCCAACTCCAGCCTTCCAACTTCCAGCTCCTCCAAGCCTCGGAAACATCGCACCTATCTTAAACATAAACAAAACAAAACAAACAAACAAAGAACATATTTTATATATTTAAAAGGCATTTGATTTAAAAATCAGAATTGCCTTTGAAACCTAAAATAGATTTATTAGGACAAGCTGGTCTTTCTGGTGAACCCAATGCTATATAATGGTTGGGCAGCCATAGGCCAGTGACGGAGGCATCTACAGGCGTTACTGAGATGTGCCTAAGCTTCTTTTGTTCAGAGAGACAGCTACCACATCCCAGGAGCCTGTGACTGCAGGAATTCACTGGGATCATCCGCAAGCTCTGACGTGCGGTGACATAGGCAGTCCCCAGCTTACAGATGGGTTGGACTCCAAATTAGTAAGTCAAATTTGAATGGGTTTTCCACTAAAAAACCATCGTCCATGTCATCTTTTTCTCAGGCCAGCCCACAGACTTCAGGCAAAGTGTAAATGAGAACACTCAACTAACTTCTATAACAAAATTCATTCAGAGTCTCAACCTGGACTTGAACCCACATCTCCTCCCCAAAGCAGTTAGTTCATCTCGTTCTCTAGCTTCCCTGCTGAGACAGACTTCGGTCCACTAATTCTCCAGCTGCAGGGGTCACAGACTTAGCTTTCTGAGTCTCCCACTTAAAGTCTCCCTCTCTGGTCTTCAAGTTAAGGAGCTATAATCACCACACACCCCTCCCTTTAGGAGACTGACAAAAAATAAATAAATAGGGCTTAAAACACAGCTTTCTCCAAAGATGTCTGTCTCACTAAATTGTTATGTTATTTAGTAACAGATAAATGATAATGCTGTTTTTGTTTTGAATCCAGAGGAATAATCACGGCAGAATTGAGGATAGTGATTACCTCGCCTGGGCCACAGAGGTTGCTTAGATAACTTTGAAAATGTTCTGGTTCTTACGTGGGGATTCATTTAAGTGCATGGGTTTTTTTTGTTGTTGTTTTTATCCTCACCCGAGGATATTTTTCCATTTTTTGTACAGATAGAGTGGGAGGGAGAGAGAGGAAGGGAGAGAGAGAGAGAGAAACAACGACGTGAAAGGGACACATCAAGTGGCTGCCACCCGCACGACCAACCAGGGCCGGGGACAAACTGCAACCGAAGTACGTGCCCTTAGCAGGAACCGAACCCGGGTCTCTCTGGACCGCTGGCCGACGCTCTAATCGCTGAGCCAAACTGGCCAGGGCTAAGTGCATGTTTTATTATCACGCATTTAAAGGGGTTCGGAACACAGAACCCAAAGTATGCTGCTTTTGATTATTTTGAGTTAAAGTCACTTGAAAAATGGCAAGTGTAAGACGGGCGTGCCAACTTCCCTTTTATTTTCTGAAAGGGGAAGATGCAACTCCCAAATGAAAGACGCCCTCTCTGTACCAGGGGGAAAGAAACCTTCTTCTCACCTGAGACAAGGAGTAGAGGCCAAGCGAAATCAGTACAGACACTGTTAGAACAACTCTTATCTTCCTTTCGTTTTCCCACATCTGTTAGTGGGGAAACGTTTCCACAGTTGCCACTCTGTCCAACCTAGTATATAAGCATGTAGGCCTGGCCACTTCTTTGGGTCTCCATTTTCATGTGGGGATTCCCATGTACAGTAAATTGTATTAAATGAAATGTGTGTGCTTTTCTCCTGTCAATCTGTCTAATGTCAATCCCAGCCAGAAACCCTTTGGGTGTAGAGGGTAAATTTTACCTCCCCTACACTTTGTAGCCTTTATTTATTGTAATCTATTAATAAGAAATTTTAA
The DNA here is from genome assembly GCF_014108415.1 of Molossus molossus. Lineage (NCBI taxonomy): Eukaryota > Metazoa > Chordata > Mammalia > Chiroptera > Molossidae > Molossus > Molossus molossus. The sequence continues at coordinate 78,433,944 of NW_023425344.1, read as the reverse complement.
GTATATAAATGTATGTTATCAACTGCTTTGTAACAAACCACCCTGACATTTAGTGACTTAAACAGCGATGTATTCTTGCTTCCAATTTTGTCATCTTCCCAGGCAGCTCCTCGACTCCACGTGGTGTTGGCTAGAGTCACCCATGAAGCTGCACTCAGCAGGGGGAGGGGCAGGTCCATGGAGGTCTCACCGGTGTATCTAAGGGCTGTGCTGCTGATTCTCGGATGGGGCATTTTGGTTCTCCTTCACGTTTCGTTTCCTTTCTGCATGGCTTCTGATCCTCAGTGGCCTTTCCCCATGAACTTCCTCTTCAGCAGGAGAGCCGAGAGGTCCTGGCAGCATGGCAGCTGGGCTCCCCGACAGCACAGGCACACGCTCCCTGGCTGGCAAGGGCTGGGCCCAGACCGGCAGAGCATCACTTCCGCCACATCCCGCTGGTTGAAGCCTGTCACAAAGCCAATCAAGGTTCTGGGAAAGGGACACAGAATTGATTTTTTGATGGAAAAAGTGACATGTGTATAGATAAAGGGGAGGATTTGTTGACAACTGTCTTTGAAGAACATCAACCACGCTAAGACATAGAACTTTTTTTTTTCTGTCATAAAAGGAAGAACTATGATCTGGGTTGTTTGTTTGTTTTTTCCAAATGATCCCTAGCCATGAATCTGAACCTAAGAGAACTTGAATGATTCCACCTGTTCAAACTGTTGTCACTCACACATATTTCTATAGGGTCTAAGCTCACACATGTTAACCTCAACAAAGAAAGATTACATAGAAAGTAAAAGAAAAGGTCTTAGATCTGGGAAGAAAAAAGATGTGTCAAGACAGGTTTTGGTACCATCAAATTGTTTGTACCTAGCAAACTAAACACCCCCAAAACTAAATATTTGTAAGGAGAAATGCCTAACTCCAAGAGTATTTGCAAAGATGAAAATAAAACAGTAGTTAAATCCAACTGCTGTCAACTTAAGAAAGTAAGTGAAAATTCATCATTCTCCTGCCCAAAAGTGCTTCTTTAGTCTACCACCCTATTTCGTTAGTGGACTCTCTCTCCACTATTAGTGAAATGCAAGTTCTCTAAATGGAGTGTTAACTCTTCCTTTCTTCCTCCTATCAATTCTTCCCTCAAAGGATTTCTTATGTTCAACTTCTTTTTCAGTCCTGTATCCACAACGTAGCCCATTTTTTGTAGCACTAAAACAAGTTGACTGTTATTTCCTCCTGTCTCTGATTTCGTGCCCACCCCCAAACCCAGTACCCTTGAACAATGTCATTCCAAAATGTGTCTTCATCGTTCCATGCTGACATTCAAAAGTTTCGGACTCTTTACTCTCTTCACTGTCCCTAGTGGGGGCTGGGAGGGTGGTTTTCATAATCAATAAGAAATTTATTTTTTAAAAGGTGCCTCTCTTTGGAGTCTAAGCGTGGCTGCTCTCTGCCTGGCCTCCTGTCCAGCTCACCCTCTCCTCCTCCACCCCACATGCACCTCAGAAGAGAATAACAACTACCAGTAGGAGTGTGCCACACCCTTTATGTGCTAGTGCAGGGAAGGAATTAAGAACCACTGGGCTTATCATAAGATCAAGTCCAAAGTCCTCGTCAGGTATTTGATCTCATATCCAATCTATTTATCTTATTATTATTTTCCCCACTACCCTTGACTGAAAATCAATTACGATAGAAATAGGATTAGGCAGTTAGGGAACCTGGTCCCCACTATCATAAAGCTCAGCACACAATGGGAGAGAAAAATGTGGAACAAATGAACTCTTGATGTTAAAGCAGAAACCAGAGTGCTGAAGGCGGCGAGAGAATGCAGTCTCTCAGCTCCAGAGTTGAGAGTAGAATTCGACATCCTCAGTCATCCTGGATTCAGAAGCAAAGTTTCTCCATCTGGGTGTCATATAATAACTTCCTTTCTATGAAAACATTGTACAAGCAACTGTTTATTCTCTGATTCCTAGGCTCACCTCATGCCAAACAAGGGTGTGGGCTGAAAAACAGACTTAAGATCCAAGACAACAACAATTTTCTGACAGATCCTAAAAACAAATCAGATATATTCTGGTAGATTTTGCTAACCACCCAGAGTGTCTAAAACAGGAAAGAAAACAAAACCAAGTGAAACAAAACAAAAGGAGAGACCATGGGGATGTGTTGTTCATTCATATTTTGTGGGTTATCCTGCTGTTTGTTTTGTCAGCTATTTTTATTAATAATGAATAAAACAGAAAAACAGAGTGAGTTACAAATAGAAGATGCATATTTAGGGTCTCTGCCTAAGGATCAGGAGATGACAAAGAAAGTAAGGAGCAAGGACAGAGCTGTCTTGAAAGAGGCAAGAATTGATGCCCATGCAAGAACATTGATTGTGCATCCCCCTCGCATCCACTAGGGGGAGTTTGCCCTGTGCAAGCCAGGTAGGCTTTTGGGATGATCCTGACAAGGAATCTGGGCCTGGAAGGGGGAGAACGTAGGCTTGCGGGCCAGGCAGAGCTAGCCTGACTCTGTATACTTGCTAGGAATATAAACCTCCGTTTCCTCTTCTGTGAAAAGGAAAGCATAAAATCTTTCTTGTAAACACTTTGGTAGCCCTGGCCGGTTTGTTGTTGTTTTTTTGTTGTTGTTCAGATAGAGCGGGAGGGAGAGAGAGGAAGAGAGAGAGAGAGAAACATCAATGTAAAGGGACACATTGAGTGGCTGGCACCCGCACGACCAACCAGGGCCGGGGACAAACTGCAACCGAGGTACGTGCCCTTAGCGGGAACCGAACCCGGGTCTCTCTGGACCGCAGGCCGACGCTCCAACCGCTGAGCCAAACCGGCCAGGGCGCTTGGCTCAGCGGTTGGAGCGTCGGCCTGTGGACCAGAGTCCTGGGTTCAGTTCCCGCTAGGGGCACGTACCAAAAAAATAAAATAAAATAAATATTTTGGTGAAAATTAAAAGGTGGTTTGTGTGAAGAAACGGGCTCACAGTAAGAAGACTTTTAATAATTAATAATTATTATTTTTGTCAACACTAGGCCAAAGTCACCATTAGTTAACACATAACCACATATCCAATGAATAAGCACAAAAACCACCTGTGTTAGTAATCTTCCCAACAGCTCAAGGAACTCATTCACTACAGGAGGTCGGGAAAGGTATTTAACTTCTCTAAATGTGTTCCTCACACACATGAAGATAACAACATCTAACTTCTAGGAATCAAGAAAAAATGTTAGAGTTTAGATCAATGTATCAGTGCCTGGTACATTGTAAGCACCTAATAAATAAATGATAAATGTTTTAATTACTATTCCCTTTAGGGAGGGGGTCAATGGAGGGGTAAGGGGACATATGTAATACTTTCAACAATAAAGATAAATTGTTTTTAAAAGTGAAGAGGAAAGATTGACACTGTGATTTTCATGATTCTGAGTTTCTAAGCATCTTACTTACCCATCATATTACCTTCTATTACCCATAAGCACAGATGCCTTTGAATTTTTCTATTCAGATCTTCTTTTTCCCTTCCACGCTTTATTTCCCCTTGCATAACAGACATTAAGGTTTTTCAGAGAGTCCTACCGGCTTATTTATTTTAGAAGGCACTACTGAGAGTTCATTTTAAAGTTCTTTTGGTGAGAAAATGGTAACATATGCACAAATAAATTTCAGTATTCCCATTTTCTCCTAAGAGGGCCATGATTAATGATTTAAAAGTACGCAATTTCTATTTTGGCCATCGGCCCTTCTTTCTCTCGTTCAGCTCCTTTGAATTCCAGAAGAGACAGGTGGGTCATTTCAGGTGCCTCATCTAAGGGACTTCGGAATACTCTCACTTTCACAAATCTTCAGGATCTCTGTAAGCTAAAACTAGATCGGGTGGTAGGTGTCACACTTGGGAATGAGCCAGGCGTCCTGTAAATATGTGATCACTGGGTGTCTACTGCTGGCCAAACACCTTACTCCGTTAATAATGTGGGAGGAATACAAAGAGAGGTTGCTCTGGTGTTTGAAGTGTTCGGGTTTGGTTTCTTATTTTAAGCTTTCATCTGGAGGGCAGACTGAGCTGAGTCCACACCAATGTGACTTCAGCAGAAGGGAGTGTGGGACACACACTACAGGCACAGCAGCATTTTTTAAAACATCCCTTAACCTCAGGTCAGCATGGATGGAGAGCCTCCTCCGCACCAGGCACTGAGCTGGGCCCAGGGACAGCGCTCATTAAATAGAGCCTCATATTTTCCCTGGTGCTGAATTTCCTGAGTATTGCCAGGGACTTTTTGCCATGCTTTAAATCCAGTACACTCTTATTCATTTGTCAAGTTACCCACCGTGAGGTGACGTAGTCAAGAATCATGAGTTTCTCTTTTGCAGCAATCATCAGATCATTGTTCTGTTCCTTTTACTGGCTCGCTGTAGACACAGCCAATCGAGGTTATTCTGGTCAAAATAATGCGTTTCCCCCAACAGTTGTGCTTTCCTTCTTGTCTTGAATGAAGTACCTGGGATCATCAACTGAACCTCCAGCAGACATAGTGCGTCAAAGGTGCTTAATACACATGTGTTTAATTAAGTTTAGATTTGAATTTTATTATCCAGAAAAATGGCACTTCACCTTTGTAGATATGGATTTGGTTGTGTACTTTGAAAGCCTCGGGTAAAACTATAAGTAGACGTCTTGTCCAGAGCTCCGGCCGGAAGGCAGGAGGCTGCAGGATGTGGTGCCGACAGCACAGCACGCACAGGGCATCCGGACTGACCAGGACTGGGCAGCCCACCCAGGCTGCTGAAAACAAAATAACAGGAGCTTCATCTTTTCTTCCTAGTCTGCACATCAGGAACAAGCACCCCAACCTCATGAGGTCATTTTGAAAACTAACAAATACAAATGAATGCAAACTACATGGTACAGTGGGGAAGGAAGAAAATTCCTCTATGTACCCTTTTAGGTTCTCTTGGCTGGTCCAATAATCAAATTGATATGAGACAGATGAACGAGAGAAAATAACCACATTTAATTACATATGTATGTATGGGAACTCCACAGACACGAGACAGTCAGAGACCCCACACACGAAAGGTTCAGGGACAGAAAGTTAAACAAGGTACATACAGCCTTCGGAGGTGAGGACGAGGTCAAATGCCTTGGAGCTTAGCGATGAGGAAGGTCACTGCAGGCCTGTAAAAAGAGCAGATGTTCAGTAATTAGAAGCTCATCCTACCCTACGGAAAGCTCATAAAAAGTTATTTCTGGTAATAATTCTTCTTAGGGCCAGTCCCTCATTTACATTCTCTGAAAGAGGAGAACTTCTTCGTGAGTCCAAAGGGTCTCTGTTGCCTTCAGCGCAAAATAATTATCATGCTAATGTGGCCCCTCTTGGGGCGGCCTGTTCTGAACCCATTCGGTACATACTAGACTTTTTTTATTTTAATTACATATTTCTTTATTTCCAAATATTAAGCTACAATGGAATCCAGCTAGCTTTAATAATGCAATTCAGCCTAATCTTTTGCAAAGCTTTAGTGAGTTATTCTCTAAAATTGTAGACAGTGTCATTTGAAGCATACATGCCTTATTATACTAGAAATTTAATAAATGTTTGTTTCCTTGGTTTTTTGTCCCCTAGGAAAATTTAACTTTGCCAAAGGAGAACGGGGCCTGCAACATGGCCTGGAACCGCCGGATTAGAGACTTTTTCTTATCCACTCAAGCACTTGAGAAGTTTCAGGCACATTCCAAACTCCAAAGGAAGTGAAATGCTGTTCCCCCTGCCACCCACTCGGCCCACCAGGGCCCCAAAGCACATTAAAATAACATCAGGACAAGAATTTAAGCTGAAAATTGGGCTGGCGGGGAAGGCCCCACTCCTCGGAGGCTGGGCCATCCCTATGGGCACAGCAGCATGGCTCCCTGGCTGGCTGACGTCACAGCTTAGTGCTGTTTCTGCCCCAGGCCCACCACAGAAAACAGGAGTGTGGTGCCTCCGGTGCATTACAAAAAGCCTGCGGGGGACCCCCAGTGGTCATCAGGAGTCATAGGTTTCTCCGCCCAAAGAAAGCTGTGGTCTGGGGAAAAAATACCCGCGCTTCAATTCTCTTTGTCTTCCTTGTCTCCCCAGCGATCAGGGTTTTCTCTCAAAAGTTACCATTAAGAAAGCCACCCCGTTGTAACCTCCTCTACGGGTTTAGAAGTCGGGGTTATTTGTGGCATGGACATGAAAAAGAAGGCTTCAACTTGGGAGAGCCCCGAAATGTGCTCTGCAATCATCACCGGGAAAGCGGGAGGCAGAGAGCAAGCAGGGTGAGGACTGAAGGGAGCATCCAAAGGTCCGCGCCCCGGACTGCGCCCCGACGGGCCCAGCTTTCCCTGAGGGCAGCATCCCCACCACTGCCTCCAGGGCCACCCCTTAGATCTGTGCCCACAGACACGGGAGAGAGAGCGGTGCACCGAGGATGTCCCGCTTGTAAACAAACGGCAGTGGCTCAAGCATGTCTGCTCCCTGAGTGTTGTATTCGTCTGACCTTCGCGAACAGGAGCAAGGGCGCCCTACGGTGCTGGGAAGCCAGGGGCAAAGGGCTCAGCCCCCACGCCAGGCACGTCTGGGGAACAGGGACAGCTCTGACAAAGACTTATTTGCACAAAGGACACTCCTGGGTAAAAACTTTTCCTTTCCGGGAAAGACTGGGGAAACACAAGTTTGTTTCAAAGAAGGGTGGTGGGGTGGTTCTGAGCACTACATCGTTTGTCACGCGGATTAAACTCCAACGCAGCCCGCCAGGCCTCGGCTCCTTCCTGGCAGTAATGAGGCCCAGAGCTGACTCCTGCTCCAGTAGTGAGAACAGATTGAATCGCCACGTGGGACATCTGCTAGGGAAGAGGCTCTGCAGCTTCTTTTTTCTTTCTATTGTTGAAAGTATTACAGATGCCCCCCTTTCTTCCCATCGACGCCCTCCTCCCCGCTCCCACCCCTCCCCCTGGCCCCGCAGCTTTAGCAGGGCCCGGAGACAGCAGCCTGGCACAGCCACTCAGGACCCGCCTGCAGAAACTTGTAACCTTCGTGTCTCTTGCTGTCCCTGCTGGCTGCCCTGCTCCAGTGGTCACCGGAGCTAGGGCTGTCACTTTTGACATCAGCAGTGGCAGGAAACATCACCCCAGACAGCCAGAGCAGAAGAGAAGCATGGCAGACGACACAGGTTGCCAAGAGGCTAGTTGATTTGTTCACCCAGGCATCCTCCAGTGTGCTTGTGTGGTGGGTTGAATGGTGACCCTCCCCCACTCCAAAATAAATATATGTCCATGCCCAGGCCCCAGTCGGTGAACTTGATCTTTTTGAAAAAGGGTTTTGCCGATGTAATTAAATTAAGCATCTCCAAGATGAGGCAAGCTGGGATTATCTGGGTTGAGCCTTAAATCTAATGGCAAGTGTCCTTGTAAGAGCACAGAGAAAAGATGCAGAGAGAGAGAGGAGAAAACCGTTTGAAGACTGGAGTTTATACAACCGCAGGCAGAGAATGCCTGAGGCCACCAGAATCTGGAAGAGGCAGGAAGGATACGCCCAGACCTTTTGGAGAGAGCATGACCCTGCCAACACCTCCATTTCAGACTGCTGGCTTCCAGAACTGTGAATGAGTCCATTTCTATTGTCTAAAGCCACCCAGGCTGCGGTTAAGTTTTAAAGGCAATTCCAGGAAACTCATACATTTGCAAAAAATATTTACTGAGCACCTTTGCTATGCCAGACATCATGCCAGGTACGGGAATACAGCGGGAAACAAAACAAAGACATCAGTCTCACAGAGCTTACTTTACAAGGAGGAAAGAGATGATACACTGCTGAATAAACAAAACGTTTCTGAGGGTGAAAAGTCCTACATGTAAACATGGCTGCCATACTGAGCAGCACAAGTCGAGAGTCATGTTGACTTAAATTTGAATCCCAGTTGCACCTTTTACAATCCTCATGTCCTGAAGGAAGACCATAAATCTTTCTAAGCTTAGGCATCTTCATGTGTAAAATGCAGACATTAACAGCACCCACTGTTTGGGGAGTGCTGGAGGTTAAATGAGGTGATGTATATAACAGCTTACCAGAGTGCCTAGCACAAATTGCACACTCAATAAATGTTAGCATGCCAAGTGATGACAATAGGAGATCAGAGCTTTTTTCAAATGAAATAAGCAGAAAATAGTAATTTTGATAATGGAAGGGTTGCTCTCTGTCCCATTGCCATATTTTATTTTCTTCATTGCACTACCACTCTCTAGAAATCATAGTATTGATTTGTTCATTTACATGGTTTTATCTGTTTACCTGCAAAAAGATGAAGTCCATGAAGGTGGTCTGTTGTTGTTTTTAATATGCCCAGTGTCTTGACAAGCACCTAGCACCTGATTGGGGCTTTATAAGCAATTATTGATGAATGGCTTCACAAATTAACCTAATCTTCTCCTGGTTTCTTGGAACTTGAGTCAAACTGCTATTTATCAAAATAGAAAAGTATCCTTTTTTTTTTCCTATGAATTGTTCATGTGGTAGATTAATGATGTATAAGTATATGGTGGTTTTTTGCCCTGGCCCATTAGGTTCAGTGGTTACCGTGGACTAGAGAGTCACCGGATTCGGTTCCCACTAAGGGCAAGTACCTCGGTGGTGGTTTGTCCCTGGCCCCGGTTGGGGTCATGTGTGTGGTAACCAGTTGATGTGTCTCTCTCATATTGATGTTTCTCTCTCTCTCTTCCTCCCTCTCTCCCTCCTGCTCTACCTGAAGATAAATGCAAAAATGTCCTCGGGTGAGGATAAAAAAAAAGTGTATTGTGATTTTATAAAAGAGTATAAAAAAAGGATCAATTAAGCCAAAAGCAAATGCTATTTTTTAAATTTATTTTTTACTGTTGACAGTATTACAGATGTCCCCTATACCTCTCATTTTGCCCCCCTCCACCTAGGCCCCATGCCAACCCAGGCCTTCACCACACTATTGTCTGTGTTCATGGGCTATACCTATGTGCATATAAGTTCTTTGGTTAATTTCTTCCACCCCTTCCCTCTGAGATCTGTCAGTCTGTTCCATGCATCCAAGTGTCTGGATCTATTTTGTTCATCAGTTTATTTTGTTCATTAGATTCCCCATATAAATGAGATCATGTGGTATTTGTCTTTCTCTAACTGGCTTATTTCAATTAACACAATAATCTCCAGGTCCCTCCATGCTGTCTCAAAAGGTAAGAGATCCTTCTTTTTTACAGCTGTGTAATATTCCATTGTGTAATTGTACCACAGCTTTTTTATCCACTCATCTACTGATGGGCACTTGGGCTGTTTCCAGATGTTAGCTATTATAAATAGTGCTGCTATGAACATAGGGATGCATGTATTTTTTCTGATTGGTGCTTCCGGATTCTGAGGATATATTTCCAGAAGTGAGATCACTGGGTCTAATGGCAGTTCCATTTTTAATTTTTTGAGAAAACTTCATGCTGTATTCCATAGTGGCTGTACCAGTCTGCATTCCCACCAGCAGTGTATCAGGGTTCCCTTTTCTCCACATCCTCACCAGCACTTGTTGTTTGTTGATTTGTTGATGATAGACGTTCTGGAAGGTGTGAGGTGATGCCTCACTGTAGTTTTCATTTGTATCTCTCTGATGATTGGTGACCTTAAGCATTTTTCATGTCTGTAGGCCATCTGTAGCAAATGCTATTTTTTTTAAGATTTAAAGCTTCAACTCTCCAGATAGTTTTATAATATAGTTATTTAAGAATTAATCAGCACTTTAAATTACTGTACATAAAATTTGCAAATAACAATGATATTCCATCAAAATTAATTGCCTTTTATTTCTACCAAACTTGTTTTTAAAGAATTCAATCAAAATATGAAAATGCTTAATGGAAAATAAAACTCAATTAACATAAACAAAATGGAGATAACTACAGTTTTATTCCATGATATGCTTCGAATGTATTTTGCATATTTTAGTACTCAGCAAAAGTACAGCATAACAAAGTTTTAAAAACATTTAAATTGTCTCTAATTTGCAGTACCACCAGAGTCAAAATATATTAAGTTAATAAAATTAACATTTACATAATGTCACTGCCACTGAAGTATACTTAATATAAACTGAACTAGATTATAATTTACTGGGAGGAAAACTCTGCTAATTTTTAGAGTAGTGTCTGAACAGGGGTTGCACTCAGAAATAGAATCAGGATTTACAGTCTCAAAGGATTTGTAATCTAAGTCTTCAAATTCAGGTGGGAAGGGAAGAAATTAGGAAATACACTCTATCACAGATAGGAAATCTGGTATTTTTTGTTTGCTTAGTTTGCTCCTCTTTAAATCACTGGGTATGACCACTGGGTCGAAGGATGGGTTTGCATCAAATATTTAAATCCAAAATAATAAACATTATAATAGCTAACACTTACATAATCCTTACAATCTGTTCACAACTTTTCAAAGACTTTATATATCAATTGTCCAATCCATCTGTTTACTAGTCAAATATTTCAAAGCAAACATTTCCAAACTAAACTTATTATTTTCCCCACAAACCTGAAAATCATTAGCACTATTTTCTTTATTATTTATTAGAAACATACCCTTTTTAAGAAAACCTAAAAAACCAAAATATAGAGACACAAAACAGATTATTTTAATTTTAAGTATGTTGAAAACACACACATAACATATGACAAAATTAAAATGAAATTTTACGTTTGGTTCCTCATCGTCTCTTTAAAATATATTCAGTTGGGCAATCTCCTATCCCAGAATAAAATCTATAGCAGATTTAAGGCTTTTTAATTCACTCTCCGGCTTTAGTCATACAATGAGTCTAAGGCACACAAAAAGACTCAATACAAATGTTAAATGTCAAGCCTCATATAGTTAAAGCTCCAAACTTGACCTTCTGTTTGCTTCGCAGCTGCAGCTTCAGGCCAGAGGTCTGCGGGGACCAAGGCACACGTTGCTGGCCTCTGCTCTGTCTGTCTGCAGTGCCTCCCCGGCCTGACAGCAGGCCCCTGGCCGTCCTGAGTTCATTCAGAGGCGGGCAGAAGAGAAAGGACTAGTTCATCATGACCTGGCCTCATTCTTTACGGTCCCAGCAGGTGACTAACGTTGATTCCTTTCTCTGGGGTGAAGTTTTTTTTCTTTTATTTTTTTGGTACATGCCCCTAGCAGGAACTGAACCCGGGACTCTCTGGTCCGAAAGCTGATGCTCCAACTGCTGAGCCTAACCGGCCAGGGCTGGGGGGGAGTTTTATGGGGTTCCTCAGTGCTTACCACTATGCCTCTCCCCCTGAACCCAGCGGATGCGTGTCTCTCCAGGTGGTCAGTTGTAACCCCTTTCTCAGGTACACCTCCAGGCTCCTTCTAGCACTCTCCCCATGCCAGGAGGCCTATCGGACAGACGCAGAACTCATACTGAATTGCTCCCATGTAGGCCACATTGGATCCGTTTAAAAACACTCGGGTACCCCCGCCCCCAACCATGTCTCAGAGGTAGCCTGATCCCAAAGCAGCAGCAGCCACCACCAGAGCAATGGACCGCCCTCTGAGCAGGAATCAGACCCCAAACCACAGTTCACTTCAGCTTTTTCAGACGTGAGTAAGGCATCAGCCCTCTGTTTCTCACTACATAAGGGGACACATTTCAAACCATCCTGAGGGTCCACTTCTTTCACTAAACGTGGGTGAGAACACAGAGTCCTCAGCTACCTTCTCCCAAAAGCAGGCAATACATTCTCAGACCATGACAAAAACCTCTCTCTAAACAAATGTGTCATTGTTTACTCTTTTTCCATATTCTTAACAGTTTTCATATCCTTGATCTGCAAATCCAGGGAACTGGTTCTTGGAGATTTTCTGTACTAGAGTCTTTGTTCACAGATCTGTCTGACATCACATCTTGCTATCAATATCTATTATATCGATGCCTCAACTGGAACTGAGGCATGAAGGGTCCCATTCTAACAAGACTGTGATAGTCAGCTATCAAAGGTCTCTAACCAAGAGACCTAAAATACAATAGATTAGGTAAGACTGAGGCTTGACTTTTCTGGACCGGAAAGGCTGCTTGGCTTGATTAATTAATTTAGGATTCAAGTTCCTTCATCTTTACACTTGGCCATCCTCTAGGGCACTGGTTCTCAAAACCACTGGCCTAAAACCACTTTATACCTTTAAAAATTACTGAGAACCCACAAAAATCAAAAATACTGACAACAACAAATGCTGGCCAGGATGTGGATTAACAAGAACTCTTATTCTTTCTTGGTGGGAATGAAAAATGGTACAGATATTTTGGAAGACAGTTGGCAGTTTCTTACAAAACTAAACATATTTTTACCATGTGATTCATCAATCAGGCTCCTTGTTATTTACCCAAATGACTTTAAAACTTATATCCACACAAAAACCCACACATGAATGTTTGCAGAAGCTTAATTCATAACTGCCAAAACCTGGAAGCAACCAAGATGTCCTTTCGTAGGTGAATGAATAAATAAACTGTGGTGCATCCAGACAATGGAATATTCTTCCTCACTACAAAGGAATGAGCTATCAAGCCATGAAAGACATGGCAGAATCTCCAATGCACATTACTAAGTGAAAGAAGCCAATCTGGAAAGGCTACATCCCGTATGATTCCAACCATGTGACATTCTAAAAACGGTTCAACTATAGAGACAGTAAAAAAGATCATAGAATATAAATTTTCCAGGGACTGGGCGGGGGGGTGGGGGGGATGAATAGGCAAAGTACAGAGGAATTTTAAGGCAGTGAAGCTATTCTACATGATACTATAATGTCTTATACACTTATCAAACCCTATAGGACATACACTACCAGGAGCAAACCCTTGTAAAAATTGGCCTTTGGGTGATAATGATCTGTCAGAGTAGGTTCATGGGTTACAACAAATATATCACTCTGGTTCAAGATGTTGATGCTGGGGAGGCAGGGTATTTTGCTGTGAACCTAAAACTTGTCTAAAAAATAAAGTCTAAAAAATTCTTGAGGACCCCAAAGAGCTTTGGATTTTATGTGCATACTTATCAATAATTATTATATTAAAAATTGTCATTAAATTAAAATAACAATAAAAAATAATAACTCATTATATGTAAACATAAATAATACATTTCTAGGAAAAATAACTATTCATTAAGATAAAAAATTGATCAGAAGAGTGAAATTGTTCTTTGGATTTTTTTAAATATATGTTTTTATTGGTTTCAGAGAGAGGAAGGGAGAGGCAGAGAGAGATAGAAACTTCAATGTGAGAAACATCAATTGGCTGCCTCCTGCACGCCCCCTACTGGGTTATTGAGCCTGAAACCCAGGCATGTGTCTTGACCAGGATTCAAACTGGCAACCTCCCAGTGCATGGGACTGTGCTCAACCACTGAGCCACACCTGCTGGGCTAATTGTTTTATGCTTTTGAAAATCTCTTTAATGTCTGGGTTAATAGAAGTCAGCTAGAATCTATCTCCTGCATTCAATTCATTACACTCTGTTTTCATTGAAAAAGATTAATGAAATCCAGTCTCCCACAGAATAGTAGTTGGAAAAGAGAGGGTTATTTCAATAGTCTTCTCAGATAATTGGGGCCATTTTTGTTTGATATTATACCAAAACCTAACTAGTGGTAGTTTCTATATATCAGTTGCAGGGTACAACCTGAAACCTGATGTTAATGAACTTTTTATATTCTGTTACATTAAAATCCATTGGTCTGTCTTATAATTTGAATGAGTCTTTTGATGATGCATAATTTTTGTAACAATATGCATTAGTCACTTAAAAAGTATTGTCTCAGGGAGACTGAAAATGGCGGCAGAGTGAATGGAGCTACACAGACCATCTCCCAGGACCAAACTGGAATTACAACAAAAATAAAGACAAATTGTCAGGAAAAGGCATCCGAAAAGCAGCTTGGAGGACCACATAACCAGGGACACTGACTCAATCCTGGTAGGCTTGCGAAGACACAAGAGGGGGCCGGGAGCTCATGGTTCACAGCGGCCTGGGCTGGGAGCTTCGGTGGCCTCGGCTGGGAGCTGCAGTGGCCTCAGCTGGGACCTGCGGCTTCAGCTGGAACCTGCAGTGGCCTCAGCTAGGACCTGCAGCCTCGGCTGGGAGCTGTGCCCTCAGCTGGGAGCTGCCGCAGCCTCGGCCAGAAGCGACAGCCTTAGCTGGGAGCAGCGCCCTTGGGTTAAACTCCCAGGCGGCTCCATAGCGCAGAGCCGGGACAGAGGCTAAATTGGCAGCAGCCACTCACCTTGGGCTTCGGCAGAGGGAGGGCAGACGGACTGGAACTGTGTGGGGACACTCAGGATTTGGAGGGCGCTCAGAGCTTTTGCTGGGTTGCAGCCACGCAGGACTGTGGTCATCTTACTCTTTCCCAGGGCCCTGGGGAGAGGCAGTGGCCCCTCCTTCCGAGGTTCAACCCCACCTGGTGGCCATTGAAATGCTAATTGAGGCTCATTAACAACCAGCATCTGCCCCACCTTCAGGAAATCCTCTTACACTGAGCACCTGAGGGAGTTTTTCATTCAACTCAGAAACCAAGGTTCTTCAGGTGACCACTACTAATAGCCTCCAGGCAAAAAAGCTAGAGGATAACTACCATTCCCTGGGCTAGCAACTCTAACCAGGATAGTAAGACTTGACAGTGGTGTTTAACGTGGGTCCTCCCTGCCTCATCCAAACCCAAGAGAGGGAACCACAAACAGCAGAACACCAACACCCACAGGGAAAATTTGGCAAGTTCCAAAGCCCATGGTGATAGCCAAAATGGTGAAACACAGAAACAAAAGCCAAATGAAAGAACAAGAGAACTCTACCGAAGATGAGATAAATGAGGTGCAGTTAAGCAAGTTAACAGAAGTAGAATTCAGAGCCATGATCTTGAGGAAGCTCAACAGCATGTGTAAGGACATGAGCACCATGAGTAAAGACATAGAAATGTTGGAAATCAACCAGTTGGAAATTAAAAACCACCAAGAAGAAATGAAGAATGACATATCAGAAATAAAAAACACATTGAAAAGTCTAAATAGCAGAGTAGAGGAAGCTGAGGACCGGATCACTGAATTAGAAGACAGGGTAGAAAAAAATCAACCAATCAGAAAACGAAAAGAAAAAAAAAATTAAAAAACAGGAAAACAGCTTAAGAGAACTATGGGACAACTGGAAATGTAATAATATTCGCATCATAGGAGTCACAGAAGAAGAACAAAATGAGCAAGGGTTATAAAATATATTTGAAGAAATAGTAACAGAAAACTTCGCTAATTTGGTGAAGAAAGAAGGCATTCAAGTTCAAGAAGCACAGAGACACCCAACTAAGAAGAACCCAAACAGGCCCACACCAAGATACACTGTGTAGTAATCAAAGTGCCAAAAATTAAAGACAAACAGAGAATCCTAAAAGCAGCAAGAGAGAAGCAACAGGTTGCCTATAAAGGAAACCCCATAAGGCTCTCAGCTGACTTCTCAACAGAAACACGACAGGCCAGAAGGGAATCGCATGAGGTAATCAAGGTCATGAAAAACAAGAATCTGAATCCAAGACTACTCTACCGAGCAAGGTTATCATTCAAAATAGAAGGTCAAATAAAAAGCTTCCCAGTCAAAAAAAGGCTAAGGGAATACATTAGCACCAAACCAGCTCTGCAAGAAATGTTAAAAGGACTGCTGTAATTAGCAGGAGAAATGGGAAGAAAAATATAACCACACTAAACAAAAATGGCAATAAATACGTACATATCAATAATCACCTTAAATGTAAATGGATTTAATGCTCCCATAAAAAGACACAGAGTAGCTATTGGATAAGAAAGCACGACTCATATATATGTCCTTTACAAGAGACTCACCTCACAACAAAAGACTCACATATGTTGAAAGTGAAGAGATGGAAAAAATTTTTCCAAGCAAATGGAAAGGAAAAAAAGCTGGGGTAGCAATACTCATATCTGATAAAATAGATTTCAAAATGAAGGTCATAAATAGAGACAAAGAAGGCCACTACATAATATTGAAAGGATCTATGCAACAGAAGACATAACATTGATAAACATATATGCACCCAATATAGGAGCACCAAAACATATTAAAAATCTTCTGGAGGACTTCAAAGGAGAAATCAACAGCAATACAATCATAGCAGGGGATTTCAACACCCCGTTGACAGCACTGGATAGATCCTCTAGACAAAAAATTACCAAGGAAATAGAGACTCTAAATGAAGCACTAGACCAAATGAATTTAATAGATATCTACAGAGAATTACATCTCAAAACTACAGAATTCACATTCTTCTCAAGTGTACATGGGACATTCTCAAAGACAGACCACATGATAGGACACAAACTAAATCTCTACAAGTTCAAGAACATTGAAATCATATCAAGCATCTTCTCAGATCACAATGGCATGAAACTAGAAATCCATTGCAACAAGAACATGCAAAGACATTTGAACACATGGAGGCTAAATAGCATGTTATTAAACAATCAATGGGTTACCGAGGAAGTCAAGGAAGAAATTATAAACTTCCTGGAAACCAATGAAAAGGAACAGACAACAACACAAAATCTATGGGATGCAGCAAAAGCAGTTCTAAGAGGGAAGTTCATAGCACTACAGGCCTACCTCAAGAAACAAGAAAAATTTCTAATTGACTGTCTAACCTCATAACTTAAAGAATTAGAAAGCAAACAAAAAGAAAACCCCAGAGCAAGGAGAAGGAAGGAAATAATAAAGATTAGAGCAGAAATAAAGGACATAGAGACCAAAAAAACAATTCAAAGGATCAATGAAACAAAGAGCTGGTTTTTCGAAAAGATAAACAAGATTGATGGACCCTTAGCTAGACTCACCAAGAAACAAAGAGAGAGAACCCAAATACACAAAATCAGAAATGAAACAGGAGAAGTAACAACCGACACCACAGAAATACAAAAGATTATTAACAGCTACTATGAACAACTATATGGCAACAAATTTGACCATCTAAGAGAAATGGACAAATTTCTAGACACACACAGTCTCCCAAAACTGAACCAGGAAGAGATAGAAAACTTGAACAGATCAATAACAACTAAGGAAATTGAAGAGGTAATCAAGAGTCTCCCAGCAAACAAAAGCCCAGGCCCAGATGGCTTCACAGGAGAATTTTACCGAACATTCAAAAAAGAACTAACACCCATTCTCCTCAAACTATTTCAAGAAATTCAAGAGAAGGAAGACTTCCAAACTCGTTCTATGAAGCAGCATAATTCTAATTCCAAAACCAGAAAAAGACACTACAAAGAAAGAAAACTACAGGCCAATATCCCTGATGAACATAGACGCCAAAATCCTGAACAAATTACTAGCACATCAAGTCCAGCAATACATCAAAAAAATTATTCACCATGACCAAGTGGGATTCATCCCAGGGATGTGAAGCTGGTACAATGTTCGCAAAATCAATAAATGTGATACACCACATAAACAAAATGAAGAATAAAAACCACATGATCATATCAATAGACGCTGAAAAAGCATTCAACAAAATCCAGGATCCATTTCTGATAAAAAACACTCAGCAATCTGGGAATAGAGGGATAATATCTCGACATAATAAAGGCCACATATGAAAGACCTACAGCCAACATCACACTCAATGGGATGAAACTAAAAAAATTTCCATTAGAAACAGGAACAAGACAGGGATGTCCACTTTCACCACTCTTATTTAACATAGTACTGAAAGTCTTAGCCACAGCAATCAGATATGAGGGGGAAAAAAGGAGAATCCAAATTGGAAAGGAGAAAGTGAAACTGTCATGATTTGCAGATGACATGATATTATACATAGAAAACCATAAAGACTCCATCAAAAAACTACTAGACTTAATAAATGAATTTGGCAAAGTAGCAGGATACAAAATTAACGTCAAGAAATCGACGTCATTCATATACACCAATGATGAACTCACAGAAAGAGAAACTGAAAAAACAATCCCATTTACCACCGCAGCTAAACAATTAAGATACCTAGGAACAAACTTAACCAAAGAAGTGAAGAACTTATTTGCATAAAACTACAGGACATTGAAAAAAGAAATAGAGGAAGATATAAAAAAGTAGAAGCACATACCTTGTTCATGGATTGGAAGAATTAACATCATTAAAATGTTCATATTACCCAAAGCAACCTATAGATTCAATGCAATCCCCATCAAAAAACCAATGACATATTTCACAGAACTAGAACAAATACTTCAAAAGTTCATATGGAAACAAAAAAGGCCCCAAATAGCCACAGCAATCTTGAAAAGAAAGGAAAAAGTAAGTGGGATCACAATACCAGATATCAGGTCATACTACAAAGTGACTGCAATCAAAACAGTCTGGTACTGGCACAAGAACAGGCATATAGACCAGTAGAACAGAACAGAGAACCCAGAAATAGACCCAAGGCAATATGCTCAATTAATATTTGACAAAGGTGGCAAGAGCATACAGTGCAGTCAAGACAGCCTCTTTAATAAATGGTGTTGGGAAAATTGGACAGCTACATGCAAAAAATGAAACTAGACCATCAGCTTACACCATACACAAAAATAAACTCAAATTGGATAAAAGACTTAAATGTGACCCATGAATCCATAAAAATTCTAGAAGAATATGTAGGCAACAAAATTTCGGACATCATACGAAGCAGAATTTTCAGTGATACATCACCTAAGGCAACAGAAACAAAGGAGAACATGAACACATGGGACTACATCAAACTAAAAAGCTTCTGCACAGCAAAAGAAACAATCATCAAAACGGAAAGGCAACCCACTGTATGGGAGAACATCATTGCCAATGACATATCAGATAAGGGGTTAATTTTCAATATATAGAGAGTGCTCATACAACTCAACAAAAGGAAGACAAAGAACCCAATTAAAAGATGGGCAGAGGAACTAAATAGACACCTCTTCAAACAGGACATACAAATGGCCAAGAGACATATGAAGAAAAGCTCAACATCACTAATCATCAGAGAGATGCAAATTAAAACAACAATGAGGTATCACCCCACACCTGTCAGAATGGCTGCCATCAACAAATCATCAAATAACAAGTGTTGGTGAGGGTGTGGAGAAAAGGGGACTCTAATACATTGCTGGTGGGAATGCAGACTAGTGCAGCCACTATGGAAAACAATATGGTGTTACCTCAAAAAATTAAAAATTGAACTGCCATTTGACCCAGTGATCCCACTTTTAGGAATATACCCTAACAAGCCTGAAACACCAATCAGAAAGAATATATGTACCCTCATGTTCTTAGCAGCACTATTTACAATAGCTAAGATCTGGAAACAGCCCAAGTGTCCATCAGTAGACGAATGGATAAAAAAGCAGTGGTACATATACACAATGGAGTACTATGCAGCTGTAAGAAAGAAAGATCTCTTATCCTTTGAGACGACATGGAGGGACCTGGAAAGTATTATCCTAAGTGAAATAAGCCAAGCAGAAAAAGACAAATACCACATGATCTCACTTATATACGGAATATAATGAACATAACAGTCTGAGGAATATGGTAGACCCAGAAACATGGAAGTAGGGCACAGACTGACATCCCTCAGAAGAGGGGGTGGGTGGGGTGGGAAGAGATAAACCACAGAACTTATATGCATGTATGCATGACCAATGTACATGGACAACAAAGCTGGGGACAGGGCTTGGAGGAAGGGCGCGGGGGGGAGTCAGTGGGGGGGAAAGGAGAAACATCTGTAACAAAAATAAATTAATTAATTTTTTTAAAAAAAGTGTTGTCTCACTGAGTTAAGGCAAGTTTTCCAAACATTGCCACCTTCTATTATACAATATTTTAAAAACATAGGAATTAATCAGCCATCAATCTTATCAGGAAAAAACAATAATTTTTAAGTATTAGGAAACTATCGAGATCATGGTAGTAGAATACAAACTTTTCATAATTATATTTGTTTGAACTCTCAAATTTTATGATTGCCAAATTTTGTTCATTTTCAAAAAATTAAGTGTTATAAAAATTTTTAATTTTCTGTATGTTATGATGTTTTGACATCTTAAAAACCTTCCTACCTGAGGAGAGACTAGCCAATTCTTAGACAGCAAGGGCTCAGCCAGGAGCAGGCTTCTGATATGCAGCTTCCCAGTCCAGAGCCAGACCTCCTTTATCTGGCCTGTACACCAAAAGGCAATATTTCTCTGCCTTAAAAATCTCAGGGCTGCCCTGGCCGGTTTGGCTCAGCGGTTAGAGCGTCGGCCTGCGGTCCGGAGAGACCCGGGTTCGGTTCCCGCTAAGGGCACGTACTTCGGTTGCAGTTTGTCCCCGGTCCTGGTTGGTCTTGCGGGTGGCAGCCACTCGATGTGTCCCTTTCACATCGATGTTTCTCTCTCTCTCTCTGTTCCTCTCTCTCCCTCCCACTCTACCTGAACAAAAAATGGAAAAATATCCTCGGGTGAGGATAAAAAAAAAAAAAAAAAAATCTCAGGGCTGACCCAGGCGGTGTGGTTGCGCGTCAATCCAGGCACCAAGAGGTCACTGGTTAGATTCCCAGTCAGGGCACATGCCCAGGTTGTGGGCCCAATCCCCAGTGTGGGACATGCAGGAGGCAGCCAATCAATGTTCTCTCTCATCGATGTTTCTATCTCTCTCTCCCTCTCCCTTTCTCTCTCTCTAAAAAAAATCAATAAAGAAAATTTTTTTTTTTTAATTTTAGGTCTGTGTGTCAGGCAACTCGGGACCACCCCCATTGCCTTAAACCCTCTGAAATATTCAAACAAGCCAATCCTAAAAGGTTTACCCTGCTCTGCCTGGCTATTTCCAAAGTCTGTGGCCTAAGGACAGGCCCCTGGTTCCCATCTTCTGCCTACTGACCACTCTGGAGGCTTTCCCGTGTAGCCCTGAGTGGTGAGCCTCTTGTCTCTAGGACCTGTGAGTATGTGTCACAAATGTGTTTTTTTCCGGAGCCTCTCCTCTGTCTCCTCTGTGGCCACACCTGGCCGACCATCGCACATTGCAGCAAAGTCACATTGCGAAAGAGCATGGATACAGTAAAGGGGAATCATTGCAGCCAGTTTGCAAGTACTCTACCACACACGGCCAAAGCTACCTGCCAAGAAGTGTCAATGAGTCTTCAAATGGCAGCCATCAGCTTATGAGTCAGAAAACAGATTTAGCAGGAATAAGTTAGCAGTCTATAAAGATATCAATTCTCCCCTAAATCTAATCAAAATTACTAGAGTTTGTGGGGAAACTTGACCATTTGATTCTAAAATTTATGCAGAAAAACAAATGGCTAAAGAAAAACAAGGACACTTGTCCTTGCAGATGTCAAGACCAATGAAACAACTAAAGGTCAGAAACAAACCCATGTATATATGGAAACTAAATTCTAAATGAGTATGTATTACATACCTGTGGAAAGTTAAGGACTAAAGACTTAAATGTGAAAGCCAAAACCAGAACAACTCTAGAAGGCAATAGAGTATCTTTATGATGGGGGGGGGGGGGCTCTTAGGCCACATTTGCCTATACTAAATTTTAGGGTTCTGTTCATCAAAAGATACTACAAAAAGCATGATAAGACAAGTCAGTGGGAATGGGATGGGATGGGTAAATAGATTAATGGAATGAGCCAGGCGGGAGTAGCTTGAACTGCGCATGAGCCACAAACTGGATGAGAATTTTCCCAATACAAGTAACTAATATGCAATTGTTGTCTAGAATTTATGAAGAACTCTTATTTAAAAAAGGAGGCAGGCAAAAGACATAAGTCGACATTTCAGAGAAGAGGAATCACTTATGAGAATAAATATATTAAAAGATGTCCAGTCATTCATAATTAGAGGAAAAAATTGAAATCCAATCAGGTGGCATTTTACACCTCCCTGATTTTGCAAATATGAAAATACCCGACAGGCCAAATGTCTTCATAATGAAGATGTTCAGCAGCAGAAATACTCATACGTTGCAGGCGGGAGCACAGTCCTTATGGAAAACAGTTTAATGATATATAATGAAGTTGCACACGACACACTCCATACCCCAGCAATGTCTCTCCCAAGTGCAGGTGCTACAGAAAGTCATGAGGACACATACATAGTATAAATAGAAATATCGCTCATAAGAGAAAAATCTGGGGATGAAAACAAATATCTAATAATATTTAAATGAATAAGTAAATTCTATTTTTACACCTTGGAATACATAGTAGTTAAAAGTGAATGACTCAACAGGAAGGAATCTCAAAAAATGATGTCAACAACAACAAAAGACCACAAAAGGAAAAACGTCCGCACAATTCCTGTTATGAAGTACAGCCCACACTAAGCAGTGTATTTTTGTTTTCGGATTCACTCAGAGGTGGCAGTGGTGGTTAATTCTACTGCCAACTTGACGAAACTAGGAATTACAAATCCCAGAGTTCCCTTCCTTCTATGCTTTAAGGTTAGACTTGGCCAAAAGAGGAACTTGAACGAACTATTGAAATAAAGCAACAGCGCATTTTTTTAAAAGGTGTGTGCAGGCAAATGTGGTGATGGGCAGATGCAGAGATGCCACTTACACTTTCTTTGCTCTGCCCAGCTCCCAGCCCTTCCTGCTCCCTGCTGGCCCTCGGACCCACAGCAGACAGTTGGCAGTGGACCCACAGAAAGGGCAGCTACATAGAGACAGTCAAATCCCACGGTCTACTGCAGCTCCTGCTTTGCGGCCCCTCTGCAGTGGCCGGATGTGCCTGGACTCTTAGGTTGTCCCTCAGACCCTGCTAGCCCACCAACACGTGCTGCAGGAGGCCGGTTAGTGGTTTCTCCTCCATTTCTCCCACGGCCTCTTGCAGATGTTTACTGAAGGGTAGAAGGTGTAATTCCTGTAAGAAACCCTTCACATTGGCTCTGGCTTTTCTGACCAAACCCTGATTGATAAAGTCACAAAACTATGGGGATGAACAGGGAAACATCTTACACAAAATTCCAGATGCGGGTGTCCTTTGGAGGGGGAGGGAAGGACAGGATTCAGGAGAGGTGCACAGGGGACTTCTGAGGCACGGGAATGTTCTTTTTCTTAGGAGGCATGGTGAGTCCTCAAGTACTCATTGTATTAATATTACTTAAGTTATACCAAATGCATACTTCTATGCGAGACAAATTTTATACTTAAAAATTATATAGTCTGGCTGGTGTGGTTCAGTGGTTGAGCATCGAACTATGCATCAAGAGGTCACCAGTTCAATTCCCGGTCAGGACACATGCCCAGGTTGTGGGCCTGATCCCCAGTGGGGGGCATGCAGGAGGCAGTCAATCGATGTTCTCTTTCATTGTGTTTCTTTCTCTCTCTCCCTCGCACTTCCTCTCTCTAAAATCAATAAAAGGGAAAAAAATTTTTAAGTTATAAATAAACAAAAGGGATACTGAGAAGTTTTTAAGTTGGGAGTCCAAATCTTCAGGGGCAGTCAAGATACTTTAAATGCAAAGGAGAAAAAGAAACTCATTATGGGTCAAAGAGAAAAGCAGTGTTCGCTCCTGGGACAGGGTCTCTACACAGAGGAAGGCAGAAGCAGCAATCAGACCCAGACCCTGACGGCGAGATGACAGACTGCTCACGCCCAGCGTGGAGAGTGGGCAGACTGTATCAAGATGGGGATATAATCTCCACCTAAGATGGGGGCCCTTGTCCCAGTGGATGGCCACAGCTGGAAACAGTGCTTACACCTGCAATCCTCTCCGGCAGAGGAAATGAAAGACATGGAAGAAGGTGGGATTTTTTTCTAAGTGGTGACCCAGAGAGCTAGGGGAAACAGCACTGGTGAGCTGGAGTGAGGGAGGGCAGGGGCGAGGGAGGGCCGGGGCGAGGGAGGGCCAGGGCGAGGGAGGGCGGGGCGAGGGAGGGCCGGGGCGAGGGAGGGCTGGAGTGCAAGGTAGACCTCAAGGAAGCGGAATGGGGCAGGGGGGATTATGATACTAGCAGCCACTACTCACTGAATGCTTACTTTCTTCCTGATGTCTAACCATTTGTCTCTCCTCTTTTCTAGCTAAACTCACTTCTCTGACCATCTTGTCCAGTCTCATGACTTCCAATACCAGCTACGGGCATCTGATCTCTGGTTCAGCCTGGGCCTTTCCTCAGCTCCAGATCTTTGTATCTCAAAGTGAACATGTCCAAAACTGAGGTTCTGACCTTACCCACATCAACTACCCCACGCGGCCCAGCCCCAGACCAGCTCCTCCCACCATCATCCCGTGTAAATGACAATTGCATGACTGTTGCTTAGGTGAATAAACATGGCATCTTCCTTGATGCCTCTCTTTCTCTCACACCCACATGTGCTCCCTCGGCAAATCTTGTCACTCTGCTTTAGCCAGATGGTCTCCTTGCTCTTCACTAAAGCACCAAACCCTCCTGCCACCAGACCCTCCTGCCTCAGGGCCTTCGCACTGGTTGTTCATTCAGCCAGGTATGCTCTATTCTGAGAAAACTGCCAGACTAGCTCCCTTACCTCATTTAGTCTTCCCTCAAATATCTTCTTTTTTTTTTTTTATCCTCACCCAAGGACATTTTTCCATTTTTTGTTCAGGTAGAGTGGGAGGGAGAGAGAGGAACAGAGAGAGAGAGAAACATCGATGTGAAAGGGACACATCGAGTGGCTGCCACCCGCACAACCAACCAGAGCCGGGGACAAACTGCAACCGAGGTACGTGCCCTTAGCGGGAACCGAACCCGGGTCTCTCAGGACCGCAGGCCGACGCTCTAACCGCTGAGCCAAACCGGCCAGGGCTCAAATATCTTCTTAATGGGGCCTCCTTAACTACTCTAGTTAAAATAAAAAACCAGCCCCACCAACACTTTTCTTCTTCTTCTTGCTTTGTTTTTCCTGTTAGCATTTATCATCATTTAACATAATGTATGTATGTTCTTACTCATTTTCTGCTATTGCACATACACACACACACACAAACACACACACACTAGAATGTAAGCTCCAAGAAGGTAGAGATTTATATCTGTTTTATTCCCATTTCAGAGAAAGAAAACCGAGGCTTTGGGGGAGTTCACCGGACTTGCCGGAGGTCACATGGAATGAGCGGCAGAGCTGGGAAATGAACCCCGCAGTCTGGTTTCAGAGGCCTTACTCTTAACCACAGTGCTACCCTTCCCCCAGCTGGCGAAGAAAGCCGCCCCACGGGCCTGAAGAGAAGACTGAATGAAAGTCAGGTGCCACAGGGGCCATGTATAAATGTAAAAGTAAGGGGCAGACAGTGGATTGAGCATTTATCCCACGGACTGAGAGGTCCCCGGTCAGGGCACATGCCCAGGTTTCGGCCACCATCCCCAGTAGGGGGCATGCAGGAGGTGACCGATCAATGTTTCTATCTCTCTCTCCCTTTCTCTTTCTCTCTAAAAAAGCAATAAAAACAGATTTTTTTAAAAAATAATGAGCAGAATGGTAAGAGACAAAGCTAAATCCCTGGAATCAGACATAACCGGGTGACAAGTAGGCAAGTCGGGCACAGGAGAGGTGGGAATGGGGCTGTGACCAGGACAGACATGCTCAGACAACCACAGCTCCTCCTTTGAGGCGGGGAGGTGCTCTCTGTGTGTGCTGGGAAAAGAGCTAGAAAGAACTGGTTCTGGAAGTTGTGACAGACAGGAAGTAGATGCGAACCGCGGACTTCGGACGACTGTTGCGCGCCAGCAGCCTTCAGTTATCCCTGGCCGGGCTGGTGGCCAGGAGAGACGCTAATACAGAGGAATGGTTGAATTCACACATACATGATAAAAGCCAGAACAGAACACAGTGTAAGGGATTAAGATTATGTTTCTTTCTCTGTTTTTTTCTTTCAGGATCTTTGAATGAAAGTGATATTTATTACATATATATTGGTCCTGCTGGATCCTGATTCAAACTATATGACTTTGGGCAAATTGGTTCCGTTCTCCCTGCCTATTGCCTCAGTCTTTTCTCTACCTCGTAGAGCGTGTGCTATTCTGGGGAACAACATCAACACAGCCCTTATAGGGTTGTGAGAATTAAAGGAGACAGACATGTAAAGCACTTAGAACAGTGCCGGCATATAGTAAGCACGTCATATATATTTATTATTATAACCATCCTTGTTATTATAAAGAAGTTAAAACCATGAGAAACCATGAACCGTAGAAATAAAATATAAGGCTGTTTTGTCTTTTATTACATATGAGCAGACCCTCCTTAAACACTATGAAGTAATGAGTAAGAAAAAGTCATGAATAAGAAAGAAGAAATGCTTGATGAAGAGCAAGTTTATGGGCGAGTAGCTAAAGCAGCACAATAAGAATTCAAAATAACGTACCTGAATGTTCATCAAATAGGAGACCATTATTTTGAAGACTGTCAAAGGCCATGTGGAAAATCCGGACCAGTAAACAAGACTGTGTGGTTGCCGGAAGGTTTGAGGCAGACAAATCGAAACATAATCCAAGAAGAATGACAAAACATCATGTGGACACATTAAAGCTGGTCCAATCCAGATGACAGTGTATGTTATCCATATGAGGGTGACGTGACCAGCCAAATGTTCACTGTGTCTGATGTCGACTCACATTAACAGCCAGCTAGCAGGAGACTAAACATTCGCATTTCCCTCCAAACAAAAAGTAGAAAAGAAATGTACTTTAAAATCTGTGACAGAAATTCATTTCTTTTACCTTGACATTTTGACCAAGATATGTCTTAGGAAGACCCCTCATTGTGGCGATAAGAGAATGTTGCAAGCACAGGAATCTCTCTTGGTTCTTGTTTCCAAGGTGATTGACAGCCACGTGCTGGCCGACTGCAGCTGTACTCTCTCAGCAGAAAAGCAGGGTGACCGCTGGCGTCTGGCCCGTGATAAATGAAGGCACTCTCGTCCTCCCACACTGTCTCTCTAAACAAAGAAGAGAAAGTTACATTGAAGGAGGTATAAGAAAAAGTAAAGACAATTCACGATCTGAAAAATTCAAAGGAGGTGGACTAAGAGGAACTGGACATTATTTATTCACTCACGGGATTGTTCAACAAACCCACCGATTCCCAGCTGCCTTACCTTAGACAAGGAGCGTCACCTCTCTAAGATCAGGGGCTTTTAATTGGTTTATTTTACCATTACCCTTATCCAGAAATACTAAGGGCTTCTACTCACAGGACTGTTTGAAGTATGGGATAATGCACATAAAGGGTTTAGAACAGATCATGGCATGTAAATTCAGGCTCCATATGGATTAGCCATTATCATTATTGTTAATCCTCAGGCCTGCTACTTCCCATTGGCTAACACTAGGCTCTAGTAGCCTTGGAGAGAGGACACAGCATAAACAAAACTTGCCATTGTAGAAGGTGCCTGCTGTCAGTCTCCTGGGCGTAGAGGCTACGACAACTCTGGACAAGAAGCCCCCACAAATGCCCTTTTCTCCCCAGCCCTGTGTGCACCCACTTCTCCGGAGAAGCTGAAGCTGACGGTCCCAAGCCCGGACAGCAGGAGCACATTCTGTCCGGGGTGCCGCTGTTTGGGCACCTTGCCTGAGCCTGCTTGTGGCTGTCATGGGGGCACTGGGATTTAGTAGAAGTCTAGAAGATCAGAAGAAAATCCAAACCTGAGTTCCAGAAGGAAGTATCTGCGAGTATTTCAAATAGAGAGAGACATCCAAGGAAGATTGTCTTTGAGACTACAATGAACTGCTACTGCCTAACCGTCCAGTGGAAAGCCAGGGTGGGCAGGAGGGGTGGAAAAAGACAAGGAGCTATCTGAAGAGAGCCCTTTTGGAGAATACTGCATGGAAACTCACTCAGAGTTAAAATTCCGTGATACTTATATACTACTGCATGATGGAACATCTCAATATAGCAACATGCTACTACATATGTGTATTGTAGCCTATGTTAATTGAAGACTGATAAAATCTGAAACCATTATCTGTGATGATAAAGAATAAGGTTTGCACATGGATTTTTATCTAGAAAATAAAATGGCCACAGGATGGCAGTAAAAGGTAAGAGATAAGCCCAGGCGGTGTGTTTCATTAACCCTTGAAGCCCTTACCAGTGTTTAAGATACACAAAAACTTCAAGTGTCTAAATATAACCTACCATCCTTAAAATTAGATACAGAAACAAATAAACAACAAAAAAAAAATCCTAATTAATAGAGGGTGCTTTTTTCCCCCCACTAAAATTGGTTTCCTTAGGTAAAACGATGCCCTCTTTATGATTATGGCATCTTAAAGATTCTGTGCCTCCTTACCTCTCTCTTCAAGTTTGAACCAACACTGTTACAAATAAATTACAGAGAAGCTAAGTGACATTTTAAAGGGAATGCAAAAGCACAAGGCAAGCTTTCCATCCTCCTCTCCCCTCAGTTCTCCCTGCCCTCATCCCATTTCCAAAGTCATTCATCGAAATGTTTTAAAGGCCCTCTGCTCATTTTGAAAATGATCCTTGATAAAAACCTGGGTTGAAGTCATCTACTTGGTGAATGCTTCCCACTCATATGTGTAAATGAACCTCACTAATGTACTTCAAATTCTAACTCTTCTGAAGTTACCACTTCAAAGTCGATGGGTAGATAGCCAGCGAACCAGCGTCAATACACGTGCAACCTTCCAGGGTAGCCCTGCTCCGGGGAGTCCGCGTTGTAGGACCGAGGTCGGTGCATCATGCATGTTCATTAACTCATTCTGCGTAAGTTTGTTAGTGTGTGCAAGTTGCCAGGAAGTATAACATGTGCTGACGATAGTGGGGGGAAGTAAGATTTGCCCTCATAAAGCTTACAGTCTAGATGGGATGATAGACAGGTAAACAGGCAAATACTCAAAAATGTGAAGAGGTTAATGGGAAGTAAGCACTAGAATGTGACCTCTGTGAGGGTAAGAATTTGGGTCTGTTTTGTTCATCACCCCAGTGCAGGAACAGCTACATACTTTGCGAGGCCCAGTACAAAATGAAAATGTGGAGCTCCTCGTTAAACAGTTATTAAGACTTTCAAGACAACAATAGCCGAGTTAAACCAATCGTGGGCTCTGCTGCGCTCAGGGTCCCAGGAAGCCCGCCCCGCTCCATGCCAAAAACAGTGCCTGGCGTATAGCTGTCTTTCAATCACTATTTGTGGAAAAGGGAACGGAAGGAGAGAAGGAAGGAAGAACAGGCAGAGTCCAGTGAGACGTCTCAGGAAGAGAGCCTAAGTTGCACTTAGAAGTCAGCAGTGACGTCCTGAGACCTCCCAGATAGGCTGAGTTGGGGAGGGAAAGTAGGAAATCCCCAAGAAACAGTCAGAGGGAATGTTTTATTTAGAAGGACGCACCCGTGCAAAGTCCAACAAGAAGAGGGAGAACCCGGCTCTTAGAGGAGCTAGTGATCATGGTGGGTCACAAAATTAATTCGGTAAGTGTAAGCCCCGCATATTTTTAAAAAGAAAAGGAAAAAGATTAGAGTGCATCCTCCATTTTTTCATAAAACTTTGATATATTATACATATGTGTGCATGGATCTAAACTGGATCACAGGTAAAATGCTGAAAATTATTTACTGGGTTAAGGTCAAAAGGGCATGAAAGGCCATAGCTAGAGCAGAGGAGGAGTGTGATGTGAGCAGGAGAGGGGAGAGAAAAGGGGCGGGCAGTGAGTCAAAGATGAGCCTGGAGAAGTAGCAGGGATTCGTTCAAGAGGAGCCTAGCTAACTTTATTAAACACTTAGTTGGCATTCTGATGGCATTAAGGTGTCACTAAAAGTTTTTCTTTTTTAACTTATATTTTTTAACTCATCTTTATTGTTGAATGTATTACAGATGTTTTCCCCCTTTTTCCCCATTGACCCCCTTCTCCCCAACCCCGCCCCCCTCCTGCCTTCCCCACACTATTGTCCGTGTCCATTGGTTATGCATATATGCATAGAAGTTCTTTGGTTTATGTCTTCCCGCCCTCCCTCCCTCCATGCGTTTGAGGTTCATCAGTTTAACAACCAATTTGTACTTCTTTTTTTTTTTTTATCCTCACCTGAGGACATTTTTCCATTTTTTGTTCAGATAGAGTGGGAGGGAGAGAGAGGAAGAGAGAGAGAGAGAAACATCGACGCGAAAGGGACACATTGAGTGGCCGCCACCCGAACAACCAACCAGGGCCGAACGACCAACCAGGGCCGGGGACAAACTGCAACCGAGGTACGCGCTCTTAGTGGGAACTGAACCCGGGTCTCTCTGGACTGCAGGCTGATGCTCTAACTGCTGAGCCAAACTGGCCAGGGCCCAATTTGTACTTCTTAATTCCTTCATCTTCTTCACCATCCCTCCGCCCCCTCCATTTGGTAAGCAATGAAAAGTTCTCCGTGTCTATGAGTCTGTTTCTGTTCTGCTTGCTCATTTTGTTTGTAGATTCAATTGTGGATAGATGTGTATTTACTGTCATTTTATTGTTCATATTTTTGTCCTCCTTCTCCTTCAAGAAGACCCACTTAAAGTTTTTAAGCAAAAGTGATGTAATTAGAATGCATTAAAAAAAGATTAGCTACAACTTGGGATAAATGCCCTACTTACCAGTCAATCTTATCATTTCTTGGTTAATAACCTTAATTGCCTTCCAACAGCCCTTCGAATAAAACCTAAATCTCTACCAGGCTGGTGTGGCTCAGTGGATTGAGTGATGTTTCTCTCTCACGTCGATGATTCTATCTATCTCTCCCTTCTTCTCTAAAAAAAGAAATCAATAAAAACATATTTTTTAAAAACCTAAATGTCCACCTGGTTTACAGGGCCCTTCTAGATCTGAGACTGAGGCCACTTGGGCTACCTCCCTCAGCCACCTGACCCTAGCGGCTAGTTCTTTCTCCTGGACACCATTCAGTCTCTTCCAGTCTCGCACTAGGAGGATTCTTACCCCACGGCCCTCTGCTTGCCCGCTGCTTGCCGAATTCCTCCTCAACCTTCTGGCCTCAGGTTAAAGACCCTCTGGGCTCCTTAGAGAGCCTTTCTCTGAGCTCCTAGACTTTCCCTTTCCCAGAAATGAGATTAGGAGACCCTATCATATTCATCATTTGGAGGATTACTCATGTCATGTCTCTGTCCCCACGAGGCTGCCATCTCAGCAGAGGCCATGACTGTGAGGCCGCTGCAGCAGCATCACTTGAGCTGCCAAAGTAGCACTGAATGAACAGATGTGTTCAAAGGGTGGATATAAACAAATGGAGGAAAACGCAGCTCCTGGAAGCAAGTGTTCCTGTTAAAATCTATCCTAACAGCCCTGGTTAGGTGGCTCAGTTGGTTAGAGTGTTGTCCCATACACAAAAGGTTGTGGGTTCAATTCCTGGTCAGGGTATATACCTAGGTTGCAGGTTCCATCCCCAGTTGGGGCGCACAGGGGGAGGCAACCGATTGATGTTTCTTTCTTTCTTCCTCTCTCTCTCTCTCTCTCTCAAAAAAGAACAAACAAGCCCAACCAGTGTGGCTCAGTGGTTGAGTATTGACCCATGCACTAAGCTGGTTTGATTCCTGGTCAGGCACATGCCCAGGTTGTGGGCCCGATCTCCCGTGGAGGGCACGCAAGAGGTGGCAAATTTATGTTCTCTCTCATTGATGTTTCCATCTTTCTTTTCCTTCCTTTCTTTCTAAAATCAATAAAGAAAAAAAAATTTCTAAACAATATAAACATATCTTCTGGTGAGGATTAAAAAAACAAACAAAAAAAACCCCACTATTGTAACAATGCAAATGAGGTGAGAAGGAATGGAGAAGGAGAAAAATGGGCAGCTGCAAGAGCTATTTTACCTGGGTCTAAGGTGCCTTCTCAGGCACAGGGTCCCTCCTACAGAACAGGACTTCCATAAACTCCACTTAGCTAGTGCAATGGGAGAATTGTGACCCTAAAGAATGTATGAATCTTGAGCTACTCGAGACTAATGTATCTCCTTTATTATTCAAGTAAACCTCCAGCAAAGCAAGAGATAAACCAAATGCTAATTCTCCTACTTCAGAAAATAATAGCATGTCAGACTTTGGATTGGAACTGGGCGTCTTTTTACTTGAGAAACTAATTTATTCTTCAATACCTCCTTGAAATGTCATGTCTACTCTTGAGAGATTTCCATGTGCTTAACTTAATTGGTCCATAACTTAATTGTACCACAGCAAATTAGCAATTCGCACTGATGGCAATATCAACAGAACCAACCCTGAGGACTCCCCTATGTTCTTAGGCACAAACAGGACTTTCTCCGCACAGCACTGACAAAGGAACTCTGTCTTTACCTGTGACTCCAGGAGAGACGCTAAGAGAATCTTATTTATGAACCCCAGAAACACTTCTCGTACTGGCTTTGCTCCCAAATTCTCTAGGCCCCTCAAACCATTCTACACTTTCTTTCTTACCAACCCCCTGGAAGTTCTTTTCACTCCCCCCAAACTTGTGAATTTATTTTCTTTCTCTTGTTAAAAGAAAAGAAACAGACATTCCAAAATACAGTCACTTTTGCTAAACAATAGCACCAAACCAAAACTTAATAACGAACCTAACTGTAGTTTCAGCTTCTCCCAGGAATGCATTTTTAATCCAATCAGTCTGGAATTTTCTGGTCAATGTCAAGAAGGAAAAGTCTCAGGTGAGGCCTCTCCAGCCCCCTTCCCCAAGAAGGGGTGATCTGTATGATATAAATCTTTTCAATCCTGGTCTAAAAATAATCTTTTTTTTTTCTTTTAACGGCTCCCTTCCCCACCCTTCTTCCTATACAGAACTTCTCTTTTGTACCACCTGTAAGAGCACCCTTCCTGTTGCTAGACAGGATGGGATGCTGCCTGATTCAAGAATCTCTTAAAAAGCCCAGATCTTCACATTCACTCGGTTGAATCTTGTTTTTTAACACTCTGCTCTTAATTATACAGACTTTGCTTTTCTTACTAAGACTCTCTCTCCTTCTCTTCTCACCTCAGGGGTCTTGTTGAAGACTCCCTTGAATGGTTGACGAGTTTGTAGCTACACAATGGCACCTAACTCAAGGGTTTGGCAGGCACTGACATCAAACTTGGGCTCTGCTCACACCCCAGAGCTTGCTGGTGTCCACCAAGTCATCTGAGCTTTACCATCCTTTTTAAAAAAAATTTTTTCCTTTATTAATTTTTAGAGAAAGAGGAAGTGAGATGGAGAAAAAGAGAGAAACATCGATGAGAGAGAACATCAATTGGTCGCCTCCTGCATGCCCCCCACTGGGGATTTGGCCCACAACCTGGGCATGTACCCTGACTGGGAATCAAACCGGTGATCTCTTGGTGCATGGGTCGACACCCAGCCACTGAGCCACACTGGCTGGGCAGCTTTACCATCCTTGTGTTGTCTTTTCCAATTATCTGCTTGAGTTTCGGGGAGGGTACAGAACAGAGGAAAACTAAGTGAGCAAACACCTTTCCCTTGGGGGTGGGGACAGGAGGAAGGCTGGGACTCTGCACACATGAATCAAATTGTGCATAAAACTTCCTATCAACTCTAAGTGTATCCCTTTTATATCATAATAAAGCCAAATCAAACTTACAAATTTTATTTTAAACACTAAGAGGCAATAACATTTAAATTTACTACATTAATTTAATGTGAAAATTACAATTGTTTTGCTGAATCTAAGTTGCCACGTCACAAGTTAGTACATAATGGCTTTGAGTTTGTAATGTATATATTATTCTGTGCTAGGTGGTGACTTAATTTTGTGACCACTATTCTCTATTCAAACTACTCTTCAGCAGAATAATTATTTCTGCAATGCACAAGTGATGCCTACTTGACTTTCATTTGACAAGAATGTTTCATTTACATATTAAGTCTTCAGGTGTTTTTTTTTGTTTGGTTTTGTTTTTCTCATCAGCTTGTGATGATGAACACAATTTTAAAAGATGTTAAACACATAATTATAAACACAAATTTAAAAGATGGCAAAGAAATGAGAGGTATCCCTCAATTAGGAGATGATTTAGGGGATCCCAAGTATGCCACACTAACTTTTTTAGATTAGCATCAAAATGAAAACATAATGTTTTCCAATTTATTACACACGGCTTATATTCCTCAGAGATCTTGAGACCCTATTTTAGGATCTTAGCTCTAGAGCACTGCTTGGTGACTGCCTAATACCAACCTAAGCCCTGTGTTGTGGCCTTCTCCATTATTCACTTCCCCATCTTCATTGAAACTTTGTCTGTTGATTGCATTATCTGTTGTTATTATTAATGAGTTACTGCCTGGTCTCTACTAGATTTGATCTCCACTACCATCCCAAAGAGCAGTAACCAGCATCTTGTTCTAAATTTTATTTGGATCCTCACACTATCTAAGGACATAATATCCGTGCTGATTGCTGTGATAGTTGATCATTTTGTATTCATGTTCAGGCACTCACCAAGTCCTCCTTAGGTCCTCATGCAGCATTGCTTTGTAATTTCTCTTGACCCCACCAATAATAGTCAGCCACAGTTTGTCAGTTTAGATCCTCTGGGAAGAACATTCCAAAACAAGACCAGGGTGCAAGAGATTTATTGGAGGAAATGCCTGTGAAGGCAAAGAAGCAAGAGAAAGCAGAGAGAGCCTTCAGACCACAATACAAGTCTGATAATGCAATAGAGAGAAAAGGAGGGATTGGGCAGAAAGAGCCTTAAATAGAAGCATAATTCTTAGAAAGTCTCAGCCAGCCAATGATGTGTCCCCACTTGGGAATTTGGACTAGTTCTGATACCCACCATGATGAGTGATTGGCTGGGAGCAGCCTTCAAAGTGTGATTTTATATCCTGGCAGTGGTGAATCCAAAGATAATGGCCTGGCTTTCCGATCACTGTGTTCCCCACTGCAGATTCTCTTAGAGGGACATCGGCATGGCACACATCTATGGCCACCACATGTAGCTTAACATAAATGAATATAACTCAAAGTGTGTCGGCTTCCAATGATATTTGCATATAAACTCTTGCACAAATATCTGCATTTCAAGCTTGATCACTAATTATAATATAAACATCATATTTCAGAAACCATTGAACATGTGAGTGATTTAGATAGAGAAAAATAGAGGCCTTTGATAAACTCCTAAGATTCTCAAAACTTCCAAGGAAATAAGCCATTTCTCTTGCCCGTCTCGAAGCATCTCCAGACTATGACCAGCGCTTCAGCTCTCAGGTGAAACTTTTTTAATCCTCACCTGAGGATATTTTTCTATTTATCATCAGATAGAGTGAGAGGGAGGGACTGGAGAGAGAGAGAGAGAGAGAGAGAGAGAAACATCGATGTGAGAGAGACACATCGATCGGTTGCCTCCCGCACGACCCGACCAGGGCCGAGGTACGTGCCCTTGACTGGAATCGAAGCTGAGACTCATTGGTCCTGGGGCTGACGCTCTAAGCGCTGAGCCAAACCGGACAGAGCTAGGTGAAACATTTAACTAAACTGTGCCTCTTCTATAGAGAACAGGGTTTGAGAATAGATTATTCAGCCTTTTCCCACACCATTGACCTTTACAGAGTAAATTCCATGCTTCAACTGAATTTTGCTGCATTGTTCAGGTACAACTGCAATGTGTTCCCATTTGAAGTAACACTCAACAACTTGGGAAAACTCAAACATTCCATTCAAGCTGGCCTTAGGTAAAAGTGGTTTTCTCCTGCCCATTTGTGTGTGTATTTGTGTTATAAATATACTTAGTAAGAGTTTCTGAGTAAATATTTGAAGGAAAATGTATTGGAAATGCATGTTTTATTTGTTTCCTTTGGTTTGTTTGTTTTCTGATAATATTCCAAGGGGAGAATGGGGACCATGTGTTAGTTAGGGCTGCTATAACCGAATACCACGGACAGATGGCTTAAACAATTAACATGTTTCTCACAGTTTTGGTAGCTGGAAGTCCAAGATCAGGGTGACGGCATGGTCAGGTTCTTGGTGAGGGCTTCCTTCCTAATGTATAGATGATGGCAGCCCTCTAGTTGTACCCTCGCATGGCAGAGGGAGTGAGCCAGCTCTCCGTCTCTTCTTCTAAAGTCACTAAGCCCATCATGAGGGAGCCACCCTCAAGACATCATCAAAACCTAATTACCTCCCAAAGGCTCCATCACCAAATACCATCACATTGGAGGAGTGGGGAAGGAAGAAACTTTCATCTACCCTGCTAGGTTCTTCTAGCTCAGCGGTTCTCAACTTGTGGGTCGCGACCCTTCTGGGGGTCAAACGACCCTTTCACAGGGGTCGCCTAAGACCACCGGAAAACACATATTTCCGATGATCTTAGGAACCGAGACACCGCTCCTCTATCCGTCTCCAGGCGGTCCACCCACATGCAGATATGCCCACATACAACATGATCAACTGTATTAAAGGGTCACGGCATTAGGAAGGTCGAGAACCACAGTTCTAGCTGGTCAAATAATCAAATTGACATGAGACAGATTAACAAAAGAAAATAACCAAATTTAATTACATACATATGTATGGGAACCTTGCATACATGACAGAATCAGAGATGCTCACATACATAAGATGCTGAGAGACCAGAAGAAAAATGAGGCTTGTATGACATTCTGAGCTAAGGATGAGGTATGATGCTTTGGGGCTTCAGAGAGAAGGAAGGTCATTCACAAGACGGTAAGAAGAGCAGATGTTCAATAATTAGAAAGTTGCCCTGCCTATAGATAGCAAGGCCTCTAATTTAAATTCTATAAGGGAAAAGTAAAAGTTTCTCTTGAGCTTGGAAAGTCCTGTGGACAAAAAGGCAGGGGAGGGGGGAAAGGAGGCTACATTCTAAACCTAACAAGCTCAGGGGAGGCCTGCATGGCGGCCTTACAAACTCAGAGACCAAAAGTAACCACACAGGGTGGTCTGAAATGAAAACTTCTAACTAGAAACAGTTCATGGCAGGTAGTCAGGTCCTAGGGTGGTATTTTTCCCTAACAAAAGTCAGCTTTCACCTTAACTGAGCCTGTCTCTTGTCTTTTTGCATCTAACATACCTGATAACATATCTTTGGACTATCAAATAATTTCCTTTTTTCATGACCCCTCAAAGTACAACCACTATACCAGAGCAGAAACCACAAATCCCCTCATTGTTATTAACTGTTGTTAACTGTTAACTATCCTATATCCACAAATGTAAAAGAAGTATATGTCTGCTTGTTTTACTTTTTATCCAATCCCTGAGACCCCTCCTCCCCCAGTTTGCTTTCTCCTACCTACCTAAGCTATCACCAATGGATTTCATATAACCCCCTTACATCTTCCCCTATGATTCTGATGTATAAAATAAGTAGTAAAACTACCATTTTCTGGAGCATTTTCTCAATCCATTGAGATTTTGCTTCCTGGAAGTTGTCATCAGCTTGGCTCAAATAAACCCATAAATATTCTTACAGATTTGGACGTTTCTTACATTGACTGTCTCAATTGCCTTCAGCTCAAAATAATTTGCATGCCACAGTGGCACAGCATGGGGACGCCTTCAGTCTTAGGGCTTCAACGTGCGAATTTTGAGTGAAAATATCAGTTCACAGCAGGTAGGAACCATTGCATAGAAGAGGCATGGAAAGTCTTAACGCTCTTACAGATTATTTTAGAGATGAAGGCAAACCTATGCCAAACACAAAGTAAATGCTTTGATCATCAGCCCTTGAATTGTTAGGGTTACTACTTGGTTGTTTTTGTCTGTTTGTTTGCTTGTTTGTTTTTTACAGATAGGAGCCAGAATTATAAGTAAACGAGTAAGGAAGTCACAAAGGTGTATCTGAATACACGGTAAAAAGGGTGAAGGCTGTGATAAATTGAAGAGAATTTGACCTTTTTAAAAAGGACAGCAGCTCTTTGGCTCTAGCCTTGTGAGAATTTAGTTTTGCCACATCCTCTGTTGTTTAACGGTAATAGAATAATGTAGGTTTTTTTGTTTGTTTTTAATTCTCACTCAAGAACATGCTTAGAGAGAGGAACGGGGGGGGGGGAGGGAGAGAGAAAAACATCTATGTGAGAGAGAAACATGGTTAAGTTGCTGTCCATATGCGCCCCCACCAGGGATCGAACCAGCAACCCTTAGGTTCACAGGACAACATTCAACCAACTGATTCACTCAGGCTGGGCTAATAATGTAGATTTTTATGGGATGTCACCTTATAATTAAATGTTGTTTCAAATATATTATAAAGCACTCTTCAAGCCAAACAAATGTGGCTAAAATCCAGTTTTATTTCACAGGTTACTAATTTCATCCTCTCTCTGATCGTGACGCCTTTCCCAGAGACACTTACATTGTAATGGCTTGTAAACTTCTAAAGGAAAAAACTCTGGTAAGTTAGATTTTCAGGCTAAAGAAGGGGGAGTATATAGACATTGTGCCTCCTTGATGCCCCCTAAATCTCAAATGCACATTACTGCCCATTCTAACTAGGTCCAAGACTAATCTTAGTTGGAAAACATAGTCTAAATAAACCCTTTGATTTTCTATACAAATCGCATAGATCTTCTTTAATAGTTTTATTTCATTACATGTAAGACAGTGTGCAGTCATTATTTTGGGTAAGGACACCCATTTTATTTAAAAAGTAAAGTCCGTGGCTTAAAGGAGCTTTTCCCCAGTCAGAGTATTTTAAGAATATCAAGCCTCCCAGGTTGGCCTCAGACCTCACATTTGGCTGGTCATGGACTATCTGCGCTGTCAGTCACCACCCCTAATCTAAAAGGTAACAGTATTAAAAAAAAAAAAAAAAGTAATTATCTGTTCAAGGCCTGGTTCTATGGCTTAAATGGTTGGATGGCTCCCAAAAATTCCCCCGAGAACTACAGGCACAGAAATGTTAGAGCATCTCATCTCTTCTGTTGAAAAGTTAAAATAGGGCATCTTATCACCATGGTTACAGAGGTCTGTGGGTAGTCTCAGTCCCTTACCAACCAAAAGATCAGTTAAGTGACCAACAGGGAATCTGAACTGCAGCTGCTTGGATGAGCTGGTTACAGCTGAGGAGCTCCCAGGCAACCTCGGGCATCTCGGACCTGCACAAATTCCTTCACCCAACAGGGCTACACAAGGAAAACATATTTTAAGCATGTGTTCCAAGACTCGTAATTATAAAAATCAACGTAAATTTGGGTTTATTTTAAAAATTAACTAGAAGATACAAGTATTTTATTAAAAATATGTATAGAGGCCCTGACCGCTTTTGCTCAGTTGTTAGAGCGTCGGCCTGCGGTCCAGAGAGTTCCGGGTTTGGTTCCCGCTAAGGGCACGTACTTTGGTTACAGTTTGTCCCTAGTCCTAGTTGGGGTCATATGGGAGGCAATCAGTCAATTTGTCTCTCTCACATTGATGTTTCTCTTTTTCTCTTCCTCCCTCTCTCCCTCCTGCTCTATCTGAAGATAAATCCTTGGGTGAGGATTAAAATATAAAAAATGTATAGAGGAGCCCTGGCCAGGTAGCTTAGTTGGTTAGAGCGTCATCCCGATACACCAAGGTTGTGGGTTTAATCTCCAGTCAGGACACATACAAGAAGCAACCAAGGAATGCATGAATAAGTGCAACAACAACTCTCTCTCTCTCTCTCTCTCTCAAATCAATACATAAAAAATATTTTTAAAAATCTGGATAATTTGCATGAATATTTGTGGGGATGGAGAAATTTTCCCTCTTTTCTCTCTTAGTCTTCAGGTTGCTCTGATAATCAAATTGACATGAGACGGATAAACAGGAGAAAATAACCAGTTTAGTTCTGTAGTACCTCTGAGGGTTTCATAAGAATATGAGGGAAACAGGACCAATCCAGGTGAAGGCTTACACACCACCCTGAACAGAGGAGAAGGGGAGGAGAGCAGTTCACGTGGAGATGGGGAAGCAAATGTCTGGTAAACACACGTCTGCTGGGCCATCGTAAGGATGGGCCACCGGGGGACTCTGACCAAAGGGGCCTTGCTAGGTTCCTCCCTATCACAAGCTAGTTCATATTAAACTCTAGTTCTCTGTGATGATAGCTTCCTCCTAGAGCAGGCCAAAGTTTTATCCTGAGTCTTTTATTTTTTTATTTTTTATTATCCTCACCCGAAGACACCTCCGCATCCATCCTCAGATAGAGCGGGAGGGAGAGAGGAAGAAAGAGAGAGAAATATCAATGTGAGAGAGACACATTGAATGGCCACCACCCACATGATTCCAACCGGGGCCAGGGACAAACTGCAACCAAGGTACATGCCCTTAGCAGGAACCGAACCCGGGACCCTCCAGTCCGCAGGCCAATGCTCTAACCGCAGAGCCAAACCGGCCAGGGCAAGTCTTTTATTTCTTAAAAATAACCAGCTTAAAATCATCAATATCCCAAAGAGGCATATTTTGGGGTGGTGAATTTTGCTTCCCTTCATATTCATTACATGTACTTAAGATTAACAAAATTAAATTAAACCTGAGAGAAACATGTATGGTCTTTATTTAAAAATACAAATGTAGATTGATGTGTCCATTCAGCTACTTGTATTGCGTGCCTTCCATGTGACAGACATTGTGCTAGATGTTGCCGGTGACTCGAACAAGGAAGGGGCGACATCCCCACCTTCAAATCTCCCATAAGCTAAATACTAGCCAGCATCATTAGTGCTATGTACATGTTATCTACAAATTGTTATGGGATCCAAGAGGAAGAAATAATTAGTTGGGGGAGTCCAGAGAGGTTTCCAAAACCCAAAGGACATTTAGACTGGTTCTGAATGTATGAGCAGGCAGAGAAAGGAGCCTGTGCAAAGCCCCAGCTGTGACAGGGCGCCACCTGTAGGCGGTAACGATAAGAAAGCCATTGCAGCTGGAGCTCCCTAGCCCTCACTGCAGGGATAGAAGGGGGGGGGGGGGCATTTGGAGCTAGAATAGGCAAAGCTTCTCATACTGGATTTAATATTGTAGGCAAGAGTGAGACTTGAGTCAGAAAGCGAGATGATCAGATTTGATCCCAAAGTCTCCTCAGCTGCCATATAGAGAAAGAATTAGAATAGGTAGAGAGCCATATAAAATGTAGAATGAGCATATTGCACTGATGCTCCAGCCTCCTTGTTGTCCAAAAAACTGTTCTTTTATTAAATATATATTTATAAATAAAAATTTCTGAAAATACACAGATCAACTTTCTAGTAGGATGTATCCATATCCTCAAGGACTTTTTGTGGATAGAAAATGCACCTCATGGGAGAATGGGTTTGATTAATCACTCTTCAGAATTCTGAGACTCAAAGATGTTTGACTCTCATGCATTTTGCATTTTTAAAAATATGTTTTTATTAATTTTCTTAGAGAAGAAGGGAGAGGGAAAGAGAGATAGAAACATCAATGGGCCGCCTCCTGCACACCCCTGCCAGGGATTGAGCACACAAACCCGGGCATGTGCCCTGACCAGGAATTGAACCAGTGACCTCTTGATGCACGGGACGATGCTCAGTCCACTGGGCCACACCACTGGGCTGCACTTTGCATTTTAGATCCTTGAACATATGCCCCTGCATATAGTTAAAAGATGCTAGAAATTATTTTAAAGACTTCCAAAAAATATCTTTTGGAAATAAATTAATTATGGTATCAACAATATAATCTTAGGAAGATAAATCGGGGGGAGGGGCGGAAATAATGTAGAATAAAAAGAGAGGACATAAAGAAAAACAGCAAAAGAAAATCCAAGGAGAGTCTGAAACTGTGTTGTCCAGGTTTCCTGGGTAACAGTAAATATTTTCTACCTTTCTCCTACACCACTATGTAAAACTTAGATAATATTTAATCACAGCTGCATTCACCACTGATCATCAATACACAAAACCCAGCAGCTTTTGTCGGCCAGGGAAGCCCAAGGCAACAAGAATCCTCAAGAATTACAGGAATATGGCTTCACTCATAGCCATGTAATACTTTCTGGCTAATTCTATACGAGAAAATGACTGAATTTAATTTGGGAAAAAAGACACAGTTTTAACCATTGCTCCAGCTACTATGCTAAACATTCACATACATCATCTATTACAGTAATACAACATCCTATTTTCCCATTTTACTTATGACTGCCCTAGAGAAGCTAAATAATGTTCTTAAAATCACAGAGCTGGTAAGTGGCCCAAATCTGACTGGGCACAAAGCTTGTGCTCTCTATCAAGGAGAGCTACCAGCACAAGGAGGAATG
This sequence comes from Molossus molossus, assembly GCF_014108415.1. Classification (NCBI taxonomy): domain Eukaryota; kingdom Metazoa; phylum Chordata; class Mammalia; order Chiroptera; family Molossidae; genus Molossus; species Molossus molossus. The sequence goes on along the minus strand of NW_023425344.1, from coordinate 78,391,757 downwards.
TCAAGCGCCAGCTGAGTAAGACAAGCAGTAAATTCCATAGTTGTTGGAAGAGAGAGCCCCTTTGTCTGGGTTAAAAGGTCAAGGACGTCTTCACAGTGGGTGAGGGTAGCACCTGATCTGAATCTTGTGTACTGGACAAGGTGAAAGATGAAGAAAGCCCATTCCAGCTCTGAATTTAGTAGCAAACATGAAAAGATGTAAATCCGTAAGTGATGTAAGATGTAAATTTGTCCAGATGAGGTTAGACAGTAGTCGGATTAGGACAATGGGGCAGGGGGTAGGAAGTAGCTAGATTCAGCTATATTTACTTTTTATTTATTTTTCTGGTACATGCCCCTAGCGGGAACCAAACCCGGGACTCTCTGGTCCGCAGGCCGACGCTCAACCACTGAGCCAAACTGGCCAGGGCAATTCAGCTATATTTGAAGGTAGCACCAACAAGATTTGCTGTTGGGTTGGATGCAGGAGGAAAGAGGAGAAAAAAAAAGATACAAATTTGTAAATAGTTATCCACTCAGTAAATGTGCTGTGCACCTATTATGTGAAAGGTGCTATGCTGGAAATATAGTGAGCACGAGGGTAGTGTAAAGGAAACAACATTTCTCTAAGAATTGTTCAAAGTGTCCCTGCCTTGTAGAGTAACTATGTTAACCAAATTAACTACAGCAAGGAGTTAATGGGAGGGAAATGATACAAGGCTGTCAACATCATTTGAAGCGAAAGTAATGAAGTAAGAACTTTGTAATTGTGATGACCAATGTACTTCTATGTCATACATAATTATAAAATGATTACAAAAATACCATGCTGAACATAATGAAATGTAAGAATATAAGGAAATTGGAGTACAGAAAAACAAACATAAAAAAATAACATGAAGCCCTGGCCAGTTTGCTCAGTGGTTAGAGCATCAGCCCACGGACCAGAGAGTCCCGGGTTCAGTTCCCACTAACGGCACGTACCTCCATTGCAGTTTGTCCCCGGCCCTTGTTGGGGTCATGCGGGTAGCAACCAGTCTATGTGTCTCTCTCACATCGATGTTTCTCTCTCTCTCTCTTCCTGTCTCCCGCCTGCTCTATCTGAAAATAAATGCAAAAAAAACCCAAAAACGTCCTTGGGTGAGGATAAAAAAAAATAAAATAAATAAAAAAAAAATGAAGCCAGGTTAAGGTCAGTCAAAAAAGTCAAATACCTGCTATAAAGGGCTATAAACTTGGTCTATAGTTCCTTGCAGTCTATACTCACCCCCCTCACACACACAAACCATCAGTTATATGAATCTAAAAGACAAAACGAACCATTTAATTAAGAAAATAAAAGTGAATTTCTGGTTGTAGGAATAACAAAAACAGCTCCTATTTATTGATAATCATATGCAACTATGGGGTTTAATTAATTTAAATGCATTTTCTAATCTGATGATCACAATAACCCCATAAGATAGGTGCTAGTATAGTCTCCATCTAACAGAGAAGAAAACAGGACTTTAAGAAGTCAAGTGGGTTTCCCAAAGAACGTAAACAGTACGTGGGGCTGGCAACCTTCAAATCAGGCAAATTCTTTGCCTAACTTCGTGCCTAGAAACTTCACGACTAGGTTATCTCTGAAGTAACTTTTCCCTGTCAGTCCTCAAGAAAACAGAGCAAGCAATGTAGAAAAGTGCACCTCAAACTTCAATGCCCATGTGAACCATCCGGGGATCTTAAAATGCAGATTCTGATTCAGTAGATTTGGGGTGGGGCTCGACATTCTGCATTTCTAACCTGCTCCCAGGAGACACTCATGCAGCTGACTGGGACTACCTGTGATTAGCCCAGCTGTGGCGAGCAGTATCCCTCCAGTTTCTAGAGGTTCTATCCCACAGCATGCCTCAAGGGAATGCATAAAACTAAAGCATTTCAGTTACAGCATCTCTTTGTAAAAGCAAAACTATACAAGGAATGTAGCTCTGGAATGGTTTGGCCTAGAGAAACCATGAAAGTATCTAGAGGGAAAAAAAATGAGTATATTGATAATATATTAATAGTAATATATTATATAATATTAATATATTAATAATATACCTTATGCTCATAACATTTGTATTTAATTGCAACAAAATTGTAACCAGTCCCATGAATTGTAACGAGACAAGTACTGATGATCTCACTGAGGTGGATGTTAAATGTTAGTTACACACATAGCACTGATTTACTGCAAGAAAGTAGAAAAGGCCAAAGCAGAGGGTGATTCAAAGGGAAAGGGCCTCCTGTTTTCATGCCTAGAAAACAGATTTTTCTAAAATAACTGCGACATGGCAGCATCCAAGATAAAGAATTCTCTTTTCAGTTAACAAAGGAGGGAAAGGAGCGTCTGAGACTGCTTCTCCAGAGCCCACGGTTTTTTAACAAAACTGCATTATGTTCAATTGCTGTTTTGCTTTTCATTTAAAATCTATTGTCAAGGAAACATCAATATCCAAGCACATTCGAGGTAAATCTTTCTTCCTCCTGTGTTTGAAGCGAATGTTTAGCAAGATAGCCAGTGATAGAGTTTATTTAATTCAGTAGTTAGTTGAGTTTACTCCTAAATCACCATGTTCTTGATAAATCAGCTGGACCTCCTTATGCCTCAGTTTCTTTATTTGTAAAGTAACTTTGATTATATTGTTGTACTCTCATAATGTAATTCTGGGACATGGTCGCTTTATTTGACGTATAGCTTGCCATCTCATTAGGCATGGTCAAGAATCTAGAGATCCACATTTTCCTGTACTATTGCCCTGGGAAGGAAGGGGACTAAGAACTCCCATTCTCTCTGTCAGTAATGCAAAGCCAGTATTTACCTTGCCCAAAGGAACTGCAGCAATGTGAAAGAAAAATGAAGTTTTTAAAAATCCTGTTCCTACAAATATTATATAGTTCTGGCTTCTCAGTTTCTCAGCTTCAGAACTCAGAGCCGAGGAAACCCCGAACGGGGTGAGGTGTGTCTAACGAGGTCCTTCTGCGTCATCGGCCACAGGAGACAGTCACAGGCAGGGTAGACTCAGGTAGTATACAGACAGAAGCTTATACAATTTAGAAAAAGAATGCAAACTTGTGAATTTAAAAAATGCATGCAAATGTATCAGAGAATAAGAGAAATCACAACAAATAAAAAATAAAAACTGACAAACATCCAGAAAAATAGCAATTTTATTAACTTCCGGAGACACATCTCTAGTAGTCTTTTTTGGACTTACTTGTCTTTGAGTATCTTTTATATAAAAATTATTTTATAATTTCTATAGAGTAGAAGGATTTTAGTATTCCTTTAAGTGGTGATGTTCAATTTTTTTTTTTTTTTAATCCTCACCCGAGGATATTTTTCTATTTATCTTCAGATAGAGTGGGAGGGAGGGGGAAAGAGAAAGAGACAGAAACATTGATGAGAGAGAGACAGCTCTACTGGCCACCTCCCACACAACCCCGACCAGGGCCAGGGACGAACCCAAACCGAGGCATGTGCTCTTGACCAGCATTGAACCCACGACTCATTGGTCTCAGGGCCAATGCTCTAACCGCTGAGCCAAATTGGCCATGGCTGTTGTTCAATTTTTTATTGATAATTAGAAAAGCTTATTTCAGCTTCACAACTCATTATTGCTAATTTCATATAAATTTTTAGGATTGTGGTCATTATATCAAGTTTCTTTAACAAGGGAGCTTTAGAGTTTAGAAGAATTTTCTATCAGTTGCATCTAGTTTAATACATCCCCTCTGAGAATGTGGCCACATCAAAAAGCTCACCTCCAGGAAATCATACACAGGCTCCTTTTGGGGACCCTAAATGCAGTCAGTACATGCTGCATTGTGTACCTAACCCCTCATCTCAAACAATTCCAAACAGATGTGCTCCCCATTATTCTTCTTCAGAGAAATGTACATTAAAACTAGAATAGGATATCACTTCACAGACTAGAAGAGCTTAAATTTAAAGACTGATTAAGCCAAGTGTTTGTTGACAAGGATGTGGGGAAACCGGAACAGAAGAAAAAATTTATGATGGGAATGTAAAATAGCACAACCACTTTGCAAAAATACTTGGCAGAACTATCTAAAGCTAAATGTAGGTATATTTATATCACCCAGCAATTTCATTCTTTGATATATATCCAAAAGAAAGGAATGCTTGTAACCAACAAAAGACATGTACAAGAATGTTCATAGGTGCTTTCTTCATAATAAGAAACTGGAAATGACCCAAACTCCCATAAAAAGCAGAAAGAATATAGAATGGTCTAATCATGCAATGAAACAGTGTACAAAATAAGAAAGAACTGACTTCCAACAGCAGGCAACAGCATGGATAAATCTCACAAAAAGCATGAGTGAAGGAGTCCAGACACAACAGACTGTATACTATAGTGTTTACAACCAAATTGACAAACAAATATGACAATATTCAAAAGCAGGCAAAACTAGTCCATAGTGATAGCTATCAGAAGAGTAGTGATCTGGAGATATTGATTAGGAAGGAATGTTGGGAATCTACATCTTCATCTGAGCAGTGGCTTTCAAGGTGATATATATGGAAAATTCATTGAGTTCTTGACTTAAGATTCGTACATTGTAAATGTTATGACATACGTTAATGTAAAATATTTTTTATATGGACACCAATGCAGACCTGCCTTGAAAAGAAAAAGGATCAAGACATCAAAGCAGTTAAACAGGAAACGACGCATGTAGAAAGGAACCACTGTGCCCTGGAAGAAGCATAGAGGAGTCCTGGCCGGTTTGGCTCAGCGGTTAGAGCATCAGCCTGTGGTCCCTAGAGACCCGGGTTTGGTTCGGGCTAAGGGCTAAGGGCACGTACCTCGGTTGCAGTTTGTCCCCGGCCCTGGTTGGGTTGTGCGGGTGGCCGGGTGGCAACTACTCAATGTGTCCTTTTTGCGTCGAAGTCTCTCTCTCTCTCTCTCTCTCTCTCTCTCTCTCCCTCTCTCCCCCACTCTATCTGAACAAAATATCAAAAACAATGTCCTCGGGTGAGGATAAAAAAAAAGAAAAAGAAGCATAGATGCAGAAGGCAGGAGAGCAACAGAACCTGGGGTATATCTGAACAACAAATAAGTACAGGTGGTTTCTCTCTTTCTCTCTCTCTTTCTCTCCTTCCCTCCCCCCAATATCTTTCTTATTTCTTGCCTATTTCCCCTTGAATCTTTCCCAACTACAGAAAGAAAAGGTAGAAGCAGAGCTTTGTATTCAGGGAATCCTGATCCATCACACTCTATGTTTCTGCATGAAGCAAGTTTAGGATTGACCCAGAATGGACTGGCGGCCATGACGCCCTATTTAACACTTGAGGAGTGTGCAGTCGAAATGGAAGGGGTTTAATAGTGAGTCCCATACAGTCTTTCTAAGTGTAGTTATGCCTTTTCAATTATTTTGATTACTTTATTCTAAAAACAAAGAACTTTTAGAAGGCAAATTAGCACTCTAAAACAACCTAATCAATGTTAAAGATGTTTCTGAAAGAATTTTGTTATTGTTAATCCTCATCTGAGGATATTTTTCCATTGATTTTTAGAGAGAGACATCGATGTGAGAGAGACACATCGATTGGTTGTCTCTCACACGTGCCCCAACAAGGGCCAAGGATAGAACTTGCAACCCAGGTACGTGCCCTTGACCGGGAATCAGTGCACAGGCCAATGCTCTAACCACTGACCCACACCAGCCAGGGCAGAAATTCTTTTCTTAAATAAAAAAATTAAACACCATTTGGTGGTTATTCCTATGGTATCTCTCACAATGGCAGGTATTGGTCATCATTATAAACAAGCTTTGAAATATTACTTTAAATGCAACACAGTAAGGTGGGTATCATAAACATAAAAAATGCACATTTATGTGAGGATTGAAATTATTTCTCTAGTATTATGCAAATGAGTATGTGTGATTCGGGATAAAATATACAGTGTTTTATTTCAAATGACATAGTTAGAATACAAAAACTATGTCATCTGGGAAAATGTAAGAAAATTTGAAGTGGTTCTAGGAGTGACAAAAACACTTCAAAGATTCTAGTGAAAAATTTACTTTATGGATTTTGGATTTCTCTACATTGAAGAATTTTAAGTTGCTCCTAAAATATGAAAGCAGGAAAAAATAAAAAAACTTTGACTACTTTATCTATATCCTTAACAGTTTATGTGTTCGCCCTGACCAGTGTGGCTCAGTTGCTTGGGCATCATCCCGTGCACCAGAAGGTTACCAGTTCAATTCCCAGTCAAGTAACATGCCCCCAATTCAGGCTTGAGCAGGAGGCAGCTGATTGGTGTTTGGCTCTTACGTTGATGTTTCTCTCTCTCTCCTTCTCTCTCTAAGAAAAAAATCAGTAAACTCTTTTTTTAAGTTTGTGTGTTCACAATTGGACAAAGAGGAGATTGCCTATGATTCAGTCATCTTGCATATGCATATGTGTAAACTTGACATTCCAACTTTGAAACAAGTAGTTTAAACACCGCTTAAGCAGTTTATTGAATTCTACTTTGACACTTTTGTCATCCTCACATCATGTTTCTGAATTTATATTCACAAGAGAGAATTGCACTATGATATGAATGCAATAAATCTAACTAACTATATTTAAAGTTAAAAACACCTCTTTGGAAGAATAAGAATGTGTGTCTTATGCTCAAAAAAACAATGCAGTTAGAAAATGTGGCTGAGGTAAGTCCTCACTCTGTACTAGTAATAAACCCAAGCACCTGCTTTTTGAATGTGTTGTTAGGATGGAGATATTAATGATTTGAAGGAGTCAAGTTACTAGAACTAGTTAAAATTTTCAAAACCTCAGTCTACCACTCACTCCCTGACCCTACACATATTACTTAACTTCTCTACACCTCTGTTTCCACATCTGTAAAATAGGAGTAATACTACTAACCTTGTAACACTTTTATAACTAAAGAATGCTAACATACTTCTAAAGCAGTTAAGAGAATGCCTTGCACAGGGCAGGTACTCAGTACATGTGAGCTCTTATACTTTATCCTCTTTTCTTTTGTTGACAACATTCACAGCCTTTTTACTTTTCCCCATAAAGGACTTTTTGTAATACAAAAGCAAATACAATAAAATACCATAGAAACTTAATAGAGCAGAAAATGGAAATGTAGAGACATGGAAGAAGTTTATTTTAAGCAGAACACCACATGTCATAGATTAGGCTAATAAGGACTTGAGCTGCTTCGGTGGATCTGTGGGTGCCAACTAACACATCAAAGAAGCCAAATCTCTGATGTGACAGGTTTCTTTCTTCTTTTCCTCCCACCACTTCCTATAATGCTCACTGACTTGAAACTTAGCTGAGGTGAGCAGGAATGCAATTCAAATCAAATACTCCTCTATCCAGAAGAGGTCAAACTCAGATCCCAGGCTAACATATAAGCAACATCTCACTTAAAGGAGTTTGGGCAGCACATTGATGATACAGCAGCATAGGAAACCATAACTAAAAGCAGCTTCCATGAAAAGTCCCACAAACATTGCAAGGACACCATGGACCATTGAGAGTGAAACACCCTGTGTTCCAGGAAGAGTGTTCAGGACACATGTTCTGGTTTATAAAAACTCTCCATTCTTTTAGTTGGCAAGGGCTTGCTTTCACTCCAAATAACATTCTCCAGGAGTTCCTGAGCCTCTGGAATCCCCTGTCTCGAGCAACATTGAGGAGTGGTTTGAGGTCCCTAGGAGAGGCAGTTTCATGGTATAAAGAAAGAGTAAACCGAAAGCACTTGCGTGTCCAATTGTTTAGGCTATGGGCCAGGTTAACACCTGTTTAGACTCATTCTAAGGTACTGAAGGAAACACATGCTGTTTCATCTGGGCCTCATCATGGATGTCTTCCTAATAAAAGCATCGCTACACAAAGAAACTGCCTTAACAACATCAGAGTCCATATGGATTCTTTTGCCCCATTTTGGGGAGTTGTTCTAGCCAAGACTATTAGGTAATGTCTGAGACACCCCTTTCTTGCAAGCGAATTCTGTTTGGGTTTGGGCGTGGTAACTGGAGAGGGGCTCCATTTGATCTGCCCACTGTTGGCTGTAAAACTGCCAACCATCAGCTATAAAAGAAAACATATTGACCACGCCATTTTGACTTGGCTGCCTCGAAATGGTTATTTCGAAATGTGATTACCAAGTAGTGCATGCAACCAATGTCCCTGAGCATTACACTATTATTCTTCCCAAGACCCACCCATCCTTCAGCCTCTTTCTAAATCTTGTCTACTCCTCAGCCCGCGGTAGATTAAGGGAGGGAGTTGGAAGAGGGAATTGTCCATATTACTTGGTGATGGAATATATGTCTATTGCATTACTTAAAAAAAAAAAAAAAAAAAGGCTGAAAGTTTAATGATTTATTTTGGGGGCCCTATCAAAAAATATTTTGGGTCTCTGACTCAAAATAGCTGTGTGAAAATGTCACACACTGTGAACTATTCAAAAACATTAAGAAAATTTCTCCAGAAAAAGCAGTAGTATTTCTCTGGATGACTATGAGTAATCAGAAAAGGATTAGTCCAAAAGAGACAAGGGAAGCTTGTGTGCAAAGAGAGCTTCCTCCCTGTATTCTTGCATGTTCTAGTCTGTGTGTCAGAAAACCCCATAAGGATGTACAGATGGTTCTCCAGGGAGCCTTAGGAACTCACAGGACACTATAAGGACCATGAAATGACCTGTCCTTTCATCTCAGGCTCACAGAATGCCTGAAGAATGCAATCAGTGGAGTCTATACACATGTATGAATCTTGGATTCCGTTGCTTTGTGACTCTTATCATAACTTATAGCAATGCCAAGTACATGGAAAAAAAAGAGTAGGAAGTGCTTTTGTCTGTCAATTCCAGATAATGCATGGGAATAGGTTTGGAAGGAATGACATATCAGCTGGAAGAGGAAAGAGAGCTCGTTTCATTACCCTACTTCCATGGACCCAGTCATGTTTTTCCTGTTGCAAGGTTAAAGGGGATGGTCCTTCTGGGAGGCTCCTCTGAAAAAGAAAGAAAGAGGAAAATAGATCCTGGTCATGGCAGGTGGGGGGACGTCTGCAGTAAAAAACAAGGAAACAACCCTGTGGAAATCATCCCCTTAACATAACCAAGGGCAGTGCCAGCAAAAATATTATCACTATTATTGGAAACCATTACATCCATCTTTTCACATATACAGGCAAATGTTAAGAAATCTCTTTCATTAAAAATGTTTCTCTTACTTGAATCAAACACAGTACTTAAAAAAAAACTAACTACCCATTTACTCCAAACCCATTCATTGGCTTTTTAGAAATATTAGTATAACTATACTCTTTTCTCCAAAATATAGATGAAATCAAAATAAAAGAAGGACTCTCTTGGGATGTTAGGAATTCAGGAACATTTAACCTTATCCTTAAGCACTATTTCCAGTTGCTGATACATAAATGGGATATGCTAGTACTTCCCAGTAGAACTGTATCTGCACTGTTCAGTACAGTAGCTACTAGCTATTGAATACTTAAAATCTAGATAGTGCAACTAACAAAGTAAATTTTTAATTTTAATTTATTTAAATGTAAATAGTCACATATTGCTGATGGCCATGTTAGACAATATAGATTATATAGCTGTTGCCTTGTTACTTTGCAGTCCTGTTCACATTAACTCTGACTGGTTAGGAAAAAGTGTTATCTGAAGCACAAGAAAATATACAAAGTTTGCTATCTTTAGTGCACAAAAATTTTGAGAAATGAGTAAGAAAATAACACAATCCAATGGAAAAATGGACAGACTGAATAGGCAATTTTCCAAAAAAAATTAAAATTACAATAGACATTTAGAAAAAAATCTTCAACTTCACACTTGATATAAATGAAAAAATTTAAATGAAGGCATCTTCAAGTTGGCAAAGATTAACAAACAATATTGATAAGTTTATGAGCATTTATACTAGAACCTGGATAATCTTTCAGGACAGTTTGTCAATATGCATCAAAAGCTTTAGGAATGATCCTTGTCTGACCTGATAGTTTCATTTTATGGGATTTTTTTTTATCCTTTGGTGAGGAAATAATCAGATATACAAAAAGATGTATATAGAGTCTCTTCCTAACAGCTGTTTGTGATAGTAAGAAACTAAGACAAGGATTTGAAGTTTATGTTTATAAAATAGTAAAACTCCCAGTACATCAAGGTATATCATACATATATTGATTGAAAAAAGTCTGGAAGACTATTCATCAAAATATTGAAAATCTTTTTTTTTTTATTCCTCACCTGAGGATATTTTTCTACTTATTGTCAGATAGAGTGGAAGAGAGGGAGAGAGAGAGACAGGGAGAAACATTGATGTGATAGAACCACATCGACTGGTTGCCCCTCACACAACCCTGACCAGGGATGGGGACAAACCGCAATGAAGGTATGTGCCCTTGGCTGGAATCGAACCTGGGACTCATTGGTCCATGGGCAGACACTCTAACTGCTGAGCCAAACTGGCCAAGGCTATCAAAAGTCATTTTTACTCTGAATATGGGATACATGCAATGTTTTCAATGTTTACCACATTAGGCATAAATTATTTTATAAGCCAAAAAACATAAATTCTATTTTTAAAATATGCACAGTGAAATCTTGCCTTTGTAACACTTTTCCCACCCAATTCTTGACAGTGGAATTCATCATTGAAAGATGAAAAGATTGCCCTGGCCGGTTTGGCTCAGCGGTTAGAGCGTCGGCCTGCGGTCCTGAGAGACCCGGGTTCGGTTCCCGCTAAGGGCACGTACCTCGGTTGCAGTTTGTCCCCGGCCCTGGTTGGTCGTGCGGGTGGCAGCCACTCGATGTGTCCCTTCACGTCGATGTCTCTCTCTCTCTCTCTCCCTTCCTCTCTCTCCCTCCCACTCTATCTGTACAAAAAATGGAAAAATATCCTCGGGTAAGGATAAAAAAAAAAAAAAAGAAAGATGAAAAGATTTTTCAAACTGACCTTTAGATATATGGTCCCATGTAAGGACTCGGCCTACAAAATGTTGTTTCAAGCAACACTTCTAAAACTTTCATGCATATACTAGTCACCCTAGAACTGGTTAAGATGAAGATTCTGCTTCACAGGGCTGGGTTGGGGCCTCAGAGGCTGCTCCCCCCACGAGTGTTTGGCTGGTGAGACAATGCTGCAGGTGTGTGTGGTCTACACTCCCTGTTGCAAGAGTTTCAGCCCAATACAGTTAATCACCAACCACAGTTTGCTACTCTGGAGCCATGTCATTCCCTTCCTGATTCTCAAAGGTATTTCTTCTGTTGACAGGTTAACTTTATCAGAATACCCATGTTAAGCTTCGTGTTGGCTTAAATGGCTTTCTCTGCTGGTTTGCACTCTCTTTATAAATCACCGTGGACTTCTGGTATTTGACCTCGTTACACATTACAGTCACCTGGGGGGCTTTTACTGCTCAATGAGGTCAATCTAATATTCTAACTTGACAAGCCATGTTTGTCAACCACTCTTCTAGCAAGAAGAGAGAGAACCTCTGAGAAAGATGAGCCCATCAATACAGTACAGAAGTAGAGCAAAGACATAGCTGTGCCCACGTTTCTCTCAGATAACCAAACACTTCTCAAGGTCATAAGGGACCCTGTACATAAATTCTTGGTAGCCACATTAAAAGTTTTAAAACAAATAGGTAAAATTAATTTAAATAATATATTTTATTTAACCTTATATATCTAAACATTATCATTCAATATGTAACTAATATAGAGACTTCCTAATGAGATCTTTTATGTCCCTTTTCTCATATGACATCTTGGAAATTCAGTGTGTATCTTACATGTGCAACACCTCTCCATTCAGACTACCCACATTTCAGGGGCTCAGAGCCTATGTGGCTAGTGGCTGCCATAGTGGACAATGCAGCTTTAAAAGGTACTATAGCAAAATTCCACTTGAGAGGATTTCAACTTTTGAATGAATTGAGACTGCATGAGTCCAAAGCCAGTTCTCTCTATGAAGGGAGTTTAGCCTGCACCTCATATGTCTTTATCTACCACAGTCTCCACGTACAACGGAGTTTCTAATATCTCAGAGCCTGTTTATTTCTATTCTCATGTGTGTGTGCGTGTGTGCGCATGCATGTGCGCACTTCTTTGTTTTTCATTCAGCAAAGCACACTTTAAAAAAAAAAGAGGTTTCAACAGCATAGAGGGACCTGGAGATTATTATGCTAAGTGAAATAAGCCAGTCAGAGAAAGACAAATATCACATGATCTCACTTATATGTGGAATCTTATGAACAAAGGAAACTGACGAACAAATAGATCCAGAGACATGGATGCATGGAACAGACTGACAGATCTCAGAGGGTCGGGGGTGGGGGCAGGAAGAGATTAACCAAAGAATTTATATGCATATATGCAAAACATATGAACACAGACAATAGTGTAATGTAGGCCAGGGTGGCGTGGGGTGGGGCTAGGTGAAGGGGGGGTAGAGTGGGGGAAAATAGGGGACATTGGTAATACTGTCAACAATAAATAAATAAATAAATAAATAAATAAATAAATAAAATAATTTTTTTAAAAATCATTACACATGCCACAAAGCAAACCAAACATCACTAAGTTTCCTTGCTGATGACATATTTTGACTTTTTATTTTGAAATGTAGAGAAACTCACAGACTAACAATATATATGCACAATCAAAGGTTCTAAGTGCTTATTTGCTAAATGTTTTTATTTGGAATAAAGAATTTTGAGGTATACAATTTTGAATGGTTTACAGGATGCAATTTACTAAATTAGACCCTGTTCTTACAAACTAGAGTAATCTCATCCTTTGACAGTTAAAAATATATATAATCTATATTTTTACAGTCAGTGATCCATAGTTAATTCTCATCTCAGGTGGAATTAGCAGAGTTTCCACTCTCTTCACCTGGTTTGCTGTGTCCCCATTGGCTTGGAATAGCAGGAAGTACTCAGTTTGTTTATAGAGTTTCTAAAGATAGAAATTTTTGGTCTGGTAGGGTAGCTAGGTTGTTCCTGGTGAAAGGAAGACAACTAATTCTGGATCAATTTGAGGAGAGAGGTTGAAAATTTTGTCCTGATGAAGGATTATGTGGATGAGAAAGAGGTATCTTTTTCTATTCTTTAATCTTTAGCTAGAGTGTGAGGTCGGTATTCAATTGTATATGTTTCCAAAGTTATTCTTACTTTCTGAAACTGCAAATAGAATATGAAATATTTTTCTATGGGAACTCACAAGGCCAATGGTACACAATCAGGATCAAGAAAGCTGTCTGTGAATCTAAGTAAAATAGACAAATTTCTGGAAACACATATACCCCCAAAACTGGGCCGGGAAGAGATAGAAACTTGAACAAAACAATAACAACAAAAGAAATTAAAGAGGTAATCAAGACTCTCCCAGCAAACAAAAGCCCAGGCCAGGACGACATCACAGGGGAATTTTACCGAACATTCAAAGAAGAACTAATACCTCAAACTATTTCAAAAATTTCAAGAAGAAGGAAGACTTCCAAACTCATTTTATGAGGCCAGCCTAATTCTAATTCCAAAACCAGAAAAAGACACTACAAAGAAAGAAAACTACAGGCCAATATCCCCGATGAACATAGATGCCAAAATCCTGAACAAAATACTAGCAAATCGAATCCAGCAATACATCAAAAAAATTATTCACCATGACCAAGTGGGATTCATTCCAGGGATGCAAGGCTGGTACAATATTCGCAAATCAATAAATGTGATACACCACATAAACAAAATGAAAGATGAAAATTATATGATCATATCAATAGATACTGAAAAAGCATTCGACAAAATTCAGCACCCATTTCTGATAAAAATGCTCAGCAATCTGGGAATAGAGGGATCATATCTTGACATAATAAAGGCCATATATGAAACACCTACAGCCAACATCATACTCAATGGGCAAAAACTAAAAACATTTCCCTTAAGAACAGGAACAAGACAGGATGCCCACCTTTGCCACTCTTATTTAACATAGTACTAGAAGTCTTAGCCACAGCAATCAGACAGGAAAAAAATAAAAGAAATCCAAATTGGAAAGGAGGGAGTGAAACTGTCATTATTCGCAGATGACCGGATACTCTACATAGAAAACCCCAAGGACTCCATCAAAAATCTACTAGACATAATAAATGAATTTGGCAAAGTAGCAAGATACAAAATTAACTTCAAGAAATTGATGGCATTCTTTTACACCAATGATGAACTCACAGAAAGAGAAACTAAAAAAAACAATCCCATTTACCATCGCAGCAAAAAAAATTAAGATACCTAGGAATAAACTTAACCAAAGAAATAAAGGACCTATTCACAGAAAACTACAGGTCATTGAAAAAAGAAATAAATGAAGATATAAAAAAGTGGAAGCACATACCTTGTTCATAGATTGGAAGAATTAACATCATTAAAATATCCATACTACCCAAAGCAATCTAAAGATTCAATGCAATCCCCATCAAAATGCCAACAACATACTTCACAGAACTAGAACAAATACTTCAAAAGTTCATATGGAATCTAAAAAGACCTTGAATAGCCACAGCAATCTTGAAAAAGAAAAACAAAGTTGGAGGGATAACATTACCAGATTTCAGGTTATACTACAAAGTTACTATAATCTTGTGCCTGGTACTGGCACAAAAACAGGCATATACACCAGTGGAACAGAACAGAGAACCCAGAAATGGACCGAAGGCAATATGCTCAATTAATATTTGACAAAGGTGGCAAGAGCATACAGTGGAGTCAAGACAGCCTCTTTAATAAATGGTGTTGGGAAAATTGGACAGCTACATGCAAAAATATGAAACTAGACCATCAACTTACACCATACACAAAAATAAACTCAAAATGGATAAACGACTTAAATGTGACTCGTGAATCCATAAAAATCCCACAAGAAAATGTAGGCAACAAAATTTCAGACATCATACGCAGCAGAATTTTCACTGATACATCACCTAAGCAACAGAAACAAAGGAGAAAATGAACACATGGGACTACATCAAACTAAAAAGCTTCTGCACAGCAAAACATACAAACATCAAAACGGAAAGGCAACCCACTGTATGGGAGAGCATTATTGCCAATGATTTATCAGATAAGGGGTTAATTTTCAATATATAGAGAGTGCTCATACAGTTCAACAAAAGGAAGACAAAGAACACAATGAAAAATGGGCAGAGGAACTAAATAGACACCTCTCCAAACAGGACATACAAGTGCCTAGGAGACATGCTCAACATCACTAATCATCAGAGAGATGCAAATTAAAACAACAATGAAGTATCACCTCACACTTGTCAGAATGGCCGCCATCAACAACAAGTGTTGGCGACGGTGTGGAGAAAACGGGACTCTAGTACACTGCTGGTAGGAATGCAGAC
Organism: Molossus molossus; assembly: GCF_014108415.1. Taxonomy (NCBI): domain Eukaryota; kingdom Metazoa; phylum Chordata; class Mammalia; order Chiroptera; family Molossidae; genus Molossus; species Molossus molossus. Next base: position 78,376,320 of record NW_023425344.1, on the reverse strand, counting down.
TGGTGTAGCCACTATGGAAAACTATATGCTGTTACCTCAAAAAATTAAAAATTGAACTTCCATTTGACCCAGTGATCCCACTTCTAGGAATATACCCTAAGAAGCCTGAAACACCAGTCAGAAAGAATATATGTACCCCCATGTTCATAGAAACACTATTTACAATAGCTAAGATCTGGTAACAGCCCAAGTGTCCATCAGTAGATGAATGGATAAAAAAGCAGAGGTACATATACACAATGGAGTACTATGCAGCTGTAAGAAAGACAGATCTCTTATCCTGTGAGACAACATGGAGGGACCTGGAAAGCATTATCCTAAGCGAAACAAGCCAAACAGAGAAAGACAAGTATCATATGATCTCACTTATTTGTGGAATATAATGAACATAACAGTCTGAGGAGCGGGGTAGTCCCAGAGACGTGGAAGTGGGATACAGACTGACAATTTCCAGGAGAGGGGGTGGTGGGGGAGAGGTAAACCACAGAACTTATATGCATGTATGCATGAACAATGGACATGGACAACAAAGCTGGGGACAGGGCGGGGAGGGAAGGCAAGTGGGGAATCAGTGGAGGAAAAAGGAGAAACATCTGTAACAAAAATAAATTTATTACTTAAAAAAAGAAAAGAAAGCTATATGTGGATAATGTAGCACACTGAACACAAATCAGTTGAATAAGATTTAAGTCAAATAATGCATGGACTAAACAGTGAGTAAAATGCGTTTCCACTTCTAAATTTTAAATTAATGTGTCTCTTTTGGTCAAGCACTTAAAATGTAAACAAGATAACACTAATACAGAGCACTTTTAATAAAATGATTGATGTTCTGAATGTTGACCTAGAATGAAATATGTTCTCCAGTTTTACTCTTTTAAAGCTTGTCTACTGCTTGTTTAAACTGTGTAGACTATTTTTAAACACATTGATCTCTGTACCTCTGCCAATAAACCTAGCCTGCTACCAAGTAGAAAAAGTAGGAAAGGTACCACGCCTTTAATATTAAGAGAGTTTAGACCTCTACCTTATTTTTCTTCTAAGGGAAAAGCACCAAATCATAACGCTCTATATTTCATCACTTCTTGAAAAGATAACTCTACAGTTTTACTTGTGGTAGATGTGTTATCTTTCTTACCTAAACCAATACATCGCCATCTCTTCATTCTTCACCACACCAACTCCTGGGTGAAAACAGAAGACATCATAAAGAAAGGGTGACTCAGTCAACTGCTTGATGCTAAAATCTTTTATAAACCTAGAAGATACAGAAATCTAACCAGCAAATCCCTTCCCATTTTCTTCCTCCAGTAGAATGAGCACCAGAAAAACAAGAAGTTACCTTTCACGTAACTCTGGCCAACAATATGCTGGGCACTGGGGTACCCAAAGTGAGCATAAAGATGTGCCACATGGAAATGGAAGTTCTGAGAATACAGCCAGATGTAAAGCAGAGAGATCATGGTTCCCATTATGACCAGGAGCTGTGGGTGAGGGGGGTAGAGGAGGGGACGAAGGAGAGAACAAGAAGAAAAGTTTGTGGATCTACTTTAGATATGGTTCAGATGTGGGAGAAATGAGTATATTCTATGAGAAAGGCATTTCAGGAGGGAATAGATATGACAAGGATGGGTGTGTCTTTTATAGGTCCTTGTTGGGAAAAGAATATTTATTGTCATTAGTCTTTCAACTTATTTTTAGTCATTCTGATATGTACTTTTCCTGGGTTGTATAGATAACTATATTGAATAATTAACTAGGATTAAATGCTAACCAACAAAATGTTGGAACTTTATAAAAGAAAAAAAATGTGAAGACAGACGCTAAAGGAGAAGTAGAGAAAAGAATTAACGCGTTTGCTGTTTGAGCAGAAACATCGTGGGTTTCTGACCAACTCTGTCACAGTCTGGAGAACTCACAGTCCTGGCCAGTTTTTTCTGACACCTTCAGCTGCTTCCACAAATAGAAGACCTTCAGACAGCACTTTCAGCCCCCTCCCTAAAACGGTCCAGGTGAGCAAGTGGGTCTCCAGAAGATGAAGGCAGGTGAGAACTCAAGCTGAGATCATAGAGTGTTATGTTTTCTAGGGCTGCCCTAACAAAGTACCACCAATTGGGTGGTTTACACAACAGAAATTTATTTCCTCACAATCTGGATCTAGATATTCCAGATCAAGGTGTCAGCAGGATTGGTTTCTTCTAGGCCTCTTTCCTTGACTTACACATGGCCGTCTTTTCCCTATGTCTTCACATCACCTTTCTTTTGTATATCTCTGTGTCTAAATTTCCTCTTATAAGGACATCACTTATGTTGGGTTAGGGTCCACCTTAATGGCCTTATTTTAACTTAATTAGCTCTATAAAGATCTTGTCTCCAAATACAGTCGCATTTGGAGGTACTGGGGGTTAGGACTTTGATAATGTGGAATTTTGGGGAACACAATTCAGCTGATACCCACAGCCTAAGCTGTCAATGTGAAGATTCTTCCTGAAAGATCCAATGGATTCACAGGAGTTTTAACATCACCCTTCTCTAGCAGTTTGACCATGCTCCTCAGTTCTCTTAAGAAGCCTTCTAAGTGAGACTCATTCCCAGAATGAGAAGCTGGACCTCAGCAATGGCTTGATGCCCAAAACAAGTTTACAATGTCCAACAACCAAATCAGCATGGCCATCGCTGTTCCCAGGAACAGGGCAAACACCTTCTGAGCTGTCAGTTCTTGGAAGTGTCAAGACACAAAGTACTCCACCAGTATGGACAGCTCAGGGGCCATCCTCCGACCAGCTCTTGGCCGTACTTAGTCAGCTCTTAAGGAGGAGCTCATAACTCTGAAAAAAAAAAGTACAGTGGAATTGACATCTCCCTTTAGGTGTGATACTATTTCTAAGAGAAGATAAAATACAGTTTCTAACTCGAAAACCCAACTCTCAAGTGCTGACATGAAAGGTAAAAATCTGTTACCATTTCCAAGACTAATAACTGAATTTGAAGATAGATGTTTTAACTCAAGTCTTTCAGCCAAACAAATCAACCAGGAATTTAAAACTTGGAGAATAACAGAGGAGGTTTTGCAGACTTTAATTCAGAATCATTTTAGCTACAAAAATCAATAAGTATTTTTAATGGTCATGTTGAAGATATAAAAGAGAAAAAAATAATTAACTTAGTATGGACAAAATTATAAGTTATAATTATAACTATACTTATAGTTATATACTTATACTTATAATTATACTTATACTTATAATATTCATTACTTATAAGTTACATATCACTTTAAATAATATCCTTAATATAGTAATTTCAGTTTTGATGACATATCTCTCCCCTTATTAGGGAATTGTTGGTTATTCAAATTATATGGCAAAGTTTATGTGTCAATCCACCTTTAAAAGGTGGGTGAAAAGCCCAGTCAGTGTGGCTCAGTGTTTGAGCATCTACCCATGCACCAAGAGGTCACCGGTTTGATTCCCTGTCAGGGTTCATGCCTTTTGTGGGCCCAATCCCTGGTTGGGGGCATACAGGAGCAGCCAATCGATGTTCTCTTTCATCGATGTTTCTATCTCTATCTCCCTTCCTCTCTCTCTCTCTCTCTCTCTCTCTCTCTCTCTCTCTCTCTAACATCAATAAGAAAAAAAAAATTTTTTTAAATAAAAATAAAAGGTGGGTGAAAAGGGTAGGCAAAGAAAAGTAGAGCAGAGCTTATCTAAAAGAAATGCGCCATTGTGGCTTTGCCTCCTGGATCCTGGTGAGTTTCACAGGATGCCCTGAAAAATTTGAGAGAATTATATCAACAAAACGGCTCCTGGCTTTAACCCAAACAGAGATAGTGCAAAATAAAAAGAGGCCATTGAATCCCAAATTTCTACTTGCAGGAAGCAGGCTAAAGAAAACCACTGAGTTGCAAATATGTGCTACCTATCATGAAGAAAGGCAGAATGAGTCAGAGAGTAGATCCAAGATCTCAGAGGGTAAAGCAGAAAACCATGGAGAATTATCCTCAAACCTTGAGACCTTATCAAGGAACTTCCAGTCTTTGCCTTGCTGGACCTCAGAATTGCTATGGATTGAGAATGCCATGGTGCCCCCCCCCCCCCATTTATTCACCTTTTTTAACTAAAGTGTCTATGGCAGTTATTATATCCTATCCCACCATTGTATGTTTGGTGTATGGAATCAGGTAATTTGTCTCTTTAGTCTCACAGGTCACAGAGAGAAACCGTATTCAAGAAATTGTACTTCGGAAATAATACTTGGAGAGCCTTATTCACACCTGGACCTGATTTAGAAATAATGCTGTAATTGGTGGGACTTTTAAGACCTTGGGAGGTGGCAAATATATTTTGCACATGAGAAGGATTTGGATTATTAAGGGCCAGTGGGAAGAATGTAGCAGGCAGCCTCTGAGGTGGCTCCCAATGATCACTGCCAACCATTATTGACACCTGTGTGAGAGCCTCCCCTTGAATGTAGGCTGAACCTAGTGACTCACTTCTAGTCAATAGAATACAAGAGTGAAAGGATGTCACCAGAGCAAGCTACATAACTCATAGGACCTGGCACAAAATAAACATTGCAGGGCCCTTTGTTCAAATATTATTAGGAACATCAAGATGACAACAGCTTCTGGGGCCTTTTTAAACTTGGGGCAAATGAACAAGCGACACACCCATGAAGCCAACCCTGGATGTTACTTCTGAGATTCGATTCTTAAAACAAAATGTGCCATCAGTTTCCCTCCTACCTTTCTTCCCTCCCTCCCTCCAAGAATCTTAAAATGTGATTCTATTTCTTATTTAAAAGTAGAGTCTTTACAAGTATAATGAGTTAACATGAAATTATAGTAGATTAGGATAGGCCCTGAATCTAATGACTGGTGTCCTTCTAAGAAGGCCATGTGAACACATGAAAGCACATAGGGAGGAACAACATGTGATGACAGGCAGAGACTGAAGTGATGCGTCTGCAAGCCAAGGAATGCCAGAGGTTGCCTGAGCCACCAGAGGCATGGAACAGATTCTCCCTCTGAGCCTCCAGAAAGAACTCAACCATCCAACGACTTGCTTTGGGACTTCTGGCCCCCTAAACTGTGAGACAATACATTTCTGTTTATTTTAACCACCCAATTTGTGGTCTTTTGTTACAGCAACCCTAGGAAATAAATAAACCCTCCAAAGAAAATCCAGTCAGGCATATTGTCTAGTAAAAAAATATTTGGATTCCCAAATCTTAGGGTTCATCTTCTGCCATGAAACCCAATGCTTGTGCAGGTGTTATCTGACTCTCGGCAGCATCCCCTGGGAACTGGTCTTGTTTGGACTTAGACTCACTGACATCTCCATGGTGGAAAAGGATAGGAGCATAGGAAAGAAAAGGTAGGGAGAGGAAGGAAGGGAAGATCCCAAGAGGATATTTGATCGTTCATAGAGCTCCTAAAGCTGGAGATTTTATAGCCCCAGTAAATGTAACATGGCCTGTCCTTACTGGATCTCAAACTAGCACAACTCACTGGCACCTAGCATCACTGATGAAGGTTTTAAAAAAAGCCAAAGCCACTTCTCACAGCAATTTTAAGTGAATTTATGTTTTTTTTTACCATGATATTTGGTGATCAAAGTAATCAGAAAGAACGGTATTGAGACAGGTAGTAAATGCTTGGGGAAAGGAAGTCATGGTCATTCTGAGGCAGCAGCACTCCTCACAAAATCACAGCCAACAAATCATGTTTTATCAAATGGAATTAATAGCTACGATATAGAGATTAAGAGCTATGGTGTATCCCTTTTATTTATTCTTCGTGTCTGATTGCTGTGGCTAAGACTTCCAGTTATGTTAAATAGAGTGGTGAAAGTGGGCATCCCTGTTGTGTTCCTGTTCTTAAGGGAAATGCTTTTAGTTAGAGAGTGAGCCTTTTAGGAATGAGATTATCCGATTAAAAGCAGCAAAATAAAATTGGAATTCATAAATCCACACTTAAATAAACAAATAAACAAGAAGAAAGGAAGGCTCTTCCTTAAAGTAGAATATCAACTAATAAATGTAACAGGAATGATGCAAACAAGGAATCACCTTCTGGCAGGCCTCAGTGTGGTGGCTGATTCAGGCAGGAGTCCTTAGTGAGTGCTAAGGCCAATGTGGAAAACTTGATGAGGTCCTGGCCAGTTTGGCTCAGCGGTTAGAACATCGGCTTGCGGTCCGGAGAGACCCGGGTTCGGTTCCCACTAAGGACACGTAATTCGGTTGCAGTTTGTCCCCGGCCCTGGTTGGTCGTGTGGGTGGCAGCCACTCGATGTGTCCCTTCACGTCGATGTTTCTCTCTCTCTCCTTCCTTTCTCTCCCTCCCACTCTATCTGTACAAAAAAAAAAAAAAAAAAAAAGGAAAAATATCCTCGGGTGAGGATAAAAAAAAAAAAGAAAGAAAGAAAACTTGATGAGGAATAGGCTATTTATGTAAAATCTCAGAGTCTCTGCCTCCAGATGCTGATTGAGTATTAAAGTAGACACTAATATAAGATCAACTGATGGAACAGATCAACACTGTGTGGCTCCTGACATGAGGCACTAAGAAGAGTACAGCATCATGTCTTGATATTCTTGCCAAGAACGCAAGGCTTGTGTCTGGTCGTGAAGAAACATCAGACGTGCTCAGGCTTAGGATCAACCTATAGAATAAATGGCACATATTCTCTAATATGCAGGCACTCGAGAGAGATAGGGTGCAAGATTGTAACTGTTCCGGATTGAAGGACTCTCAAGAGACATGACGACTAAATGCAATGCAAGATCTTGGACAGGATAGTAGACGGAAAAGGAAAGAGAGACATTGTTAGGACCATTGGTATAATGTGAATAAACTCTTTGGATTTGACAGTAGTTGTTCTATCAATGCTAATTTTTTTTTTTGGGGGATGGCTGAATTTTGTTTTTACAGCATCAGAGCATTCCAGTTTGGGGGAGATATACACTGCAGTATTTAGGGGGTGGTGGGCATCATGTTAAGGGGTAGAGAGAGAACAAATGAAATATATTGTTAACTGATCACCCACCCAGATGCTGGGGATACAAGAGTTTTTGTTGATTCTGGCCACATTTCTGTAAGTTTGAAACTGGTATAAAAAGATTTTTAATGTAAAAGGTAATATCACAATTCTTTAAATAAATAAATAAAAGTGTGTCTATATATCTGTATCTATAGCTATCACTATATAGATATATATAATTGATATATTAATCCCATCTGCAAGTTTTTTCTGGTCCTATGTACAGTATATAATTCACTTAAGCTAACACATAGAAAGCAGCTAGGCCATTTCTATGATCTGCATACCCAAATGGCAATACTGACAAAAAAAATGAAAGTGAAATAGTTCTGCTTTGTCACCGTCATCTGTAATGTTATACCATCAGCTCAAAGCAGTGAGTCTATGCCTTTCTCCAAAATAAATTTCTGGGCATTTTTATGGCCTTTTTCAATTTTAAAAGCCCCTATCTTCTTCTTGTAAGCACATAAATGTTACTTTCTTATCTTAATGTGAAATGTTAGTCAAATGTTTCTTTTTTTTTTATTATTATTCTCACCCAAGGACATTTTTCCATTTTTTGTTCAGATAGAGTGGGAGGGAGAGAGAGAGAGAAAAGAACATCAACATGAAAGGGACACATCGAGTGGTTGCCACCAGCTCCATCCAACCAGGGCCGGGGACAAACTCAACTGAGGTACATGCCCCTAGTGGGAACCAAACCCTGGTCTCTCTGGACCACAGGCCGATGCTCTAACCACTGAGCCAAACTGACCAGGGCAATCAAATGCTTCTTTTCCCTTTGTTGTATAATACTTCAGGGTTGTTTGCTTTTTGTTTTTTGTTTTTTGTTTTTTTACACGTGTCCTTTCTTCTGGGTTCATTGGCAAATGCCCAATGTAAATAATTTCTTAAGAGAGCACTTTACTTTCTTTCTCTTTTGGACCTTATTAAAAAAAAAAAAAAAATTGAGCCAGATACTATGCTCAATATTCAAGGTGAACAAAAATGATAACAATAACATATATGACTTATGGTATGGGAGAAAGACACCAAACAAATAATAACATATGCAAATAAAATTACAACCGTAGTAAGTACTAGAATGAAAGCATATCTTAGGGAGGTTCATTTCTTCATTTCTTTATATCAAACAGTGAAGGCTGGTTTCCGTAAGATGAGGCTGGAAAGGGAGACAAAGGGCAAATTATGAAAAGCTTTGATCAAAAGCCAGTTAAAGACTTTGGTCTGCATTTTCAGAGCAACTGGAGTGTCCATGTGTATGGGGGTGGTGAGGAGTGGTGGGAAACATGATCATTTTGAATTTCAAACAAAAAATCACCCCAATTTCAGTGTACAGCTAAAGTGGAGTACACAAGATGTTCAACTGAGCAGCAGGAAAAGTATTTGAACTTCTATTAACATATTATATTAAACACTTAAGCTTCACTAATATTTAAAACCCAAGGATTCAGTTAGTCTGTGTGTCAAGTGGTCATATGTTGCTTAGGGTAGCTGAGATAACCTATGGAAAGTATGATTATTCCACAATGTTGGGAACCCTCATCTATTCATCTGTTTATGCCTGCCAATTAAGTGTATTTATGAACATAATGCTAGTTCAACTGAAATAATCTTCATAAAGTGAACACAATCTTAAAGACTCTTGCATAAAGAAACCATGGAATGAAGTTAATACTAACATTGCAAGGCTTAGTGATCAAGAAATCACCCTGGGTTTCTGACTTGCACAACTCGTCACTGAATGACAGGACCAGGTTTGGGTGTGTGGTGGAGGAGAGGATGCAGGAGTTCATGGTTTTGGTTTGGAGCATATTAGGCTCAAGGAAGTGCTATTGAATGTGGATGTCAGGAATCTTACAGATGTCTAGACTGAATGTTTGAGTCATCTCAGTAAAGGTGGTAATTTATGTTATACAGGCTTTAATGAAATCCTAACTTTAACCATCAAAATTTCAGTTTTTCAAAGTCTTATATCTCTGTGGTCTGTCGTTCCACATTGTCAATAATTAGAATTGCATATTTACTCTGATGTTTTTAAAGTTATCCTTTCTAAAGTTAAGTGAATATGTTTCCACTCTAAGATCTTTATAAGAGGAGCTCACAGTATTTTTTTTTTTTTCCTGAGTAAATGTACTAACAACTTTTTGTATGGGTGCAAAAGAGGCATTTGCAAACAACTGTTTCACTTTTTAAAGTATAAAAATTTTAAACATACAGAAAAATAAATTAAATACCTATGTACCCACCAGCCATTTTGGGTAGGTTTATATTTTTGCCATATTTACCCTAGATTTTTAAAAAAGAAGTAACACATTGTAAAAATAAAAACACATCTACCCCCATCACTTTCCAGAGGTAACCATTAAGTCTGCATCTTAAATACAATAATCTAATGCATGTTTTTAAGAGAGAACGGGCTCAAGTTAGCTGTATCAACAGGGCTAAATCTTAAACATAAATGTTAAGGGAATAAAAAGAAGTCCCAAGTCATTTCAGTATTTCCCATAGTTGAATGAAAATAATATTTAACTACAATATTGCTAAGCTGATCAAAACATCAAAGTGCTTTACTCTTGGTTGGAGTTTTTCCAGCCCCTATGGTGTTATGTCTATATCAACAATAACGAGAAGCCAGAGATTATTTTAAAATTGCCGTGTGTTTGGTGGAAATCTGTTGAAATATGAACTTCATTAAGGAGGAAAATAATTTTAAAAGGAACTTGTGATAAGAAAACTGGAATCATTTCTGGTTTAGGACCTATTTCGGTCGCTGACTATGGTCAGTTCTATAAATTTGCAGACGTAGTTTATGCTAAACTCTGTGGTTACAGAGATAAGCATATGATCTAGACCTTGCTCTCAACATTTCGAAGTTGTGGAGCAGAGATATAAGCAAATTGTGAAACAGTGTGATAAGCCCTTTCATAACCACTCAGAATGTACAAAGTCCCAAGGGAGAGAGGATCGTGTCTGATTCCACCTAGTGGATTTGTTCCAAAGGTTCTGCCACTGATATGACCAACATTTTTTTGGCCTAGAGAACAGTTAACACATATAACTGCAATGTTTTTTGTGTGTGTGTGTGTTTTTTTAAACTGGTTTTTGAGGCACAGTGAAGAGCCCTGTATTGGACGTAGAAGACTATTGTCCTGCAAAGTAGGGTTTAGACCTTGTCCCTTCACATCATGTTATAGATAAATAAGCAGGGAAGCTCTCAGATTTTGTGTAAGCAGAGTGAATAGTTTTCGCAAAAAATGAATCAAATTATGAATGACCACTAAGGCTTATTATTCCTTTATGAATGAAATGTACATTTTATTATTTTTTAAAATGGTTTTATTGATTTTTTTTTTTAAAGAGGAAGGGAAAGAGAGATAGAAACATTGTTGTGAGAAACATTGATTGGCTGCCTCCTGCACACCCCCTACTGGGGATTGAGCCCGAAACCTGGGCATGTGCCCTGACCCAGAACTGAACCCAGGACTCTCAGTCCTTGGGACGACATTCAATCCACTGAGCCACACCAGCTGTTCCATTTTATTATTATTTAACTAAATAGACATCAAATTTATTCTCAACCTTTAGCTTCAAAATAAATGACAGTCTTTAGTATACACAGTTCAATATATTTCTGATTAAGCATCTGAAACCATTTTATCTCTCAGTCATAAAATCCCTTTCCGTGTGTATCAGGAAACAAGAGTGTCCAGTGAACATTTTAAGCAGCTAGTTCTAAATATTATGATCGCATTAGCAATGGACTTACCTCTTGTCACTTCTCTTAACCCCAAGCCTTGCCTAGATCCCATTCCTAGAAGGCTCACTCTCTAAATTAACCCTCGCTTCCCTTAGGAGGCAGCGGGCCCAACGAAAGAGCAATGGAGGGGAAGGGAAGGAGAGGAGAGAAAAGGGGGAGCAGGCAGGAAGGAGAGATAGGAAGAAAGAAGGAAAAGAAGAAAAGGAAAAGGATTTGGAACTAAATACATTTGAGTGAGAACAACTCTGCCACATCTTAATTTGAGCAAGTTATTTAATCTCTTAGCGTCTGTTCTCTGTTCTGTAAAGTGGGGGTAATAGTACTTTCCCATTCAGGCTGTTGTAAAGAGGGAAGGAAAAGAGTACATGCATATATGTTCTTTTTTTTATCCTCACCCAAGGATATTTTTTTCTATTTTTTTGTTCAGATAGAGTAGGAGGGAGAGAGAGAGAGGAAGTGAGAGCGAGAGAGAGAGAGAGAGAAACATCGACGTGAAAGGGACACATCGAGTGGCTGCCACCCGCATGACCCCAACCAGGGCCGGGGATGAATCGCAACCAAGGTACGTGCCCTTGACCGGAATCGAACCCAAGGCTCATTGGTCTGCGGGCTGATGCTCCAACTGCTGAGCTAAACCAGCCAGGGCACATGCACGTTTTTTAGTTCAGTGGCTCACACATAGTCGGCTCTTCAAAATAATTATTATTTATTATGACCTTTATCGTCAGGAAGTAAAATATGGTCAGTGAGGAAGGCCTTCCAGATGGCAGGAAAATCCTGCATGAGACTGGACCTGTCAACACATGTGACATGCACAGGCCTGCATTCTTGTTCTGCTTCTGCCATCTGCTACTTGCGCGACTTTGGACCAGTTATCTAACCTCTCTGAGCTTCATTTACTTCATTCATTGTTAAGTGAAGAGGACAGTGTTAACCACTGTAGTAAATGTGAAAATTAGGTGAGATAATGCACAAAGCCCTCAGCACAGTGCCTGCCACCGAATGCGTGCTCATTTATTACCTGCTCCTCAGTGGTCACCTACCTCTGGGCACTCCATTCTCCAAACCACCTCAGAAACTCTGAAAATCTGTGTTCAGCACCAGAGTTTGCCTTTAACAATTTTCGTACTCTTGAAGAGATCATTGTATTTCTGGGCCTCCGTTTCCTCATTTAAAAAGGTTTTACAGTCCGGCCGGTGTGGCTCAGTGGTTGAGTGTCGACCCACGCACCAACAGGTCACCAGTTTGATTCCTGGTCAGGGCACAGGCCCAGTTTGTGGGCCAAATCCCCCGTGGGGGGCCAATTGATGTTCTCTCTCATCGATGTTTCTATCTTTCCCTCTCCCTTCCTTTCTTTCTAAAATCAATAAAGAAAAACATATTTAAAAATTTTTTTTTATCAAAAGTGGAAAAATAATAGAAAAAGAAAAAACAATAAAAAGAAAAAAAAATGAAAACAAAAGTGGAAAAATAAGATAGATTACATGACCCGTTAAGCCGCTAGAGGGATTAAATGAGAAAACATAAACAAACTCACATGTATCACAAAGCTCTATACAAATGCAAGATGGCATTTGATGACGATGTCGGAGAAAAAAAGGGTTTTCTTTGACCCTCTTAGTTTCCCTGGCTGGGTCTGAAAACTAGCCTGAAAAGACAGATGAATAGGAGAAAGGCATACATATTTATTTAATATGAGTTTATTTGCCTTCATAAGAAAATAAAGACCCAAAAAAACGGTTAACCCTGAGTGTTTTTATGCTCAGTTTGATGAAGTCACAGAGAAATATCATAGGACAAAGGGTGGTAAACGGGGGGGTGGGGTAGGGGGGGACACACATAGCAAGGCCTGTTTGTTCAGACTCTTTGCAGTGTCCTTCGGTCTTGGAGAAAAGGATGCTCCTTTCCTGCAGTTATAGAAAAGGCACCTCCCACATGAGGGTCTTATGACCGACTTCAGGGCAGAAGGGCAGCGGGAGGTCAGAGAGACCTTTCTGCTTCTGCCAGTCTCTTAAACGCTTGCAGCTGAAAATATTCAATAGGCCAAGGTACCATGCTTTGGGGTCGCCTGTCCCTGAACCTCACCAATGTTAACTGCTCACTTCTGGAACCTTATCTTCTCATGATATATATGAGATCGTCTTCTCTCGTTACCCCGTAAATGTCCATGCTCCCACAGATTTCATCATCAAACCTCTGACCCACTTCAGTTGAACACTTTTCTCCAGTGACCTCAATTCACATGGCTTCACATATCACCTATGCATGAATGACACCCAAATATCTATTTCTAGGGCAAATAGCCCTTTTGTGCTATGATTCAAATCCCCACTTAAATATCCCACAGGTATATAAAATTAAACTTGTCTGAAATTAAATTCCCTATCTTCTCCCTCACAACTCTCTCCTCCTCACTCTCCCTACATTCAGACAATTCCAAGAGCTGTCTAATCAGACTCCTAATGTCGCTCATATACGCATTTCTCTCCTTCCCCCGTGTCACAGTCTTAATTCAGCCACCACCTTCTCACCCGAATTATTCAGAGGTCTTGAGCTTCTCCTGACCCAGCAGCCTCCCTCTTCATCCCATAGACTGTAGGGGTTCGATGACCCTCCCTTCTTCCACAGCAACACGTACTCACCCCCGTTGCAATATCAATAATGTTCACCCCACATACATGTGCACCCACATTTTATAAGTTTCAGAGAGAAAAAGATGTTTTGTTGTTACCATTTACCATTGTATCCTTACAGCCTCATACTCTGTAACTCATCTCATATTTGAATGGATGAATTTCAGTGGAGCAGAACTTGAACTTAATTTATAAAATGTATTATCTCTACTTCATCCTTAGCTTCAAGGATTTCTGAAGGAAAACACTTTAAGACATTCAAGTATTTATTGAGAAATATTGAGAAAACATAAACATTGGGGATTTATAAAACCAAGTTAGCCGAAACTTACTAAAAAAACTAAACATCAGCCAAGATAACTGTTTTGAATTTGCCTTTGCAGTGCCACAGTGGTTGTTATTAGTCCAAGCAGACAATCGGGCTCACGAGTCACAAATATGCTTTAATCTAACACTGTGTTTGCTCAGCTTTATGGGGGGAAACAGGACAGGAGATACGGTGGGAACAGTCTCCACATCTCATCAGGAGGCCCCGAAGCCAATGTCACCCACAGCTTGTCGGGCTGCCACAGAGCAGGAGGTGTGTGTGGTCAAGAGCCACAGGGAAGCCACCCTTGATTTCCCACCGATCTTTCAAACTGTTCCCATCATGTCAGCCTACAGCCTGCCTACCAACTCGGACCCCTAGCCCAGGTGCAGACACACAAACCGAGGCTGACTAAGGCAAACTAGACACGACATTCAACATAGTATCTTAACTCTATAACGGTCAAGGAAATAAAACAACATTGTAGTAACTATGTATGGTGCCAGGTGGGTACTAGACTTATTGGGGGGACCACTTTGTAAATTATATAAATGTCTAACCACTATGCTGTATACCTGAAACTAATATAAAATACTGAATTTCAACTGTAATTGCAAAAGAAAGAAGACATTCCTGGGTGGGTCTGGATTAGCCCACGCCTGGTGTTAACCCCTTCCTCACATCCACAACTCTAATGACAGACTTGGTCCTCACGTTGGAAGAGGAGGGCACTGGCAGGGCCTATGATCCATGCATAAAAAGCAACTTCTAGTAACTGTACCAGTTTTTAAATCATGTCAGTAGTAAAAAGACAAAAATGTTTGTACTTTGTCAGGACTTTTTATGCCAAGAGAGTGTGCTATTTGAAACCATTTTTTTTTTTTTCATCCTCACCTGAGGACATTTTTCCATTTTTTGTTCAGGTAGAGTGGGGGGGGGGGGGAGAGAGGAACAGAGAGAGAGAAACATCGATGTGAAAGGGACACATCGAGTGGCTGCCACCCGCACAACCGACCAGGGCAGGGAACAAACTGCAACTGAGGTACGCGCCCTTAGCGGGAACCGAACCCAGGTCTCTCAGGACCGCAGGCCGACGCTCTAACCGCTGAGCCAAACCGGCCAGGGCTGAAACCATTTTAATGTTAGGGGCAAAATGGAGGGTTTACACAGAGGATTTATTTTGTTTATCTTTCTCTTTCTCAGGAATTAAATTTATTTTCCTGTCCTAAACTTTGTGGATGCACTTCTAGACTATTTAATCAGTATTTAGTCAGGCCACCTCACAGAAATTTTCATGTGAGATCATTTCATACCTGAATAATAAAAGGATAATCCCACATCCATTGATTAATCGCTAGCCTTTTATAATCTGATTAGTCACTAGTTCTTAGGGAGCAATGAGTTTAAACATATATGTATGTATATTTCCTTCTGAAACCTCACTAAATTGTCAGGAAACCAATGAGAAAGAGAACAGGAGAACAAAAAGATAAAAGATAATCTTTCCAGGAAATCTGACTTTTGAATAATAGAAGTTCCATAAAGAAATCAGAGAAAATTAAGGGGAGAAAATTATCGAACAAATAATTCAAAAAAATTCCCAGAACTGAAAGACCCAGTGTCCAGGCTAGAAGATGTCCAGCATATGGGAAGAAAAAAATCGAGTAAATGCATTTCACTGAGAAACCTCAGAACATTGGCTATAATAAAGAAGATTCCAAAAGCTTTAGGGAAGTGGAGTGAGGAAGAAAAGGACAAGGAGAGGGAATTTCAACAATAAAGATAAAAATAAATAAATACATAAATAAATAAATATTTTTTTTTATAAAGAAGGGAAGGGAAAGGAAAAGTTATATACCAAGAAGCATGAATCAGAAGACGCCAAACATCTCAGCACCAAAGCTGATACCTAAAACACAATAGAACAATCCCTTCCATTTTAAGAATGAAGTATTTCAAATCTAGAATTCTATGGTCAATCTACTATAAAATAAGTGTGATGGTAGCATTAGGGTGTTTTCGTGTGCAACTGTGCAAATGGCTCAAAGTTAACCTCTCCTGTAATCTTACAGGAGCCTACCAGAGGACATGCTCCATCAGAACAAGGGAGTAAACCAAGGAGGAGGAAGTCTGGGGATCCACGAATGAGGGATCCAGTGCAGGAGAAAGGTGACGGAAATTTCCAGGATGATATGATAGGGAATCCCAGGAAGGCAGCTGGGGAGAAGTGGAGAGGATCAATATTTGATATTGGAGCCACAGTATAGAAAGTGTGTCTTCAAGAATATGGAGAAACCGAGAGATTACCCAAAGTGTTAGACTATATTAAAAGAAAGTCAATACTTTATGAAACAACACAGGATGAATTGGACATGGCACATGAAAAACTAAGCAAATTAAAAAAAAAAAAAAAGATAGCTATCTAGAAAACAAAGTTGCAGAAGAAAGTAATTAAAATCATATTGGTTGGGTTCAGGACAGGATATCCCAAAATATGGCACCTTGATATACTGAATATTTTAAGCTGAAAGAGTTTGAGAGAACAGTGGAAGTAGGAAGGTCTCTCTGACCTTCCCCCATTTCTTTCCCCTGAACAGATCATAAGACCTGTTCCCAAGAGAAGCCCTTCCTATACCCACAGGAAAGGGCCATGCCCATCTTGGAGACCCAAAATCCAAATGAACGGGCCCATACCCTTTGTCCTATCATTTTCAATTGTCCACTCTTCATCAAACCTAGTGAAAAAACAATCAGGTTTAACCATTCCTTCAGGTAATTTCCTTGTGAAGGCTCTTATGTCACTAAAACTTGTATTAAATAATTTGTATGCTTTTCTCTTGTTATTCAATCTTTCTCAATTTAATTTTCAGACTCAACCAAGGACCCTGAGAGGATCAAAGAGAACTTTTTCCTCCCCTACAATATCCTCCACAGATGAACCATGGACAATATTTAAACGAGCGTAACAGTAAACACTGAACGTTGATTTATTCCAAAAGGAAGCTGTAGCTGCACTAGAAGAGGAGAGGCAGGAAGGCAGGGTTTTAGAAACAGGACACTGGACTTCCGGTCAAGATGGCGTCGTAGGTAAACGCGGTATCGTGTCCTCCCACAACCACATCAAAGTTACAACTAAACCACAGAACAACCATCATTCAAAACTGCCTGAAATCAAGCTGAATGGAAGTCCTACAACTACGGAATTAAAGAAGCAGCCACATCCAGACTGGTAGGAGGGGCAGAGGCGGACGGGTCCACATGTGGCAGATAAAAATCAGGAGGACACCTCGGCTGGGAAGGTCCTCCCTGAGGACTGAGGGGGTCCCCGTCCCACACCAGGTTCTCCACTCAGGGTTCCAGTGCCAGGAGGAGAGGTCCCCAAATATTCTGGCTGGAAAGACCAGCGGGAACTGAGGCTCAGGGAGGCTGAGGCTGCGGGAGCCCCAGGCAGATCCTCTTATAGGGCCCGCGCACTGACTCATCGGACTCAATCCTTCTAAGCCTGGAGAGGAGGCAGCTTGAGGGGCGCCAGAGACATACAGGGAAGAACTGAGATGTTTGGCATTGGAGCGAGGGCTGGAGAGGGGGCTTTCTCCTGGACAGATGTTCTGTCAGAGGCCTTTGTTTCTTTGGTGAGCCTTTCCCTGGGGCAGCAGACAGCTGCCATATCTGGGACTCCAGCAACCTGGCTCACACGGTGTGCCCCACCCTGGTGATTCACTGAGGCCCCGCCCCACCCAACTTTCAGGCCCACCCAAGCTCTTGCCAGTTGCTTTACCATCAGATTGGCCTGTCTTGAACCCTGCTTCAGGTTTTCCTAAATTCTTTCAAACGAGCAGCATCTGGTCTCAGCTAGCCCCATACCTCTCGTTAAGTAATGCATAGAAACAAACACAGGGAAGCAGCCAAAATGAGGAGACAAAGAAACATGTCCCAAGTGAAAGAACAGAACAAACCCCCAGGAAAATAACTAAGTGAAATGGAGATAAGCAACCTAACAGATGCTGAGTTCAAAACACTGCTTATAAGGATGCTCAATGAACTTAGCAAACTTAGTGAGGGCCTCAAGAGCATAAAAAGGACCAGTCAGAAATGAAGGATGCAGTCAGAAATGAAGGAGGCACTAACTGAAATAAAGAATAATTTACACAGATTCAATAGTGGAGTAGGTAAAGCCAAGAAGCAAAACATTGATTTGGAATATCACGAAGCAAAAAACACCCAGAGTAGCAAAAAGAAAAAAGAACCCCAAAAAATGAGGATAGTGAAAGGAGCCTCTGGGACAATTTCAAGCATGCGAACATTTGCATCTTGGGGGTGCCAGAAGGAGAAGAGAGAACAAGAAATCAAAAACATATTTGAAACAATAATGGCAGAAAACTTCCCCAAATTGGTGAAGGAAACAGACATACAAGTCCAGGAAGCACAGAGAGTCCCAAAAAGATGAACCCCAAGAGGACCACACCTAGACACATCATCATCAAAATGCAAAAGTTTCAAGACAAAGAGAGAATCTTAAAAGCAGCAAGAGAAAAGCAGTAAGTTACCTACAAGGGAGTTCCCATAAGACTGTCAGCTGATTTCTCAAAGAAACTTTGCAGGCCAGAAGGGAGTGGCAAAAAATATTCAGAGTGATAAATAGCAAGAACCTACAACCAAGATTACTCTATCCTGCAAAGCTGTCATTTAGAATTGATGGCCATATAAAGAGTTTCCCAGACAAGGAAAAGCTAAAGGAGTTCATTACCACCAAACCATTATTATATGAAATGTTGAAGGGTCTTCTTGAAGAAAAAGATAAAAAAATATGAACAAACAAAATGGCAATGAATACATATCTATTGACAATTGAATCTACAAAATGAACAAGCAGAACAGAAATATTCTCATAGATATAGAGAACATTTTGTTGGTTGCCAGTTGGGAAGGGGGGTTGGGGGAATGGGTAAGAAAGGTGACGGGATTAAGAAGTACAAATTGGTTGCTAGACTGACAAACCTCAAAGGGAAGGGGGATTGGGGGGTGGGAAAAAATAAACCAAATAACTTATATGCATATATGCATAACCAGTGGACATAGACAACAGTGTGGGGAAAGGCAGGAGGGGGCAGGAGTGGGGAGGAGGGGGGTCAATGGGGGAAAATGAGGAACATCTGTAATACATTCAACAATAAAGATTAAAAAAATAATAAAAGAAATAGGGAATTGATCACTAGTATATAAAGTGAACAAAATCACATTAAATGAATGTTATTTAGAAATATGGCAGGAAACACCAAGAAAAAGAGTTGAGACCTGACCATTTTGGCTCAGCGGTTAGAGCATCGGCCCATGGACCAAAGTGCCGGGGGTTTGATTTCTGGTCAAGGGCACGTTCATGGGTTGCAGATTCTATCCCCAGCCCCAGTAGGAGTTGTGCAGGAGGCAACTAATTGATGTGTCTCTCTCACATCAATGTTTCTCTCTGTCCCTCCCCTCCCTCCCTCCCAGGCTCTCTAAAAATCAATGGAAAAATATCCTCAGGTAAGGATTAACAACAACAAAAAATAGTAATAAAAACATTAAGAGTTGAAAGTGGTTTTCTCTGAAGATCAATAATCAGGGAAAGGAAGAGGCAGAAGATTGCTGTTTCTATAACCCTTTGAAATACATGGTTTTTAAAACCATGTATCTGCCTAGTTTTGAAAATAAAAATTTTGTTTAAAAAGAATATGACTGCTTTATCTTCAGAAATTCTCATTTAAATTATGGATAATAACAAATTAACATCTCTGGGATGGTTGACCTAGGAAAGTAAGTATTGAACAGGTTTAGACATCCTGCTGGTATATAAGGGTGGAGCAAAAGTAGGTTTACAGTGGTTTGTATGGCAAATAATACAAAAATTAATAAATAATACAAGAACAGCCCTGGCTGGGTGGCTCAGTTGGTTGATTGGAGTGTCATCTCATACACCAAAAGATAGCATGGTCAATTCCCAGTCAGAGTACACACGTGGGTTTTGGGTTTGGGTTGCAGGTTTGATCCCCAGACAGGACACATATGGAAGACAACTGATCAATGTTTCTCTCTCACATTGAGGCTTCTCTCTCTCTCTCTCTCACTCTCTCTCTCTCTCTCACTCTCTCTCTCCCTATCTCTCTTCCTCTAATATCAATAAACATTTCCTGAGTGAAGATAATAAATAAACAATGCAAGAATAAACTCCATATTTCATGTCCTCACATCTGTAAGCCTACTTTTCCCCATCCCGTACTAAGGGCATAATACTTCATAGTGAGCACTACTATTAGAATATACATTGTGAGATGTGACATTCTGAATTTTGAATACCATCACTGTATAACGGATCTGCCAAAATTAAATGGTGCAGCCCTGGCCAGTGTTACTTGGTGGTTATAGTGTCAACCTGCCACACTGAAGGGTCTCAGGTTCAATTCCTGGTCAAGGGCACATACCTGGGTTGCATGTTCAATCCCCTGGTCAGGGTCGCGTGGGAGGCAACCAACCGATGTGTCTCTCTCACATTGATGTTTTCTTCTCTCTCTCTCTCTCTCTCTCTCTCTCTCTCTCTCTCTCTCCACTCCTCTCCTCTCCCACCTTCCTCCCTCCCTTCCACTCTCTCTAAAAATCAATGGAAGAAATATCCTTGGGTGAGGATTAACAACAACAAAATTAAATGGTGCAGCTGGCTACAGAGTTCTACTTGCCCCTGGCAGTCCACCTCCTGGTCTGCTACTTGGACCAATTTAGGTGTAAACAGAAAATAAAAATGGCGTTTTCAGACTTCGTTGTCATGGCATGTTTGTCACAATTGTGCCCATTTAATCTCACCTGTGTAGCACTGAGAACTAACATAGTGTTGGCATTTAGTTAATTCTGCTATAGATGCCAAAACAGAACTTTGGCATCATAAGAGCCAGGGATATGTTGAGGAGAACTTTCTGCTGTACCACCCTGGTAAGTTTTAAATGGTTGCAAACTACAAATATTTTGGAGACATTATAGTTTTATTTATTTATTTTAAATATTTTATTTTTTTCTTACTTTTATTTTTTTTAAATCCTCACCTGAGGATATTTTTCTATTTATTATCAGATAGAGTGGGAGAGAGGGAGAGAGAAACATCGATGTGAGAGGGACACATCAAGTGGTTGCCTCCTGCAGGACACTGACCAGGGACGGGGATGAACTGCAACCGAGGTACGTGCCCTTGGCCAGAATCAAACCTGCGACTCATTGGTCCATAAGCTGATGCTCTTCCACTGAGCCAAACTGGCCAGGGGCGTTATCAGTTTTAAAGTGCTTAGAACTCAAAGACCTATTGCTGAATTATTAATGACTGGCATTTTATACAGACAAGATATTCACATAAAAGTATCAACATTCTGCATCGGGTGGAGGAGTGTGTAGCTTCTGCCTGTCTTTTTTTGTCAATGTATTTTCATGTGGCTGGTGATAATTCAGCCAAAGCAAATAGGAAACCTTGGATAGAACAACAAAAACACGAAGAGCAATCTGTTTTCTTTCACAAACCAGAGCCACCCATATCATTCAGCCTGTAAAAGGGAGTCACATTCGTTTTACATTTTCATTTGGATTCTGCTGTAATTACTGGGCAATGAACTATTCAAATAGGGCCCATTAAGGGAGGACAGCTTCCAAGGAGTTGGCTATTTATCTTATCGCCAGAGGAAAGAGCTCTCCAAGGGGAGGGAGTCAGGACTATTCTGGGCATGTCCAGCAAGTTCTCAGTCACCTGGACTTATAAATGAAAGTCTTTCCCAGAAGGGAATCAAAGACTACAGTTATATTTTGTTGTTTTAAATCATGAAAAGTTGAATATCTTAAGTTTCTATGCAGAGACAGAAGAGAGAGTTTGAAATCTTCCATATGATATCTCTGGAATATACAAGATATTGATAATAGTGGTTACCTCTAAGGAGGATTGGATGGGTGAAGGTTAAGAGTGATGAGGGTGGAGGCCAGTAATAGGAGCTTAGGGGCCTTTCTTCTTACTACATAGCCCTTGAATTTTGCACCATATGCCTGTATTACCATTTTTTAAAACTAACTTTTAAAAACACTATACGTGAGTGTGTCTCTCTCGTCTTGTCATCTTAACTGCTCTTGCTCCGACATCAGTGTTGCCTGTTAGCCCAGCAATTACAGTATTTTCTGTTCAAGAATATTCTGTAAAATTGAGGTTCTACATTAATATATTTCATGGCTTTTCTTTTGAGTACGTCACAGCTTCTCCCTAACTTCCTTTGGTTTCTGGCGCGGGGGGGAAGGGGGGGGTTCACAGCTGGAAGCTGGATTTTCATGCTCCCTGAAAGTCCATCTAGTTTCATTTCTTCAGGGGATATTAGATGTGCCATGTCCATTAGCCATTAAGTACGAGAAAAAAAATATGGAGAGACAGAGTGGTATATTTAAATGGAGATATAGGGAGTGTCAACATAAGAAACGTTCAAACCTGTGGAGAATTTTTATGAGTTTATTGGAGCCAGACTGACAACAGTTGCCTGGAAGCAAACTCTCAACAGATTGAGAAAATGTTCCAGAAAAGGGCAGTTTTACCACTTATTTTATACATCACAATCAAAGGGGAATATATAAGGGGGTTACATAAAATTCACTGGTAATCAATCAGGGAGGTGGGAGAAAGCAAAGGAGGTGGCTGGGGGTGAAGGGGGGAATCTCTGGGATTGGATAAAAAGTAAAACGAATGGACCCATACCTACTTCTTGTACATCTGTGGGTATAGGAGAATTAGCAGTCGACAATTAACATGATAATAATAGCAGTGTGGGGATTTGTGATCTCTGCTCTGGCCTGTGGTTGTGCGCTAAGGGGCAGTGGGGAACTACTCTGATAATCTAAAAGATATGTTATCCTAGATGCTAAAAGACAATAGACAGGCTCAGGTAAAATAAAGACTGACCTTTGTCAGGGAAGATACCAGCCTAGGACATGACTACCTGCCATGACCTGCTTTTAGTTAGGAAGTTTTCCTTCCAGACCATCCTGTGTGGTTACTTTTGGTCTCTGAATTTGTAAGGCCGCCAGGCAGGCCTCCCCCGAGCTGGTCAGGTTTAGTATGTGGCCCCTTTTTCACCCACAGGAGTAATATAAATTGGGACTGGCATTCTTAAAGAGCCTAAAGTGGTATTTCTAGCTGCAATAATGTCTAAAATAACACCTATTTTGCACTTTTTATCTATTAATAAACAGTTTCTTCACTTATCGTCACACTGCTAACAGGCTGTTCTGCAGTCCATCACCTTATTTACCTATATTTAAATAATCCACTCCCTAATGCATTAGGGTCAGACCATGTTAAAACAGAAGTGAGCCGAGAACACTGCTAACCAAGTAGTAGATTTGGTTAGAATCTGATAGTAGATTTTTATTCTTTTCACACAAAATTTCAATGTTTTCAAATTCTAAATTTGTAACACCAAACTTCAACTAATTTTCAAAAATCGAAACAACTTAAATTAATATTTGTTCTCCATTTTTCCAGCTACGTTTGTGTAAATTAGACTGTTTATGTGATTCTTAGCATCTGGCTAAAAAAAATGAAAAGCGCCCTGGCTAGTTTGGCTCGGTGGTTGGAGCATCGGCCTGTGAACCAGAGAGTCCCGGGTTCGGTTCCCGCTAGGGGCACATACCAAAAAAAAAAAAAAAAATAGAGCCCGCCATCCAGCATCAAGAATTATTCTGACTGAATTTTAATGAGCTTTTTGCTTTGTGAGTTGTTTGTAAATGTGTAAACTGTTTAATTCAGGAAATCCAAATTTGTGCGGACATATAAATTGAGAGAAATTTTTATGTGTATAATCTTGAATAACTATCTTCAATATGTGTTCTAATAATACTGAAATATTTTATGCATAAACCCTTAAATATGGAGCACTGTGGAAAAACATTGTGGTTCTTATTCTAAGTCATTATGATTTACAAATAATCGTGGTTTCCCTCTCTCTCAGTTCTGTCTCAAGTCCTGGGTTGAACACTTACCTCCCATGTATTCCATGGATCCAGAGTGTGTGCCTTGTACTTCTGGGGCCCACTGACTCCCACGGCGCTTACGCCACCTGACTGGGATCTTCTTTTCTGCTTTTGAGCTGTGAAGAGGTTCATCTTTCTCTTCCCCAGCAGCCTCTCTGTTCTGCCAGTGCTCAGTGGAACAGCAGAGGACATTTGCTTTTTGTGTTTGGCCTAGCAGGATTCTCCAGGGGCCTTTTATTCTCCCTTTTCCTTTCTCTCCATTTCTACTCCCTTTCATCCCACCCCCAGGCCCCTGCTGCACTGGGTAGCTGGTTTTCCTCTTCTGATTTATGCCTGAGGACTAGCAGCTGCCTTTTAAAGATAAGAACCAGGGAGCAGAGATATCAAACAGACACAAGAATAACACAGGAAAGACAAAAAGCCCCTTTCCCTAAAAATAGCTTTGTCATTAGCTCTTTTTATGTTGAACACCCAGATTTATTTCCCCGTGTCCCTCTGCTTGAACAAACCAAGTCAGCCAAACTACTGCCACCTGAAGAAAAATAAAGAAATGAAAAACAAATCCTGAACTCCAGGCTGTTTTTTTTACCAAAGTGATATGTAGTGAAAGATGGCTAACATGAATCTGCTTCATTTTTAGCAACTGTTTAAATGGTGGTACTACAATAAAAAGGAAGTGTTTTGGGACAAGAAAAAAAAAAGTATAGGCGGATAAATAGACAAATCAGAAGAAAATGAACACCAAAGAAAATTGGAAGCAACGTAAAGTAAACTAGAAGTCATGAAGCAAATGTAACACATAGGTCATATTGATAAAGTCCATTCCTATTGGGACCCACAAAAAAGAGGCCACCTCCGTGGCCTGGCCACGTCACAAATGTAAACTCAGTCAGTCTGCACTTACAGGAAACACCTCACTGTGAAGAAAACCCAGCCGACGCCAGTGACAACCCTCCCACTCAGCTTTAGCTAGCTGTCCTTCCCCGAGAAAACAGGACCCGCTAGCCTCACAGGGAAATCCCCGGCCTCCCAGCCAATCACCTCATTTCCCTGGTGCCTCTTCTAAGGGTCCATAAAACTCCCTCCTGCCCCACTGGTTGGGAGGCACTGTGCTCCGTAATCCATGGATTGTTTTCCCTTGAATAGAAGACACGAAACCTGTTTCTAAATTATTTTAGTTTTGTCATTTGACAACATATATATGTTCATATATGTGTGTGTTATATGTGCACACATGTGCGTGATGATACACACATTTGGGCAGGGAAGAATAAGACAGAGAGGAACGACTCCATTCACTGAGCAAGAGAGACCCTGTGACTCAGAAGGATAAGCCAAGTGGTGGCTGTCACTGCCCCGGGTATTTTCCCTCTAGGGAGCAGTGGCCCCCGAAAAGGCAGATATTCAGTTCTGTTTTGTCTCTCTAGCTCTTCCTCAAGGGTAAAGTTACATCACAAATGTATCTGCAGCAAGAACTGGCCTCACCCCTCCATCTGTAGGATGTAAATCATAATGCAGTGAAGAGAGAGGTCCACGCGTACTCTGGGTAAGGTTACGTGCATGAGCTTCGGTGTCAGATAGCCAGGGCTAATTTGGTCTGCCATGCACTATTTTATGATCTAAGACCTTACTTCTCAGTGTATGATCAGTCAGCCAACAGTGTTGGCCTGCACCTGAGAGCAGGTTAAAAATGCAGAATCTTAGGTCCCGCCCCAGACCTACTGAATCAGAATTTACTTGTTAACAAAACTCCCAGGTGATTCTTTCACACAAAAGTTTGAGAAGCACTGGCCTAGGGTGAGTCACACTACACATACTAGTTCTTACTCCCAGTGTCCTGGGGTTAAATGAGGACTGCGTGTAGAGGCAGAGCAAATGTCCAACACCTACTAATAAAGACAGGTCATGTACTATGGCTCAGCATTCTGACGCCAAATTCCATGCTCCAGTGAAGGCACAATTAACTGTAACTGAAGCTAGGTTTCCATTTTAAATGTTAACTGACTTTTATGACCATTTCCCTGAATGCAACAGTCATTTAAAAATGAGTAGTTTTAAAATGGTCATCCATAGTAATTGCCTAGTTAAGCAAGTCATTTTAGTTTTCTAGAGATTATTATTATTATTTTTTAAATCTGGGCATAAGAGCAGTTCAGCTACGGTTCTTTCTAATTCTAAATTCTTATTTTAAGGTATTTACTATAAAAACTAATATTCGTTGATTAATTTGGAATGTCATAAGTTAGATGTGATGATGGCATAATTCTTTGCCCTCATAATTTGTGAGTATTTTAAGTTAGAGAGAAAGGAATAGAACAAAAAAGGAAGATGACGAGAGTAAAGAGGCAAAACCTGAGGGAGGGACTGAGGGGAATCCTACGGATTTCTGATTCCTTTTCTATAAATCTACGCTCTCTAAGGCTGCATGCAGTTAAATATGGTAAGCCAGAGGGTTTTTTTTGTTTTGTTTTGTTTTTTTTAGCATCATGGTGCATAAAAACAATGTGAGCCTCTTGTTTAAAAATACTAGTTCCAAGGGCCCCATCTCTTGTGATTCTTATCCAGGAAGTCTGATAAATGAAGCCCTGGAACTTGTATTTATAACAAACACCCCAGGATATTATGGCAGAGACAGACCACAGTTGGTGCTAGGTGTTTTTTCTTATATCACACACAACTTGGTTATTACATATTAGGTAGCGTAACATAAACAAATTTTTAAAAGATGTAAAGATTGCCCTGGCCGGTTTGGAATATTGGCTGCGGACCAGAGTCCTGAGTTCCATTTCCGCTAGGGGCAAGTACCAAAAAAAAAAAAAAAAAGATGAAGAGATTAAGTAGTACAAATTGGTTATTAGCCTGATGAATCTCAAAGGGAAGGGGGCAGGGAAGATAAACCAAAGAACTTATATGCATATATGCATAACCAATGGACACGGACAATAGTGTGGGGAAGGCAGGAGGGGAGGCAGCGTCGGGCAGAAGGGGGTCAACAGGGGGAAGAGGGGGAACATCTGTAATATATTTAATAATAAAGATAAGCTTAAAAAATTTTTTTCACTCACAAATAAATACTCATAGGCACTCCATACTGCTGTATATAGGTAGAACTGTCACTTGGGGAATATTAGCTTCAACTTTGATATAAACTCTATGTTGAGCATGATAAGCATCAGTTAAGCACATTATTAAAGTCTAAGTTTCTCTTTGTCCTTAACTACAAAAAGGGACTGACCTAAATTGTTCTTATAAGGATCACATGAAATAAGTATTTCAAAAACTCTAAAGCCACTTTAAATATAATGTTGATGATAATGTTTCTTCAGCTCAGGATTCTTTTCAAGTGTGTAAAGTTCTTGAAGGCAGGGACTGCATCTTTCACATTTCTTTTAGTGGACAGCTATTGTGTCTGCTTGCCTAACATTCCTTCCCCCTTTATTTTGGTAACAGAATCCTGATGTTCCTTTGGGAAACCTCTGTTCCTGCATTTTCAGTCCACGTTGCTAGTGGGGAGGGAAGTGGCTCCGTTGGGGTCTGGACACCTGCCTGTGGCTGGCCTAACCAATCTGAGTGCTTCGTTCCTCCTTGCCATTGTGGTTGGTTCAGGAGTTTGTAAGTGATCCAAGCCCGGCCAATGAAAGCCAGCTCTAGAAGTTTTGCTGAAACCACTGAGAAAGAGAAATCTCTTTTCCAAGTAGCTAAACCTTCAGCTGAACATACCCTGGAGTCATGTTTGCCATCACAAAATAAAGCCTAACAGAAAAGGAAGCCAATGCAAAAGAAAACAGAGCCAAGAGTTAAGAGTTTGAAAGAGAAAGACTTGTCTGATGACATTATTCAGGGCCCTGAATTAATTTTCCAACAGGAAAATCTTTTTCGCTCTCTTCTACCTAAGCATTTATCATGCAGTTGAAGGTTTTCAACAAATGTTGATTAATTTGTTTGCAAATGAGATAAAAATCCTTAGTCACAGATGACAAGGCAGGGAGGTTGTTCCCATTCATCATCATTGCAATGTTTTGGTGGTTTGTTCAAAAATACATTAACACATACATGCATATAACTGACAGGGTTTTTAATTTAATCAGCTGAACAACCTAAACCATCTTGTATAACTACTAGACATAAAATTAGTCACATTCATAAATTATCATTCTTCTTTATACAATTCGCCAAATAATTGACTTACTTGTTAACAAAAAAACATTCAGCTGGAAAGATGTCACAACCTCATTGTCTGGTCTACCTTAGAAAGGATTAGAACAACCTCAGAACTCAGCACTCTCTGTTCTCTTGCTCCTTATCAGTTTTGAGATCTGAAAACCATCACTTACCCTTTACGCCTACATCTGTAAGAATCTATTGGGACAAAAAGGGGTTCTCTAAGTAGGTATATCTGAAGTTTTTCTCTTTGTTCATACAGATTTTTAAAATTAAAAGGTTGTCTTCAAGTGGACAATTCTTTATTCTTTTAACATGCTGCCATCATGTGGTTGCTTTGCTCATTCACATTCAAATGTTCAAAGAACAGTGGTTATTCATCAAGGTGCAAAGGAGGAAGTTCCCAAAGAAAATGAAAGTGAATAGACTACATTCTTCCTTTAAGCTTCGTGCTGAGTATGGTGGCAAATATGTATAATTTGCCAAAGTTGTGAAATAGATCTGTAATTTGCCAAAACGCAAGTTGGAATGTGGTAGGAACCTGAAAGACTTAGACCAGGTGCAGAGGAGACTCAAAGGGAAGAGTGACTGTCTCAGACTTTAGTCTATTGTTAAAATTCAAAGGCTATAATTTTAATGAAGCTATTTAATAAAACTTGACAGTATGTTCTTATACTATAATCTCTTCCAGCATAGCTATCATCTTCATTTTAATTCTGAGGTGCTTGAGACCAACAGAGAATTTGCCATATGTCTCAACAACGTAAAAGCAAAAGCAAGACTTTTGCTCATAGTTTGGTATAAAAATATTCTGGACATGTAGAGGTTCGTGTAGTAGTTTATACTATTGTTTTTGAGTCCTGAGAGGTAGATTATGCAGATACATTAGAGAAGATTCCATCAAGGTTTTCTGACTCTTGTTCATTTTTTTTATTGCATTTGCTTTATATACAGGTGCTCAAAAATACTATTTCATTTGATTGTATGAATCCATGTGAAAATACTCATGACTTTTGAGGTTTTGTATATGATTTTCTATAGTCAAAGAAAATTTCGGTAAAATTAGTAGGATTAAGTTTTATTGCAACACTGTCAAATTGTTTTTAGATTAAGTTTTAGCACCTAGAGAGAATTAGAGAAGTTATGCTTTTTTAGATTAAAATAAAAAAAAAAATTTTTTTTTGTTGCTGCACACAAGACATATATCTACCAAATTCTACTTGTATTTAATTACCTAGATTATGTATATAAATTATTCTTTAAAAATATTACAACCAGGGTTTGTATACCGAGAGGTCTTCTTGGGCTTGCCCAGGTTTGGGAATGACGTGATCTCAGACTCTTGAGCCTCCGCACTGCTCTCTTCTCAAATGAGAAGCCAAGACAGCCCACAGAGTGCTTCACAGTCTCCTTTTCTCCTCTCCTAAACGCTTTCTCTAAGATCAGCAACCAGATTAGCATTGATTGTGTCCTCCTTAAAATTCATATGTTGAAGTCCTCACCCACAGTACCTCAGAATGTGACCTTATTTGGAGAGAGGGTCTTTACAAAGATAAGCAAGTTAAAATTAGATCATCAGTTCAATACGAGTGGTGCTGTCCTTATAAAAATGATAAATTCGGACACAGAGACACACGCGAGGGAAGACGAGGTGTAGGCACAGGGAGAAGACAGCCATTTACACGCCGAGGAGAGAGGCCTGGCACAGACCCTGCCTGCGCTGACTTCAGAGAGAACCAACCCTGCTGATGCCTTCATCTTGGACTTCTAGTCTCCTGAACAATGAGACATTAAATTTCTGTGTTGTTTAGGCCACCCAGTCTGCGGTACTTTATTGCAGCAATTCTAACAAACTAATACATTTAGCCTAAGGGAAACCGGTTATATTAACTTTTCTTTAGGCCGTGTGTCTATCCGTGGATAGCCCTAACTTAACTGTTGCAACGCTAGAAAATATAAAAACAATAAACTGTTATTTTCCTCCAGAAAATGTTAGTGTGTTAAATTGTTTTTTTAATTAAAAGTAAGCTAGTGAAGCCCTGGCCAGTTTGGCTCAGGGGTTAGAGTGCTGGCCCTGCACCGAAGGGTCGAGGGTTCAATTCTCAGTCAAGGGCAAGTTCTTGGGTTGCAGGTTCAATGTCCTGCCTGATGGTCGGGAGCGTGTGGGAGGCAACCAATCTATGTGTCTCTCACACACTGATGTCTGTCTATCTGTCTGTGTCTCTCTCTCTCTCTCTCTCTCTCTCTCTTTCTTCTCCCCAGCCCTCCCTCCTTTCCACTCTCTCTAAAAATCAATGGGAAAAAATATCTTCTGGTGAGGACTAACAAAAAATATATATAAACTAGTGAAAAGAGATTGTATACTTTAAAACTCTGATTAGGGATTAAAAATTGGAACTTCCAGGCATAAATGTTAGCTTTGGTGACTATTTCTCCAACTGCACTCTTTTATATCCTGTCCCAGCCAAACTGATCAGGTTATGTGATGAGAGGACCAATTATGTTCCTTCTCAGCCTTTAATATTTCAGGCCAAGAGCACAGAGTATTTATTAGTCCCGATTCTCAAGTATCAGTCTTATAAAGACCTCTGCCAGGAGGAAAAGAAAATCAATTGAGAACTGCTGATGACAATTGTCAATATGTTCGACCATCCAGAATCAAAATACCCTTCCGATCATAGAGCCTCCCCATCTTATGAGGCAGGAGATGAAAATGCCTAATACTGGTTCCCAGAACTTCCCTTCAGTTAGAGCGTAAGCACCTGACTCAACAGACCAGACGTACCTAAACTGACCCAAGCAAATGCCAGGGGTCCAGAGAAGCAGGATTGCTCTGAATCCACGCTCCATGAGCCAATAGCGGCCACATCCAGTTTCTGGAGTAAAAGGAGCAGCTGTGCTCCAGCAGCCCTGGGGGTCTGTTATCAGCAGGGATCAAGCCACAGAGGACCACACTCAACAACTGTGATGGATTCATGATTGTGTAACATGACTCTAACCACAATCCAGGGATGAATAGCCTGGTTATCTGCCTACCAGAGATTCTAGAGCCACTCCATTTGTGTTCAAATCATCCACAGTTCTGTTGCTTCTGACTGAGAAGTCTGACATAAAGAATATGGGATTTTTAATTTATCTTTTAATAAACATATTCTCTATTTTTTTTTTACCCAATAGGGAAAGGGATTATATTTTCTCAGTACATAGAAACTTTAAATGTATACTTCAGTTCTTCAGGAATGGTTAAGAGAGAGAAGAGACAGAGGCAAATAGGAAAAGGAAGATAGAGAATGAAATGCAGAAGGAAAGATGATCATTAAAATTCCTCCAAATTTTATAAAATTATTTTAAGGTTAAAAACCTTCTGTCTTGATTTCTGACCATTATTTAGCCATTATTTTGCATCATTTAAAAAACCTGTGCCAAACTTATCTTTAAGTTACCTAAATAAATACTGTAAAGATTGGCAGTATCAATATGTAAACATTGATATTAACTGACAGTTAACAAAAATGGACAAAGAGCCCTTAAACACATCAAAAGATGGTCAACCTCACTAACAATAAGAGAATGAAATTTAAAACAACAGTGAGATACTGTCTCTGACCTGTCAAATTGGAAAAACCAGAAAAGTTTTATAATATGCTGTCTTGGAATGAGTGTAAGGAAACAGGCCACTGCCTATGGAAATATAAATTGGAACTTTTTTTTTTCTTTTTTTTTGAGGGAAATTCAGAAGCAACCATCAAGATTACATATCTCCCTGTCCTTCGACCCAGCATTTCTATTTCTAGGAATAGGTTCTGCAGATAGATACATGCACAAAACTACAAAAGTAAAAGGATATCAATTGCAACTATCATAGAAAACTTAGTCAATTTGATACATCCCAAGAACGAAATGTTATGAAACTGTTCAAATAAACTGAAAGCTTACAAATGCTGTGACGGCAATCAGAGCCAAGACATATTCAGAAGTAGGGGCAGAAATGTTTTATTACAGAGCATGTTACCATTAGAAAAAAAAAAAACCACAATAATTATAATTATCTTTGTATTTATTACTGTGCTTGTGTTTATATGCTGTGTATGGTTAGAATATTTCTAGAAGGTCTCATTTTTTAAAATGCTAATACAAGTAGTTATTGCTTTTGAATAAGGAAAATACGTGTCCAAGAAGTAGGGCAAACAGTAGATTAGCCAGTATGTATACCTTTTTCACCTTTTGAATTTTAAGTTTCTGTATTATGTATTTAAAAATCATTAAAAAGTACTAAAGAAATATACTCACAAATAAGTATATAAAGATTTGCAAATCATTTTTATTTAACTATGAAGAAATTTAAGTACAAAAAATTGATCAAAACCACTTTTAAAAAACAAAATAAGTGCTTTATCAATATTTAGATTCATGCAGAAAATATCAAAAACTTGTTTCCAAATAACCCCAGTCTCTGTTGGTTTTTTGCTGACACAATATGGCAGATAAAGCTCCTCCATTTCACCTTAGGCCTGGGAGGGTTTGACAGCAGAAACAAAGTCAAAAGAAAGTCCAAAGTCAGAGAAAGCTAATATGTGTTAAGGGAAGAAGGAAAAAAGGAGGGATAAGGTTACAGCGGGAGAGGAAGCGCCTTCAATCCACTAGCCATGGTTACACACCTGTAACAGTCCTGACTCTGTCCAGGACTCTGGGAGAAATGTCTTTGAAACACAAAAGCAAAGCAAGGATCAAGAGGGATGCTTGAGGCAACGGCAAAGCAGTGCTGGGCATGCGGCACCAGAGGAACACTTCGAGCTGAGAGGGACCTTAGATATCACATACGATCCACCTAACTCTTTAATTTTTTATTATGAAGAAACTGATGCCTAGGAAAGCTGCGACTAGCCCAAAGTCACAAAACCTGAATGCAGCAGAATTAAGATAGTAACCATATTTTCTAACTCCAAGTCCAATGCTTTTTCCAGTATATACATTCTTTGCCTTCTTCACCATCAGTGATCGTTTTACATAGTTGCTTCTTCCGTTTTAGTATCAGAGAAAGAAAATACAAAGAAGGTTTTCCTTCTATTCTGTCAGGCTGCTACAATTCTTGCTCTTTCCATTTGGAACAGCTCCTTAGTCTGGTCTCCAGTCCTACAGACCAGGAATGAATGAAGTGAGCCCTAGTTGGGTTAATGTGTTCTAGCCAAGGTAGTTTTTAGTGCAAAAATCAGAAACCCACTTAAATTAGTTCAAGTAAAAGGAAAGCCTTTCCAAGGGATAGAGGAGCACTGTTTGTTCTTTGATTTTGCACAGTCGAAGGACAGAAAAGAAGTGACAGGTTTCATGTGAAATAGATAGTTGAGAACTGAAAATATTTTTATACTCTTTTACTTTACGTTTGCACGTCACAGGACACAATCTAAAAGGCATATATTAAATTCCTGCAGCTGAATCTTAAGGCCATTACAGGAAAATGCAATGGCTAAAACATGACTCAAGCATCAGCTGCTGTAAAAAGAGTCAAGATGTTAGCTAAAAACTTTAATTAATATGACCTTAGGACATTTCAATAGAGATCCAAGATCTAGAATGAGGATGGTGATATTTTTTCTGCATTATTGATATCACATCTAAAATATTGTTCTCCATTGTAGGCACCATGAGAGAAATAGAAAAATTTTAACAATATTTATAGGACACATTTTTTTAAAACTCAAAATGGCTTTTTTAAGTTCCATTGGGGAAAAGGTATACAATTTTAGTTACATTCTTTAGCAAACAGCAAAACATTGGAAAATTTTGGCACTTCTTTGGAGCCATTAAAATGTTAATGGACATGTTTGCAAAAGAGCAATTTGTTTAACCCCTTACATTGGTTAAGTGCTTGAGTTCACAGAATGCCTTTAGGTGAAGTATCTTTTTTTTTTTTTTTTTTTTGGTGCGTGCCCCCAGCAGGAACCAAACCCAGGACTCTCTGGTCTGCAGGTTGACCCTCCAACTGCTGAGCCAAACAGGCCAGGGCCAAGTGAATTATCTTATTTCACTCTTGAAACATCTCTGCAAGGTGGATATCCCTGGCAAATAGGTTTAGAGGGGCAAATGACTTGCCAAAGACCCTAGCAAATAAGCATAATGATCAAACAAGACTTAGTTCTTTCAATTCAGTGCAAACTTGAACTCCTCCATTACCTTAGCCATCTATTGTACTTACAGTTGACCCTTGGACAACATGGTTTGAACCATGCAGGTCCACTTACACATGAATATTTTTTCAGTAAGTACTTACAGTACTATAAATGTATTTTCTCTTCCTTATGATTTTCTTAATAACATTCTGCCTTCTCTAGCTTACTTTATTGTAAAAATACAGAACGTAATACAGACAACATACAAAATATGTGTTAATTGACTGTTTATGTTATTAGTAAGGCTTCCAGTGAATAAAAGCTATTAGCTTAACAATAACCCACAACCTTTGAACCAACTATAGAAGGTGATTAGTAGTGAAGTTTTGGGGGAGTCAAAAGTCATAGATGCATTTTCAACTGTTTGGGGGTTGGCATCCTTAACCCCTGTGTTGTTCAAGGGTCAACTGTACAGCTCATAGTATTTATGTAATATTATTTGGTTTTAGAGCTCTATCATTGCCATAGAACTAAATTATATTTATTATTTTGATCTTTTAATAAAATGTTTAAATTGTGTCTTAAAGGCTATCAATAAAATATGCAAACATCATACTACTGTGATTTTAATGCCCTTAATATATACTGTAAATAATCAATAATTTCAGGGGGAAAATGTGCTGTATCCGTCATGCCAGATTCAGATTTTCCCATTGGTGAGTGAAATTTCTATAGACCACGGGTTGGCAAACACTTTCTCTAAAGGTCCAGATAGTAAATATTTAAGACTTTATGTGCCATCTGGTCCCTGCTGTAACTAGTCAACCCTTTCTTTGTAACCCATCATAGGCGGAGTCCCAATAAAACTTTACTTACAAAAGCAGATGGTGGGTTATAGTGTGCCGACTCCTGCTACACACAATAATAATTAGAGAACAAAACCATAAATGCAGACTATACCTGGAATGGTAGGCAATGGATAAAGTATATTCCATGCAGGGGAAACAGTGAAAGTGTCAACACACAGGCATAGATGGACCATTAGTAGAACCTCCAAACGGGTCTACATGGAGAAAGCATTTACTGATGCCTGGGGCTGAAAATTTTGGAAGATGTATAAGTGAATGTTATAAGTTATGGTGGACAGATTATTAGTGGCCCTGAGAGTCTGTTTGAAGAAGTTGAACTTTACAGGTTGTAAGGTTTCTCATTATGCCTTTGTTTCATTCTAAGCATTATCAGAGGCTTTGGAGTATGTTGAAATGTCTCATGTACCAGTGTCCTTTTATAAAATAGAAAACACAAAAAATATTTATTTGCATAGTACTAAAACAACCCTAAAAATGGTGTTGGCTTAGGTAAAAAGAGTGAGGTTTAAATATTAACTATAACGGTAATTAGCCACGTGACCTTTGGAAGAGAAGACATTTACAGTTCTGAGTATTAGTCTTTTAATTTGTAAATTGCAGTTGGTGGTAATAATATGACACCACTCACAGCAGCTGTGAAAGTAAATTAAGGTAATGCATGTGTCATTGCTCTTCCAGGCTCATTCCCTTTCTCCTCTCTCCTCAACTTTTTAAATGAATGCCCAATAATCCGGGCTGCATGTGGCCTGTCACTTTCCAGCTCTACCCTTGCGATCTCTTGGTGTAGTCTTTCTTTTCTAATTTCCACTTACATCTAAGTCAGTTTCAGTATTCTCTGGTTCAACAGCCCAAGTGACAGAATGTGATTGACCTACGCAGGAAAACATACACCCAAATAAAGACCTTAAGGCTATGTCCTTGAACAGCCAGACCAAGGAAATGGACTTTGAGAAAAAATAAGGAAATGGGGGTTAGAGGTACTTACAGTGGGAGCACCATAAAAACCAAGTGTTCTGATTTGTAATCTAGGGAGCCTCCTATACTAGTCCGTATGTAAGGAAAGATAAGTGGCCGTGGGAAATTACCTTCAGGGAAATTCCAACAATTGACCTTTAATGTAAATCTCAAATGGTAATTTGTTATGGACTCATTACACCATTATTCAAATTTTCTACCAGTTGAGAGAAAACCACCTTATACTTAGACTTGTGTGGGTGTCTTATGAGTAAAGATGTCATTTCTAATCAGTCTCTTTTGCCCCGTTGGGCAATTCCCAACACAAAATACTTTATCTTTTAATGGCTTTGACGCATTTTAAGCTCTTTTTAGGAGAAGAAAAGCCCATATCTTCATTAGCCTGAAGACATAGAATTTTAGAGTTGGAAATTATCTTTGATTTAATTTAGACCAACTCTTTTTATTTTATAGGTGAAAAAACTGAAGGTCCAAAGAAGTATGATGACTAACCCAAGGTCCAGCAGCTGGCTGAAGACAATGACAGTGTAGGACTTTGAGTTTGGCTTAGCTCTACTACAAACAATAGCAATTTATTTTCCAAAGATACTATGCAAATAAAAGAGAGATTTTTTCACATGTAAATTTTGCAGAAAACAAAAATTTAAGCACTAAATAATGTCAGCCATTTTTTTTGAAATCTGTACTAATGTGTGTACTTGATAGTTTTCTGTCTTTAAAAAGAAAGTAAATGGAACCTCACCTTGCCTTTTATAGATGACTCATTCAGCATTATGAACATTAATTGCTATGTTATTGTATAAGAAAATACTAAGAGCCTATTGATATATGGAAGCTTGATCAATAGTGATTCTTCTGTCACTTAGTAGAAACTCTATGTATATTTGTTAATGAATTGGTCCTACACTTTTGCTATCATATTTTTTACCTGTTAGTAAACATTACTTTTCAATGGTCATCTTTTCCTTATTCTCCCTCACACTTCTTCAGATCTATAGTCTAAGGTTTTCTAAATCACTAAACTTGATTTTACACACACAAACAAACAAACAAATATTAGTTCTTGTGGCCTGAAGATGATTTCAATCGTCTTTTTTAAGCAGGGGATTGAGGTTCATGACAACTATTTTCCTGAGAGACTTAACATCAGAAGTTGGAATCCGGTTCAAAGTGAAGGCCGACTTCAGATTGGTATGTGCTATGTTATGAATGATTGTGTCACTCCCAAATTTATATGTTGAAACCCTAATCCCCAAGATAATTGTATTAAGAGGTAATCATCTTTGGGAGATGATTAGGTCATGAGGGCAGAGTCCTCATGAATGAGACCAATGAATGTCCTTACATAAGAAGCTCCCGAGAGACCACTCACCCACTTCTACCATGTGAGGAGGAGTCAGCAAGAAATCAACACTCTTTGACCAGGCAGAGGTCATTCACCAGAACCTACCCACATGAGCACCCTGATCTCAGACTCACTTCCGGCCTCCACACTGTGAAGAATAAATGTTTGTTGTTTATAAGCTACCTAGTTTGTGGTATTTTGTTATAGCAACCTGAATGGACTAAGACAGCATGACACCGTGACATACATGTGTTGTTGTTTTTTTAATATGTTTTTATTCATTTTTTGAGAGAGGGAAAGGGAGAGGGAGAGAGAGATAGAAACATCTATGAGAGAGACATTAATCAGCTGTCTGCTGCATGCCTCCTACTGGGGATCGAGCCTGCAACCCTGGGCATGTGCTCTGACTGAGAATCAAACCAGTGACCTCTTGGTGCATGGTTTGACACTCAACCACTGAGCCACACCAGCGGAGCTACATGTGTTATTTTTGTTTATTAAAATATACTCAACTTTTTCTCCTCCATCTTCTTCCTTCACCTATCCTTTTATTTCTATTCGTTTTCCTCTTTCTCAACAATTCGGTCCTAAATCTGTTAGGTGGAGCAGAGCAAGGCAGAAATCATCAGAATGGGGCTGATATGCATCAGGTGTCAGAGCCCACAAGGAACGAGAAAGGTGTGCACATTGGGAGAGGGATGGTCCAGTTTTAGTATCAGAGTGTGAGAAGAATGAAGTGAGCATTCATGGAGGAAGAGGGGTCTGGAGGGAGAGTGAGGAGAGCCCCTACACTAGCAACTTGGAGCCCAAAAGAGTGAGGCTGAGATGCTTGAGGGAGAGCAACCTAACATCAGGTGTCAGAGCCAGAGCTGGCTGAGGAGAGTTTAAAATGGGGTGGAATGGAAGGAGGATGCTAGAGCTTGAGCAGGGTAAGGACGTTGCTACAGAGGGAAATATGTCGGGTGGAGCATCAGAGTGTCAGTAAGCAGAGTGAGGAGAGCATCAACCTTGGGAGGGAGCCCTTGCAGGAAGTCAGAGTCTGAGGAGGATATCCCTGCATGGGGACAACTTGGGATGGGATGTCAGAGCTGGAGTGGGTTGAGGAGGGAATCCACATAGCAAGAAGGCCCACCTTGAGGTGTCAGAGTTCATGCAGGATAAAGAGGCCATCTGTATAAGAAAAGGCCCAGTGCAGGATATTGAAACCCAAGGGAGGTGAGGAAGTCATCTGTGCAGGAAAACTGACCTGCAGTAGTATAAGAGCCTGAGTGAGGAAGGTGCATATGCAGTAGAAAGGAAGGCAGCCCTGTGCAGGGAATCAAAGCCTGAGCATGAGGCTGGGATGGAGAGCTTCCACATTAGAGAGGGGCTTAGTACACTGATCAAATACATATGAAAGGGGAGAAAACAAGATTGAATTCTGTGTGTTTAACTGGAATCGAAGGTATCAAAGTAAACTCATGGATGTCTTTTTTTTTTAATTTTAGGCTTTTTTCTTTTCTTTATTGATTTTAGAGAGAGAAAGAAAGAGAGAGAGAAACATCAATGAGAGAGAACATCAAGTGACCACCTCCTGCATGCCCCCCACTGGGGATCTGGCCCACAACCTGGGTATGTGCCCTGACCAGGAATTGAACTGGCGACCTCCTGGTGTATGAATCAACACTCAACCATTGAGCCACACCAGCCGGACAACTCATGGATTTCAATATTGTAGATAGATGTGTAAATTAATGTAGTTGTAAGTTATGTGCATATATACATATATGCATATGTGTATGCATATGTATGTATACATATGCATATATTCTTGATCTCTAACCACTGATAGGGCCTTGGAGTAGTGACTACGCTCAATCTCATCGCCACCTCCAATAACAATGAGCACACCAAGCACACCTAGATCAGAGCTTATACATCAGTTTCAAAAAAAAAAAAAAAGTAAAAGAACTTGAAGAAGTGACTGATTTCAAGAATAGGATCAACAAAGTACAAGATGAGTCTGAGTATCTATTGCACCAAAACAAGGAAGTGGTCCAGAATGATAGGGACATGTGAAAAACATGCCAGCATCTTTTTTTAAAAAAATTATTAATTAATTTATTTTTGTTACACATGTTTCTCCTCTTTCCCCAACTGATACCCCCCTCCCGGCCCTGTCCCCAGCTTTGTTGTGCATGTCCATTGTTCATGCACACATGCATATAAGTTCTGTGCATTATCTCTCCCCCACCCACCACCTCTTCTGGGGATTGTCAGTCTGTACTCCAATCCCACATCGCTGGGACTACCCCGTTCCTCAAACTGCTATGTTCATTATATTCCACAAATAAGTGAGATCATTTGTCTTTCTCTGTTTGGCTTTTTTCGCTTAGGATAATACTCTCTAGGTCCCTTCATGTCGTCTCAAAGGATAAGAGATCTTTCTTTCTTACAGCTGCATAGTACTCCATTGTGTATATGTACCACTGCTTTTTTATTCATTCGTCTACTGATGGACATTTGGGCTGTTTCCAGATATTAGCTATTGTAAATAGTGTTGCTATGATCATGGAGGTAGATATATTCTTTCTGATTGGTGTTTCAGGCTTCTTAGGGTATATTCCTAGAAGTGGGATCACTGGGTCAAATGGAAGTTCAATTTTTAATTTTTTGAGGTAACACCATTTTGTTTTCCATAGTGGCTGCATCAGTCTGCATTTCCATCAGCAGTGTACTAGAGTCCCCTTTTCTCCACACCCTCGCCAACACTTGCTGTTTGATGATTTGTTGATGGCGGGCATTCTGACAGGTGTGAGGTGATACCTCATTGTTGTTTTAATTTGCATCTCTCTGATGATTAGTGATGTTGAGCATTTCTTCATATGTCTCTTGGCCATTTGTATGTCCTGTTTGGAGAATTGTTTATTTAGTTCCTCTGCCCATTTTTTAATTGGGTTCTTTGTCTTCCTTTTGTTGAGCTGTATGAGCACTCTATATATATATTGGAAATTAATATATATTAATTATATATATTATATATGGTGTATATGATATCTACATGTATGCATATGATGTATATATATGATATATGATGTATATATACGGTATATCATATGATATATGACATATGACATATGATATATGATGTATATATATATGATGTATATATAATATATATAATATATCTGATGTATCGTTGGCAATTATGTTTTCCCATAGAGTGGGTTGCCTTTCCATTTTGGTGGTGGTTTCTTTTGCTGTGCAGGAGCTTTCTAGTTTGATGTAGTCCCATGTGTTCATTTTCTCCTTTGTTTCTGTTGCCTTAGGTGATGTATCAGTGAAAATTCTGCTCCGTATGATGTCCGAAATTTTGTTGCCTACATTTTCTTCTAGGATTTTTATGGATTCATGAGTCACATTTAAGTCTTTTATCCACTTTGAGTTTATTCTTGTGTATGGTGTAAGTTGATGGTCTAGTTTCATTTCTTTGCAGGTAGCTGTCGAGTTTTCCCAACACCATTCATTAAAGAGGCTGTCTTGACTCCACTGTATGCTCTTGCCACCTTTGTCAAATATTAATTCAGCATATTGTCTTGGGTCCATTTCTGGGTTCTCTATTCTGTTCCATTGATCTATCTGCCTGTTCTTGTGCCAGTACCAGGCCACTTTGATTACAGGGGCTACTGCTTTTCCCCACAGCTCTGGGAAGGAGCACACTGGCCACCGTCCTTTGTGGATGCAACCAGCAAAAACTCTGAGTGCCCTCCAAATCCCGGGTGTCCCCACAGAGTTCCAGCCCAGTCTGCCCTCCCTCCGCCATAGTCCTCAGGTGAGTGGCTGTGGCTATTATAGCGCTCTGTTCTTGCTCTCTGGGCTGTGGAGCGGGCTTGGTCTTTATTCCCCAAAGGCACTGCTCACAGCTAAGACCGCTGCTGTCCATGGGTTCCCAGCCTGCCACTCGCTCGCGCCTCTGCAGATCCTAGCAGTGTCCCTGGTTATATGGTCCTGTCCTGCTGCTTTACTGTTGCTTTTTTCCAAGGATTTGTCTTTATTTTAGTTGTAATTCCCATTTGGTCCTGGGAGATCGTCTGTGTAGCTTGTATTCACTCCGCCTTCATTTTCACATCCTCTATGCCTATCTTGTGTACAGCTGGGTCACACAGGTCTCTCTGGTGCCCCCGCACCCTGCAGGTCCTGTGGGTAACTGAATCACACAGTCCCTTTGGGGACTCGGCTCTATGCCTATGTTATGGGCTGCTGGGTCACACAGGTCTCTCTGGTGCTTCAGCACCCCGCAGGTCCCATGGGTAACTGGATGGCACAGTCCCCGCTGGGTTGCACAGGCCTCTCTGGTGCCCCTGCACCCTGCAGGACCCACTGGCAGCTGGATGGCACCAGTCCCTCTTGGGCTCCGGCTTCCCACTGCTCTCGTGAGCTGCTGGACTGCACAGGCCTCTGTGGAGCCCCAGGTCCTGCAGCTGGTGGCTGGGGAGTGCTGCTGCCTTGTTGGCTCAACTCCTGCTCAGCTTTTGCTGTAGTTTTTGGGGATGGGTCTCAGCTGCTGGTCTGTGCTTCTGTTGCCTGGGGATGGATGTCTGCTCCCCAGCCTCTGTTGCTGGGGGTCTATCTGGACTCTGATGGGTGCTACTATGGGGGATGGTGCTGGGCTCCCAGCTGTCCGCGGCTTCTGCGACCAGCATCTTGGGAGCTCCA
Organism: Molossus molossus; assembly: GCF_014108415.1. NCBI lineage: Eukaryota > Metazoa > Chordata > Mammalia > Chiroptera > Molossidae > Molossus > Molossus molossus. The sequence continues at coordinate 78,334,411 of NW_023425344.1, read as the reverse complement.
CCACTGTACACCGGTCTGTGCTGACACAGGGTGTCCACTGGCCCGATGGTGCCAGGTGCACTGATGGCTCAGGTTGCTGGGCCCCAGCCGCTCCCACTGCCTCCTCCCAGGGAAGACCCGGGATCTTCCAAAATGGTGGGACCTCCCCGCAGAGAAGGAGTAGAACCCTGAAGGGCCATTGATTTGACTGTAGGAATGTAGGAATGGTAATTTCCTGGTTTTGATGGCTATATTGTGGTTTTCTAGGAGAATGCCAGTGTTTGTAAAGAATATATCACAAAGTATTTGGAGGTGATGGGTATCAGGTCAGCTACTTACTATCAAATAGTTTAGGGAAAAAAATACTTCTTTGTACTGTACATGCAACTTTTTTGTAAGTTTGAGATTGCTTAAAATTTTTTAAATGTCTTCGTATTTTTTTTTTTTTTTTATCCTCACCCGAGGACATTTTTCCATTTTTTGCACAGACAGAGTGGGAGGGAGAGAGAGGAAGAGGAGAGAGACAGAGAGAAACATCAATGTGAAAGGGACACATCGAGTGGCTGCCACCCGCACAACCAACCAGGCCCGGGGACAAACTGCAACCGAGGTACATGCCCTTAGCGGGAACCAAACCCGGGTCTCTCCGGACCGCAGGCCGATGCTCTAACCGCTGAGCCAAACCGGCCAGGGCTGTCTTCGTATTTTAATACTTGCCTCTTTGATGACTCAACTATTACTTTCTCAGTGAAGTTTTCCATGCAAATCCCATTAAAACTTTAACTTTAGTTCACCACTTCCCACTCGTCTACCCTGGTTTGGTTTCTTCATAGTGTTTATCCTCAAGCAATTGATATAATTTACTTACTTGTCTTTTATCTGTTGTCCCTACCCACAGTCATCCCATTACCAGAATGTAAGTCCTTTGAAGGCAAAACTGTTTTTGTTCACTGTTATAAACCACTGTCTAGAACAGTGGCTGGTATATAGTGGGTATTTCCTACTCATTAAGAGCTGATGGCTCTTTGGTCATCAAAAACTCAGAAGGCATTTTGTTCCACTAAGTTTAGGTTTAAGTTTGTTAAATAAGATAGGGGGCTGAGGATCCTTAAAACTCAATTAACTCCCCCATTCCAACTCCTAATTTTAAAAATTCCAAAAGTAAATATATGAGTAAATATAAATAAAACAATAAAATCAATCTCACAAGTTTATAATGAAATATATTGCCATATCTCACATATTTACATGTGGGTCATTTTATTTATTTATTTATTTATTTTAATTTTTTTTCTTTATTGATTTTAAAGAGAGAGGAAGGGAGAGGGAGAGGGAGAGAGAGATAGGAACATCGATGACAGAGAACATCAATCAGCCACCTCCTGCATGCCCCACTCTGGGAATTCAGCCCACAACCTGGGCATGTGCCCTGACTGGGAATCAAACCAACGACCTCTTGGTGAATGGGTTGACCCTAAACCACTGAGTACATGTGGCTCATTTTAAAATTATACATACAAGGTGGGACAAAAGTAAGTTTATAGTTATAAGTACAGGGAACCCACAGTGTATTCCTTTAAAAAAAATTTTTTTTAATTGATGTTAGAGAGAGAGAGAGAGAGAGAGAGAGAGAGAGAGAGAAACGATTTGTTGTTCCACTTATTTATGAATTTATTGGTTGCTTCTTGTATGTGCCCTGACTGGAGATCACACCCATAATCTTGGGGTACTGGGACAATGCTCCAACCAACTGAGCTACCTGGCCCGGGCAGAGTGTGTTCTTGTATTATTATTTATTAATTATTGTATTATTTTCTATGTGAACAACTGTAAACCTACTTTTGCCCCATCCTGTATCTTGTACACTAATGGATGACTGGATAAAGAAAATGTGAAATAATGTGACGCAGAACACCAGGACTAGAGTGCAACCCTTCAAGGATCAAGGAGACAACCGCACAAGCAAAGTGCCTGTTGGCATCTAGGACAGCATGAGGTCAACATTTTGAGAACGTGCACCTTACGCTAGTGGGAGCAGACCTACATTAAAGCAATAAACCTCAAAGTGTACATGGCTGTGGAATGGAGACAAGACAAGAGAAGAACAAAATATAAAATAAAATGAAGAAAATGTGGTCTATACATACAATGGACTATCATTCAGCCTTTAATAAAAGAAATCCTGCAATATGTGACAACATAAACTTTGAAGACGTTATGCTGAGGTAAGAAGGATAAATATTGCGTGATTCTGCTTTTATGAGGTGCCTAAAATTATCACACTTCTAGGAGCAGAGAGCAGAGCAATGACTGCCAGGGGCAGGGGACAGGGGAAATAGGGATTGCTAAACAATGTGGATAAAGTTTAAGTTACGCAAGACTAATAAGTTCTAGAGATCTGCTGTACAACTTTGTGTTTATGCTCAATAATAATCTGTAAAAGGGGTAAATCTCACATTATGTTTTCCCACAATAATATAAAAATGAAATTATTAAAAAATCATGCATATCTTACTTATATTCAGATTTTACCACATAGTTGTTGATATATATACTACTTCCTGAATATAATTGTTTCTTAATATTCCACACACCAGTCTTCATTAAATGAAAAGTTTGCCTTTGTAATATTTATTAATTTTACTTATATTGAAAATGGCTGTTGGATATGTTTGAGTCATAAAAATTTAGCACCATTATGCATATTCAAGCCTTTTTGAGTTAAGCTGTTCTAAAAATTATCACTTAATTACAAATTAACATCAATAATTTATGGGGAGCATTTGAGATCTTGCTCCCCAGCATATGCCATCAGTTTGGCTCCAATAAACTCTTATAAAAATTCTCTATAGGTTTGGATGTTTCTTATGTCAACATTTACTTGACACAGTCAACAGGATTCTGAAGAAGGCCACCCTGATCTGATAGTTAGACACAAGCAAGGGCCCACCAGCTCAGCTCCCTGCTTCACATCTAGTGAACTTGGGTGAGCCCCTCTTCCAGAATCCCGGGCCTCCTTGCTTTAACTAACAGGCCATGACTTTATTTGAGCTGTTCTTAGAAAATCCTTGAAGTGGATAAGGGTTAAGATAACCCAGGGGGGAAATAAATGGGTTGCTTCTTTTAATTGAATTGCTTACAGAGAATCTGAAAAAATCTGTGCTGGTTAAATGAGAGACCAAACTCTCATTAGTTCCAAAAGAGAGAGGATACTTGCTTCCCCAACCTAAATAGCCAATGGGGTGATGACAGTTGTTCAGATCCCAGAATTTGAAGTGGCGGAGATGGATGCTGGAAGTCTTCCAGGATAGTAATGAAGCAGATCCTGAAGAAGCCAGCAGGAGCCCCAGGGAGAAGGGCAGGGTGCCTTGAAATGGGTGCACCCCAAGAATGGGACCTGTGCCTTGGAAAGCATCATGGTTCTAGCAGCGTGAGTAAGCTCTCGCTGTCCCTTGCTAGGATATTCTTAGATGACTAAGAATCTTTGCGGGATTGCCTGAGGAAAAATGTCCTCCATGGCGTAAAGCAGTCCTATAGGGAGATCCACCACATTTGGCATGCCTGCAAAGGCTGGTTTTCCCTAGGATTTTGTTCAGACTCAACAGATCTCAAAATTAACGGGAAATTGTGCCTCTGAGGCCAGTAAGGCCCACCACAGCCAGTCTCACATTAATGCTAAGGTGGCTGAAACGAGGATCCTTTGATACTCTGAATTAATTTTGGCATGCACACTTGGTAAAATCTGGCTCCAAAATTAGGCAGAAAGAATGGAGAACATTTATCTCTCAACTATTCAAAAAGACGATTTGGATATGGATATTTATAAAAACGGATCAACCTGTGATGCCATTTAGGTGTCAAACCAATTGTTTGAAGTATTGAAAATGGCTCTCCTTATTTTAAAAGGAGGAAGGTCATTTGGAACTTGACATAAATTTTCAATGATTCCAGGGTAAAATTTGGATTCGATTGATCTTTTATAAACTAATGACTTTTTCCCATGGCTAAAGGTCTCTGTTTTTGTTTGTGTATGTCTATATACATACAGAAGTGGGGCAAAAGTAGCTTTATACTTGTTTATATGAAAATAATACAATAATTAATAAATAACAATACAAGAATAAACAGTGTTTTGCATACTCACAACTGTAAACCTACTTTTGCTACTCCTGTAAGTTATAAATGTAAGCTAATTTTCTACCACTGAATGGTATTGTTAAAATTAATTTAAAGGCAAGTACCTCTGGGGATTGGGTATTCAAAAATTCTCAAAAATGTAGAAACGAAAATGTTTTTCAAGTTCACATTATCTAAGATTAATTCTTAGTAAATAAAAGCTTGCTTAAGTTTGTTGGTTTAAGTAAAACAAACCTGTCTTTATTTTGGGTTTTACAAAGTAAATCCATGTTAATAATTGACTTTCATGTCTATGAAAAAATTTTCTAGAGGTTATAAAATGTCCAAGCTAAAGAATGCTAATTGATTATTTCTTAGTTTTTATTAGACATTGAGGTTTTAAGGATTAAAAATCTCAATCTATGTCAGAATAACTTGCAGTGTTTCATCAGGGCCCCCGCAAACCATTAAGATTTGAAATTGTATAAGAAGCATCTAGGGTATATTGTGTGAGTAAACAATGGTTGCAAATCAAACAAATAGGGCTATGGGAAACCCAAGATGGCTGCTTGGTTCTTCCCTGCTCCCTGGCTCCCCATTGTTTCAGTTTTTGCATTCCTTCATGCATCACAGTGCATTTAAACTGGGCTTAGATGAAGGAACTTATGAGCTGACATTATTGAAAGTTGAAATCTTACACTATTGCCAAGGTTTGATAGAGTCACTTAAAGAAAATGCCAAGTTGGGAACGAGCGCCCAGGAGACAAAGATTTTAAAGATTATTGACTGCCACCTAGAGTTTTTGTTTTGTGTTTTTTTCTTTTTTTCTTGAAAAAGCCATCAAATAAAGGACACTCTCCAACTTTATTGGAAGGGACCTTACCAGGCGCTTAAAAGAAACTGTTATACTGCAGAATATTTGAGATCTTACTCCCTAACATATGTCATCAGTTTGGCTCAAATAAACTCTTACTAAAAAAATCAAAAATAACAATAATTTATAGGAACTTTAAGATTTATTGGTGAGTAGATATGTATTTTTAATTCATTATCTCAAATATCTGTGACATTTCAAAATATCTGCATTTTTGTTCTATCATACAACTTTAACAAAATAGAGATTTAACTTTGTTCCTTACATCCTAGAAATATACTTCTTTGTTTAGAAATATGGCTACTTGTTGATAACATCAAATATCTACAAGATAAGTCTGAAACCAGGGCAATGCAATAGTTTCTTGTATAACAAACTATTGTTTCCCAGTAGTGTCTAGTGTCCACTTTTTTTTTTTTTTTTTTTGCATGTGTTCCATTTGTGGTTCCAGAAATACTCACAAACGAGCTGATAATGATAATCGCCACAGTTGCACATGGTAGCTGAGGAACATTTTCAACATTATGTAATGCATGTAACGATTGAATATGTAAGTCTAGATAGAGCATAAGTCAACTCTTTACATTACTATGCTGATTTCAATAGTGTTCGAAAAGACAGGATAAATTGAAGTACGGGTAATGGTAATGAAATTTCAAGTATTTTGTAAAATCTTATAGGGTACCAATAATTGATCACACGAGAACCCACTGCAACACTTGAAGATGACATGTAAAATTCATGATTCCTTACCAAATCGAAGTATTGCTTTAAGAATGCTATGAAAGCCTGGCCAGAGTGCTCAGTGGTTGAGTGTAGTCCTTGGCAACTGAAATCAGGACAAGAATAGAGGCAACCAATCCGTGTTTCTCTCTCACAATGTTTCTCTCTCTCTTTCCCTTCCTCTCTCTAAGAATGTCCTTGGGTGAAGATTTAAAAAAAAAAAAAACAAGAAGAAAAAAAAATTTTTAAAAACAAGAGTTTACCCTGGCCAGTTTGGCTCAGCAGTTAGAGCGTCTGCTCTTGGATCAAAGAGTTTTAAGTTCGATTCCGGTCAAGGGCAAGTGCCTCAGTTGCAATTAGATCCCTGGCTCTGGTCAGAGTTGTGCGGGAGGCAAGCAATCGATGTCTCTCTCTCACGTTGATATTTCTTTCTCTCTCTCCCTATCTCCCTCTCTCCCTCCCACTGTATCAGAAAATCAATGGAAAAATATCATCAGGTGAGGATTAAAAATTAATTAATTAAAAAAATAAAAACAGCTGGCAATCTTGAAAAAATTAAAAAGAATTCTACTAAAAATCCAGATGTTATTGGTTCAGCAGAGTGAAGCTTTGCCCCCCCTTAAAATTAATTTTAAAAACTATCAAAAAGTGTTAATGAATCAAAACATGTCCAATTTGGCATACTGTCAATACATATCAAATGAAAATCTATATCATAACATTATTTTTCTAAAATAAAAGCAAGAAAAACAATTTTTACAGAGTAAATACATAATAATTTACTAATTGCTTATACCTTCATATTATCCAAACATCACTGGTCTAGTAACAGAAGGCCAGACATTCCAACCATAATTAAAATCAGTCATCCTTTACATTATCCAAGTTGGAGTTATACAAAAGTAACATAATGGATAACGGATATTTTATTTAACAATGTTAGCTTAATTTTTAACATGTAAATATTCAGTAATATACCATATAAGCCTCCACAAATACTAGGGCTAATTTATTAAAAGTCATGACATAAACATATAAAGCAGGTATTGTTTCAGTCTCAAGAAATTGAACATTATAACTTATTTACCTGCCTCATTTACATATCAGCAGATATAGTTTGTCATGCTGAAAAGAGATGACCACTGCCCTGGCCGGTTTGGTTCAGCGGTTAGAGCGTCGGCCTGCGGTCCTGAGAGACCCGGGTTCGGTTCCCGCTGAGGGCGCGTACCTCGGTTGCAGTTTGTCCCCGGCCCTGGTCGGTTGTGCGGGTGGCAGCCACTCGATGTGTTCCTTTCACATCGATGTTTCTCTCTCTCTCTCTGTTCCTCTCTCTCCCTCCCACTCTACCTGAACAAAAAATGGAAAAATGTCCTCGGGTGAGGATTAAAAAAAAAGAAGAAAAGAGATGACCACTGAAGACTTCAAAACAAAGCAAAAATGCAGCATTAGTATAATATTAAGAAATAGTTATTCAGGAGACTTCTGGTCAAGTTGGCGGCGTAGATAAACGCAGTATTGTGTCCTCCCACAAACACGTCAAAATTACAACTAAACTACCACACAACCATCATTCAGAACCACCTGAAATCAAGTTGAATGGAAGTCCTACAACTATAAAATTAAGCAGCCACATCGAGACTGGTAGAAAGGGCAGAGGCATGGACAGGCTGGTCCTACACCACGTGTGGCGGATAAAAATCAGGAGGACACCCTGAGGAGTGAGGGGTCCCCGTCCCACACCAGACGCCCAGCTCAGGGTTCTAGTGCCAGGAAGAGAATCCCCATAACTTCTGGCTGGAAAAACCAGCGGGAACTGAGGCAGAGGGAGGCTGAGGCTGTGGGAGCCCCAGGCAGCTCCTCTTAAAGGGCCCACGCATGGACTTGCTCAAACTTGCTCCTTCTAAGCTCAGAGGGGAGGCAGCTTGAGGGGTGCCAGAGACACACAGGAAAGAACTGAGGTGTTTGGCTTCAGGTCGAGGGCCGGAGAGGCAGCTTTCTCCTGGACAGACATGCTAGCAGAGGCTGATGTTGCTTTGGTGAGCCCTTCCCTGGGGCAGCAGACAGCCGCCCTACCTGGGACTCCAGCAACCTGGCTCACACTGTTTGCCCCACTCTGGTGATTCCCTGAGGTCCTGCCCCACCCAACTTTCAGCCCACCCAAGCTGTTTCCAAAGGCTTTACCATAGAATCGGCCTGTTTTAGATCCTGCTTCAGAATTTCCTAAAATTTCTCAAACAAGCAGCATCTGGTCTCAGCGAGCCCCATACTTCTCATTAGGAGGCCCAGGCCCGGCACTAGAAGCAACCAGCCTTGGTTCACAACTTGGCTTTTCCTGGGCACCTCAAAGTCCAGCACAAGAAGCAGTCATCTGCAGATCACTTTGTAGCTTATGCTGGGTAGCCCCAGCTGAGGCAGAGGCTGACCTTGCTCCAGAGCCAGCACACTCAGTGGGAAGCTCCAGACTACATGAAAACACCACCACCCAACCACCTCCACAAGTGACACACTCAAGGAGTGGACTCAGTGGTTACCAGAGCCCTGCCAAAGTAAGTCTTGCTCTGTGTGGTGGGCCCCTACACAGCTGATCCTCCAAGGTAGTCAGAGGCCAGTGGTCAGTGGGCACAGCCAGTCCTTGCATCTAATTAGCCTGAGTAAAACCCTCTCATTGATGTGACAACAGCAATCAAGACTCAATTACAACAGAAGGGTATACAGTCCGCACCTTGAAGGCCCAGCTGGGGTGATCAGAGAGTCTGTGCTACTGAATCCTACAGGACACCTACAACAATAGGCCACCCTAGGAAGCCTAGGAGACATAGCAACTCTACCTAATACATAGAAATAATCACAGGGAATCAACCAAAATGAGGAGACAAAGAAACATGTCCCAAATGAAAGAAAAGAACAAAACTCCAGGAAAAGAATTACACAAAATGGAGATAAACAATCAGATGCAGAGTTCAAAACACTGGTTATAAGACTGCTCAGGAACTTGGTGAGACATTCAAGGAACGTAGTGAGATCTTCAAGGAAATTAAGGAGACCTCCAAGGAACTTAGTGAGAACATCAACAACATAAAAAAGGACCAGTCAAAAATGAAGGATGTACTAACTGCAATAAAGAATAATTTACAGGGAATCAATAGTAGAGTAGGTAAAGCCAAGAAGTAAACCATTAATTTGGAATATAAGGAAGCAAAAAATACTTAATCAGAACAGCAGAAAGAAAAAAGAATTTAAAAAAATGAGAATAGTGTAACGAGGCTCTGGGACAACTACAAGCGTACCAACATTCACATCATAGGGATGCCAGAAGGAGAAGAGAGAGAGCAAGAAATTGAAAACCTATTTGAAACAATAATAACAGAAAACTTTCCTAACTTGGTGAAGGAAACAGACATACAAGTCCAGGAAGCACAGAGAGTCCCAAACAAGATGAACCCCAAGAGGTCCACACCAAGACACATCATCATCAAAATGCCAAAGGTTAAATACAAAGAAAGAATCTTAAAAGCAGCAAGAGAAAAGCAGTTCATTACCTACAAAGGCCCATAAGACTGTTGGATGAATTCTCAAAAGAAACTTTGCAGGCCAGAAAGGAGTGACAAGAGATATTCAAGGTGATGAAAAGCAACAACCTACAACCAAGATTACTCTATCCTGCAAGGCTATCATTTAGAATTGATGGATATATCGAGTTTCCCAGACAAGAAAAAGCTAAAGGAGTTTATCACCACCAAACCAGTGTTATATGAAATGTTAAAGGGTCTTCTTGAAGGAGAAGAACAAAAATATGAACAATAAAATGGCAATGAATACATATCTATCAACAGCTGAATCTACAAACAAAATGAGCAAGCAGAACAGAAACAGACTCATAGATACAGAGAACTTTTTGTTGCTTGCCAGATGGGTGGGGGTTAGGGAAATGGGTGAAAAAGATGAAGGAATTAAGAAGTACACCCTGGCCAGTTTTGCTCAGCAGTTGGAGCGCCGGCCTGCAGACCAGAGAATCCTGGGCTTGGTTCCCGCTAGGAGCACATACCAAAAAAAAAAAAAAAAGAAGTACAAAATGATTGTTAGACTGATGAACCTCAAAGAAAAGGGAGGAGAGAGGGTGGGATGAGATAAACCAAATAACTTCTGTGCATATATACATAATCAATGGACACCGACAATAGTGTGGGGAAGGCAGGAGGGGAGTGGGATTGGGGAGAAGAGGTGTCAATGAGGGGAAAAAGTGGGGATATCTGTAATACATTCAACAATAAAGATGAGTTAATTAAAAAAAAAAAATAGTTATGCATTATTATTGACATCTGTATTGTCTTATTTCCTGTCCTACAGAAACAGTATATTTCTTGGAGCTTTATTATAATCTAATAGATATAACCTATTGACACTAATAAAATTATTAGCTACATTATATCATATCAGACATTATGTCAGAATTTAAAAGATTTTAACAGAACTGCTATAGAATAGTAGATTTATTGTATCATAATTATTCTGTTAGAATATTAGAGACTCAAATTTAATAATTAGTTAGATTTATATATTGGTAATGTTGAGTCCTATTAAATATTTAAATAAGTTGGTGATAAAGATGACTGATCTTGACATAGGTACTTTTGAGACTCCCTGGCTCCTAAAGTATACCAACATTTCTAAATGTAAATTACTCTAGACTCTTAGATAAAAAAAACATATTTGAGACAGACTTCATTATTTAAATTCATTTGTGTATTGGTTTATTCCCACATCTCTTTCTTCCCCAGAGTTTTTCTTCTATATCAAGTAAATTTTCTATGGCTTCCTTGCACTATATATAGGGTGTCTCCAAAAATGTATACATACTTTAAATAATTATAAAGCCAGTGTTTATTAAAATACATGTCATTTTCCCCAGGCCAATGTGGCTCAGCGGTTGAGCATCGACCCATGCACCAAGAGGTCATCAGTCTGATTCCTGGTCAGGGTACAGGCCCAGGTTGTGGGCCCAGTCCCCAGTGCAGGGTAAGCAGGAGGCGGTCAATTGGTGTTCTCTCTCATCGATGTTTCTCTCTCTCTCTCTCTCCCTCTTCCTTCCTCTCTCACTAAAATAAAAAAGAAATAAAGAAAAATAAAGAAAATAAATATAAATGAGAATGTTTTTTAAAAAAAATTCATTTCATTTTCAACATATAATGGCATCTACAGACACCCTGTATACATTTTTGGGGACACCCTGGATGTATCTATCTATATCTATATCTATATCTATATCTATATCTATATCTATATCTAATCTATATCTATAACTATATCATCTACATCTATACACGTATATCCTATTTTGAAGATTTCCCTGGAGGTGAACCATACCTCTCAATCACACTGGCAGTGTCCATACAGGTGTATCATCAGCAAGATGTGCTTCCACTGGAGGTGACTGGGGAGCGGAAAAATGAAGACAGGAAGCTGGAGAGTATGTTTTGAGGAGAAGACTAAAGAAAAAGGGAAACCTAGCAGTTGATGGAGGATTTGGGAAAGAGCGAAGATAACTGTGATCTGAAAGGTGTTTTATGGTTTGCAGTATGATTTGCTATTGAAACTCATCCCCCTTCACTTTATAGTCTTAAATTGAGTTTAATTTGTAGATTATAGTCTTTTCTAGTATCACTGATAAGAAATATTTATCTATTAAGGTAAAAAATTTTCAACTATTTACTATCTGAAATCATCTTTATATACAAGTTATCCATGGAAATGGGTGAAAAAAACAGAGGACTTAGGACCAAGTCCTGGGAAGCAAGCTGCCTCCTTGAAGTTAGGTAGTGAAGAGGAAATAAAAGGGGAGAAGGCAAAGAGCAGTGGTTCTCAACCTTCCTAATGCCGTGACCCTTTAATACAGTTCCTCATGTTGTGGTGACCCCAACCATAAAATTATTTTTGTTGCTACTTCATAACTGTAATTTTGCTACTGTGATGAATCACCATCGGAAATATGTGTTTTCCAATGGTCTTAAGCAACCCCTGTGAAAGGGTCGTTTGACTCCCAAAGGGGTCGCGACCCCCAGGTTGAGAACCACTGCAATAGAGGGGAAAAAGGAGCAACAATGTGGTATCCTGGAAATCAAGAAAAGACAGTGTTTGGAGCCAAGTGTGGCCATGCAGCAGAGAGGTAGAAGACAGAAAACTGACCCTTGGGTTTGGCAACATGACAAAGACATTTTTGGAGGCCTGATGGGAATGAAAGCAGATATAAGTTGTTTGAAGAGAAACTTGGAGGTGAAAAATGACAACCACCTGTGTAGCAAAGCCTTACGAGAAGGTTTTCAGGGAAGCAGGGCAAAGAGAATGTGACCACTGGGAGGAAGCCCGTGGGAGGAAGGGGAACTCCATCTTAGCTCAAGGGGCGCAAAGCAGGAAAAGATGGGTGCATGTGCGGACGGAATTACTTTTCACATTTGTAAAGAAAGCATTTTTTTTTTTTATCCTCACCTGAGGACACTTTTCTCCATATTTTGTTCAGAGAGAGTGGGAGGGGGAGAGAGAGAGAGAAACATTGACGTGAAAGGGACGCATCAAGTGGCTGCCACCCACACGACCCAGCCAGGGCGGGGACCGAACCCGGGTCTCTCCAGACCACAGGCCTACGCTCTAACTGCTGAGCCAAACCGGCCAGGGCAAAACAGCATTTTTTTAAACTTTGTTTTTGTTGTTGATACTATTACAGATGTCCCCATCCCCCACACCCCTTTGCCCACCTCCACCTAGCTCCAACCTCCCCTTCCCTATGGCCATCACCACACTGTTGTCTATGTCTATCGGTTATGCATATATGTTCTTTGTCCAATCCCTTCACCTTCTTTCATCCAGTCCCCCCTCCCCAACCCCTCTGACAGCTGTCAGTCTGTTCCAAGAGCGTGTTCTCATGAAATGAGATCATTAACTGAGATGAGTGTGCAGAGGTGGGTTGGGTTCCTGATTCTCAAACTTAGTTGCAGGTTGGAGAGTTTTAAATAGAGTTCATGCTTAAATCCCACCCCCAGATTCTGATCTAATTGGCATGGTGTGAAGCCAGGGCATTCTGAGTTTCCAAACCTCTGCAGCTGATGTTATAATGGCAAATTTTCAGAATTACCAGGTAAGAATTTCTGAGGATAGCCAAGGTATTTGCATAGGTCCAGACTGCCTGCTATGTGGAGAATAAAAGAAATACAAGTCATTTCTTGCTTTCAAAGAGCCTACAAATCTGTAAGCTATTTGGAAATCTAAAATCTGTTCAGGAAATATGAAAATAATTTAGGAGCATTAGCAAGTTAAGTATATTAACAGAAGCAGGGTACAAGCCGCATTCAATTATGCAGAACAAGGGAAATAAGGGATCAATTTTAGTGCTCATGGTTCAGAAAAATCTCATTAAAAGAGAGTATTAAGCTGCGTTTTGAAGATGTGAAGGGCAAAAATTGAAAGATGTTTGAAGGACATTTCAGATAGTGATAGCAACATGAACAAAAGCAGGTGATTAAGGAAAATATATGGAAAGAACATATTTTTAGGTAACTGAAGGATGGGGAGGGAGAGAGAATTGTCATTATATACCTCTTTTTTAACTTTTTAAATATTGAAACATGTAAAAGTTTAACCTTTTCAAAATAAGTAATAATTTTTAATGGAAAAAGACCAATCTGGATTAAAACACAATTAAAAATAATATAAAGTGAGGACAAGGAAATATAGAAAATCTAGTCAATGAAGATATTGGAGTGCTAACAATATCCACAGCCATATAATCCAATTTCTCTATCATTTCACCTGTAGAGACAGAATAATAACTTAACTCAATAAGGACTAATATCACTCTAGTGAAATGAGGTTTATCAGGCATGAAGTAAAAAAACCAATGTGGAATTGTGTGTTTGTTGAGCTGTAATCCTTGTACTGATAGAAATATGAAGAGTCCAATGAAATGTGTTTCTTATTGCTGTTTATTGGGGGGGGGGGGTGTTGTTGTTGTTGTTTTTAAAGTACTTTGTAGCCCTTGAGTCATTAATTGCTTTAAAGAGATGTACATGTTCTTTCATGTGGCTTTTTTTTTTTTTCTGAAAAGAGGGTAGAGGATAAAGGTTACCTTTACAACTATATTGTAAGAACAACTTTTCATTAATGTAGAATGCTTAAGTGCCTTAAACGATTTGGAGGAAAAGTGTGTTAAAGGGCGTAACAAGTGTAACAACCTGAGTGATGACTGCAAACCGAAATTATGAATTACTGAAAACAATCTAAGTCAGTTAATGTTGCCTGTTGCTCCTTAGTATGATGCTAAATTTACCCATACATTTTTGAAGAGGTGGAATTTACTAGGTGCTGAAATTAAAATAAACACCCACAAAAATCTTTACATATTAAAGATAAGACATAAAACAGTAAAACCGGGGCAATTACCTATATTATGAAATTATTATTTCTTTACTCTGGTATCTTTTAATAGAAAGTTTTGGTGTGTTTATTTGACTTATTTTCAAAAATCAATTTAGATCATTTTTCACTTTTGTAAAGTAAAAAATAGTCATATGAAATATTGTTATAGTATTCATTTTTCATGCTAATAATGTTTATCTTAGTACAATGCTTTAAAGTAGAAAAAGCAGCTTGTGTAGCTCATGCAATCTTTACTATAGTCCATGTTGCTCAAGCAAAATGTAATATTCCCAGAGGATGATTTGACCAATGTCTCTTAGCTGGGAAATATCAATGTCAAATGCATGCTGTCTGAATCCAATTTTCCTCTTTTTTCCCCACTATTGCCTCATTGCTCCTTATCTTTTGTGGTCCACATTGGTACCCTGTGAACTCATACAAGTTCCCGCATGTTCTTTTAGCAAAACAAAATTAACAACAGAAACATTTATATAGATAAAAGTATCTTTTAGAGACAACTAAGCACAACCTGAAACAATAAAGCCTCCTTTACATGGTGAAACCAAAGTGGCTGAGAAGCCAACCTGGCTCATTCAAATCAGATATCAGAGTTGCCCTTTATTTTAAAAAATGTAGCCCTGGCCAGTTTTTCTCAGTGGTTAGAGCATCAGCCCTTGGACCTTGGGCACATACCTGGGTTGCAGGTCCGATCCCTGGCCCCCAGGCCCATGTGGGAGGCAATCAATCAGTGTGACTCTCACATGGATATTCTCTCTCTCTTTCTCTCCTTTCCACTCTATGTAAAAATCAATGGAAAAATATCCTCGGGTGAGGATTAACAAAAAAAGTTTAAAGGGCAAACGATGATGCAAAGCATAGTTTTGCCCCAAACAACAGACAAACTGCTTGAGTACAAAACAAAGTTCACAATTGTTCCCCTCTCCTACATGAAGATACCATTTGTAATTGTTTCTTCACCTTTAAAAAATGTTTTTCAATTTTCTTAAAATTTTCAAAATGCAAAAACCAAATTTCAACAATCATCAGTATTTTAACATATTATCTACCCTGCACTTTTTAAAAAATCTTTTTTTGGGGGCGAGGGTTGGAACATTTTAAAGCAAATTCCAGAAAATCATTTCATCTTTCCCCTAAATATTTTAGTGCTCATCTTTAAAAATAATAAAATAAGGGACATTTTTCTTCTATAACCAAATGCCATTATTTTATTTAATAACATTAACAATAATTCCTAGATATTACCTAATACTAGATTCATATTCAAAACTCTCCAATTATCTAAAAACAAAAAATAATTTAGATTTGTATGGAACCTCAAAGACCCTGAGTAGCCAAAGCAATCCTGAGAAAAAAGAATGAAGCTGGAGGTATCACACTTCTTGACTTCAAATTATACCACAAAGTGACAAGAATAAAAACAGCATTGTACTGGCAGAAAAACAGACACACAGACCAGTGGAACAAATTCAGAGCCCAGAAATAAATCCACATGTACATCAGCAAATAATTTTCAATAAAAGAGCTAAAACATACAATGGAGAAAAGAAAGCCTCTTCAATAAATGGTGCTGGAAAAATTGGAAAACTACATGAAAAAGACTGAAACTAGACCACTATTTGTCCCCATATATGAAAATTAAGTCAAATGGATCAAAGACCTAAATATAAGACCTGAAACAATAAATAGCTAAAAGAAAACATAGGTACAAAACTATGGATCATGGTCTGACAGAAGATTTTATGAATTTGACCCCCAAGGGAAGTAAAAGCAAAAATAAATTACTAGAACAATATCAACCCACAATATCAAATTCAAAAGCTTCTGCACAGCAAAGGAAACTGGAAACAAAATAAAGGCAAACAACTGAATGGGAGATGATATTTTTAAACAACAGCTTTAACAAGGGGTTAATATCCAAAATATATAAAGAACTCATACAACTTAACACCAAACAAATAAACAATCCAGTTGAAAAATGGGCAGAGGACCTGAACAGACACTGCTCCCAAGAATACATAGAAATGGCCAACAGATATATGAAAAGATGCTCCACTTCACTAGATATCATGGAAATGCAAATCAAAACTACAAAGAGATACCACGTCACACCTGTTAGAATGACTATTATCAACAAGACAAGCAATAACAGTGTTGGAAAGGTTGGAGCGAAAAAGGAACCCTCATTCACTGCTGGTGGGAATGTAAACTGGTACAGCCATTATGGAAAATAGTATGGAGGCTCCTCAAACAATTAAGAATAAAGTTACTATGTGACCCAGCAATCCCCCTTCTAGGTCACACAAACATTTTGAAAATATTTATTTGCAAAGATATACGCACCCCTATGTTCACAGTAGCCAAGACATGGCAACAACCAAAGTGTCCTTCAATAGATGATTGCATAAAGAAAATGTGGTACATACAGTATTCCGTACAATGGAATACAACTCAGCCATAAGAAAAGATGAAATACTGCCATTTGCGACAACATGGATGGACCTTGAGAATATCATGTGAAGTGAAATAAGTCATATAGAAAAAGTTAAGAACCATATGATTTTACTCATATGAGGGATATAAAACTGAAAGCAACAAATGAACAAATAAGAAAAGCAAAACCTCATAGACACAGACAACAGTATGGTGGCTACCAGAAGGAAGGAAGGCAGAGAGGATAGTAAAGGGTAAAGGGGGTCAAATATATGGTGGCAGAAGAAGATCTGACTTTGGGTACTGGGCACATAATGTAATATGCAGATGATATATCAGAAGTGTACACTTGAAAACTATATAATCTTATTAGCCAATGTCAACCCAATAAATTTAATTTTTTTAATGAAAAATTTTTAAAAAACAGTGATGTGAAACAAGTAATTCTCTGTTATAATCATATACAATAACACTGATTTGCCAGGCTTTTTCCTCTCCTTACAGATTTTATAAAATTCCTAAATTGTCAGCTTAGTTTGGAGAAAAAGTGACTTGTTCCATTTTTGAGAATGAAGATGATACACTGTTTTAACTTTAAAACAGGAAATAAAAATCTAAACAAAAAACCTGCATGTACATTTTTATATCCTGTAGTGAAATATAATCGATGGACATATAAAGAGTTTCCCAGGCAAGAAAAAGCTAAAGGGGTTCATCACCACCAAACCAGTATTATATGAAATGTTGAATGGTCTTCTTGAAGAAGAACAAAAATGAACAATAAAGTGGCAATAAATACATATCTATCAACAATGGAGTCTGCAAACAAAATGTGAAAGCAGAACAGAAACAGATTCATAGATACAGAGAACTTTTTATTGGTTCCCGGATAGGAGGGGGGTTGGGGGGATGGGTGACAAAGATGAAGGAATTAAGAAGTACAAATTGGTTGTTAGACTGAAAAACCTCAAAGGGAAGTGGGGAGGTGGGGTGGGAAGAGACAAACCAAAGAAATTATATGCATATATGCTTAACTAATAGACACAGACAATAGTGTGGGGAAGACAGGAGGGGTGGGGTGTCAGTGGGGAGGGGGGTAAAGGGAAGAAAAAAGGAGGGACATCTGTAATACATTCAACAATAAAGATGTTTAAAAATAATAATAAAATAAAGATAAGCCATGTTCATGTCTACCTCAGACATGTATGGGTTGAAATGAGCCTCTAGGTCAAATTCCATGGAAAACTCATAAAATGTCATATAAATGTAAAGAATCACTAGGATATATTTTTAAGCAATTGATCTTGCTTAATATCATGTCTCAACTATCCTACTGACTCATTAATCATTGTCTTATAACCATGTATCTACTCCTGTGAGCAAAAGCACTGCCTTTCATTCTCTGCCTGGGCCCTGACAAGACAAATCCCAGTAAGTCATTCCGTAAGGAAGTGGGGAAAACTCCCTACAGCGGTATAATATCTAACAAGATTACTCTCAGATGTATCGTTAGCTATATTATATTAGTTGGCTTTCACTAGGTTATTCTGTTCTAACAAACAATTCCAAACTACCTACCCTACACACATAGCACCACACACAAAATGAAATTGGGAAAGTCTAAGGGGATAGAAAAGCCTTTAGATTCTTCTCTGAGTCATTTTTGTCCAATTGAGAAGACAGGGGAGTCACATTTATCTGCACAGGTTGTAACGACAGGTGAGGTAGCCACACATTTCATATGTTTTTTTGCCATGGGGCTGAGTCTGTGGAGGGGTGTGGGCATATATTGTATAGTTTTAGCTTCTTGTATTTTTGTGGTGCCTCCCTTTCCTTTTTAGGATAAAGATGGCATTTAGAATCCCTCTAATACTAAGAAAGCTGCATGGAATTTTAAACTTACAGAATTTAGCCATCAGGATCTCTTATAACACTGGGCATAAGAGATGTATATAACAATCAAGAGTGTTGATATAATCAGATTTAGTCACAGAATTTATGGCAATATCATCAACTTTGATAAGCAGAAGAGAGTAGTAAAGATAAAAAATAGATTAATATCCCCTACCCAGAGCTGCCAATACACACGTGGAAATGTTCTCAACATTACCCTGTTAGATGTTAGGATTACAGGAAGTTTTCTAGTTCAATATGAAATCGTTATGCCTAGTGAGACACCACACTTTACTTCTCTGAGTCTTTCTCTGCCTGCTCTTCAGCTTTCCATTGTGTTCACTCTTTTCCTTAGAATTCTCATCTACAGTGTTATTAAACAAGGAGGCCATTAACTGAGGTGGCGCTGATGCTGTAGTGGCCTATGGAAGCAACCAAAATTTAAGGTTACAAAATCAAAACCAAAAGACAACCAGTGACAAACAGCCAACTAGGCTTTAAGGTTATAGCCAATCAAATAATTTCCTTGCTTTGCTTCCACATCACCTGCGTCTGTCTTTCCCCAGCTCCCATCAGTGGAGCACTCCTAAAGGTTTCCAGTTTGGTGCTGCTCCATTGGAATCAGTTTTTGTTCAAAGAAGCTGCTAAAATCAATATACTTCAGTTTATCTTTTAATAATCTGACATCATCACCTAACTTTTCTGTTAGGAATACTCCTTGCAATGTATCTTTGAAATGTCTTCCTTTTATAAGCTCTTGCCCTTATAGCCAATGTATAGACTAGAAAATTCCACTTGGATTTCTTTAACGTCAACTTAAAGTCAACTTAAAGTAAACATTTCCTAACTTTCCTAACTTAACCTCTTTGTTTTTCTTCTCTCCCCCTGCACACCCCCCCCCCCCCCCCGCCTCCATCCATCCACATCTAAATGTTTTCCTATTTGGTTTCCTCTTGGTTTTCCTATTTCTTTAGATACTACTCTATACCCCAGATCATGAATCTAAAAAACCTGGGTATTTTCTTTGATGCAATCTCTCATCCATGTCCACCCCCTATGCCTTCTTCATAAATGTAATACCCAGTCAGTTACTAAATATCAGTGATTCTTCATACAAGATGTTTTACATCCCTCTCTTGGTTTCAGCATTACACTGGCTTCAGGCTTTATACCCAAATGACATACACCATTTTTACCAGCCTTCTAAAAAAATTCCCTGTTGTGATTTGCATTGTGCCTGATGCTAGATTAGTATCCTAAAATTGAGGGTCGCTGTATTTCCCCCTTCTCAAGAAATATTAGTTGGTTTCTTAGTCCCTCAGGGTAAAGTCTGCTATCTTTCCCCAAGTATTTAGGGTGTTGACTTACTGTGAGGGTTAAGATTGGATTCAGCTGCAAGTGACAGATAATCCAAAATAAAAGTGGCTCAAACAAAATAGATGTAAAAGTTCAGAGAGATCCAGGGCAGGTTTGATACTCTGTAGCATCAAAGACTCTTGATCCTTTCATCTCATTGTTCCTTTGTGTGTGACCCACATTCCTAATGTCATTTCATGGCCCCAAATGTCTTTCCAACTCTGTCTTCATTTCGGTCAGCAAGTGCCTACCACTGCTGCTTACACCCTTTAGTCAAAATTTATTTCCATGGCCAAATGTACTTATATTCTGATGACCAAGTGTCCCACTAAAAATTTTAAGTTTTATTACTGAGGGAGATGGGAAAATAGACATAGGATTATAACCAGGAACCTCTGCCACACCTACCTTCTAGCAGTGACTTCATTACACCAACCTGCCATTCTAGACAAAGTCTCCCCTTGTCCATTTAAACATAAACTCTCCAAAACACTCCAACCCACAGTTGTCTTTGTCCTGTAAACTAGAAGAACAGTCAATTTGGCAGCCAATCAAGTACTTATTCTGTAACGGCCCTTATTAATGTGGTCTTAATCATTAAAGCTGCTCTTCAGCTTTCCATTGTGTTCACTCTTTTCCTTAGAATTCTCATCTACAGTGTTATTAAACAAGGAGGCCATTAACTGAGGTGGCTCTAAAACTGTACTGGCCTATGGAAGCAACCAAAATTTAAGGTTACAAAATCAAAACCAAAAGACAACCAATGACAAACAGCCAACTAGGCTTTAAGCTTATAGCCAATCAAATAATTTCCTTGCTTTGCTTCCACATCATCTGCGTGTGTCTTTCCCCAGCTCCCATCCTTTTTGTCTAATACTCTCAGCCAGTCCATATGAAAGTATAACACATCAATTATGTACAGTACATAATACTTGATAATAATAACTGTTACTGGTTTATGTATTCAATATACATTTTATTATTTTATAGTGTACTCTTATTAAAAAATGTCTGCTGTCAAACAGTATGCTGTGTTACACCGACAGCAGCCTCATACGTGTCATGTTTAATGCCATCTCTTGATTACATCCGTTTCTCTTGTGCTCAATTTAATCTCCTGTTGTTTTGTACAGTAACATGCTGTACAGGCTTGTAGCCTAGGAGCAATAGGCTATTCCGTATAGCCTAGCTATGTAGTAGGCTATACAATCCAGATTCATGTAAGTACACTCTATGATGTTTGCACAATGACAAAATTCCCAGCGATGCATTGCTCAAAACACATCCTTGTAGTTAAGCAGCACATAGCTGTATTAAGTAGTTAATTGGGTATGACATCGAATAAGAATCATATAGCTCTGGCTCTATATATTAGATACATTTATTAGCATAAACACAAGTATAGGAGAGATAAGCCAAGAATATTAACATATTTTCCCAAAACCTTTTCAGAGTAGCAAAGAGAGTAGGAAATCTTCACACAACTGCTGTGAAAAGTGGAGAAACTGATACGATCCTGTCCTTCAAAGAAAAACTACTGAATGTGTCAAACCAATTTTGGATTTTAGCTCATATGTTGGATGACTTGGTTATGTTTACTTTGGGCAGGTTTCAGGTTTGCTGCTTTCATGTCAAAGGAAGACAAAGATAGGGAAAAAGATTTAGGAATCAGATACTTTTATCCTTTCCCAGTATCCAATGCATAAATTAATAGTAATTATCATAGAGTGCTTATTATGTGACAAATACATGCTAGTATGTTCACTGTATACTTCTCCTTTAATCTTTCAACAGCCATGTGAAAATGAGTGTTACTATGCTCTTTTTGCAGAAGAGGAACTTGAAGCTCCAAAATGTTATTAAGATGACACAGTGGAAAGGAAACAAAGCAGATTAGGGAGGCAACAGTACATTCCGTTAGTTGGGCAGCAGTGAAGAGTACATTTTCTCTAAACTGGAAAAGGTATTAATGTTGGCTTGTGAGTTATATATCAGCAAGCCTTAGTGGAGCCCACGTTAACATTAGGTTTCATAGCTTTTTATTGTCAGTATATGAATTCAGTCCGGGAACTGATTAACTCTTGCTAATTGATGACATCATAAGAATTCCTTAGTTCCAAGGGGAAGAAATAATAAGCCTTGTGTCAAAATTGTTGGGAACCTCTTTTCTAGAATTTATCTCCTAGAAATAGAGAGATCCTTTCATGTAATAAAAGCTTTAAAATTGAAACCCAATCTAAAACTCTTAAATGTCCATATTTCATAAAGTTTCTTCACGTCAGAAATGTTAAGTGTAATACACTAACCCACTATTAAACACCACAAATATGAATGATTTAGGTCACTACTGTCTCCAAGCAGCTGGAGATGTACACTGTGTTATTAAACTATTAGTTGGAAGACTATTTTTTAAGCTTACCATTTTCTTCTTCTTTTTTTTTTTATCCTCACCCAAGGACAGTTTTTCTTTTTTTGTTTGTTTGTTTGTTTTTGTTTGTTTTTGTTTGTTTTTGATCCTCACCCAAGGACATTTTTCCATTTTTTGTTCAGATAGAGCGGGAGGGAGAGAGAGGAAGAGAGAGAGAGAGAAACATCAATGTGAAGGGACACATCGAGTGGCTGCCACCCGCACGACCAACCAGGGCCGGGGACAAACTGCAACCAAGGTACATGCCCTTAGTGGGAACCGAACCCGGGTCTCTCTGTACCCCAGGCCGATTCTGCAACCGCTGAGTCAAACCAGCCAGGGCCAGTTTTTCATATTTTGTTCAGATAGAGTGGGAGGAAGAGAGAGAGAAAGCGACATCCACGTGAAAGGTACACATGAAGTGGCTGCCACCCACGCTACCCAACCAGGGCCAGAGACAAACCGCAACTGAGGTACATGCCCTTAGCGGGAACTGAACTCGGGTTTCTCTGGACCGCAGGTCAATGCTCTAACCGCTGAGCCAAACGCGCCAGGGCAAGCCTACCATTTTCAATTGATTACATGGGCCATCTGTAACTGTCTGTGAATCATATTAGGAGTTACCCAATGACATTTATGTAACATTCCTCATGTCCCAAAATGTTTAGGAGAGAAAAATGGACACATAATAGCTTTAGGGTATCACTAAATCAACGTTAGGCACGAGGCTATAGGTACAATCCACTGATGTGTTGTCTCCAGGAAAATACAGTTTATGATTTGATTCAATAAAATAATAGCGCCTCACCCCAAGCAGTCCGTGCATAGACCAAAAGGTCGTTTGCATCCAGCGAGGTGAATGCAAAGTCACCGTTTGCTCCCGTGTAATTGTCCGGTGGGGAGTTTCAAGTGGTGAGAACATAAGAGGTGAGAGAGACCGCTGAAATAAAGTGGGGGCACCGGGTCGAGATCAGTCGGTGGCTGGGGCTCGCCTCGGGTGAAGTAACGCAAAATCTCTACCGAGGCTGTGGTACACGGAGTCGGGACGCTTCTCGCAAGACGCATTCGCGCCATCTGTCAAAACCAAGGGATGGACTGTCGGGTGGGGAAGAGGGTGCCCCGGAAAAAGGTTGTATGCCAGCAGGTCTCCGCCCGCGACGCGCTAGAGTGTGTGGGGCGGGGAACAGGAAGGAGGGCGCGTTAGACTGGGAGGCGACTTCACGTGGTCACCGGAACCTGGCGAGGAGACCAGGTGGCGCTAAACTGTGCTCCTCCTCTAACCTCTCAGCTCCTCCTCCCAGACACGTGACCACAAACGGAGGGTGTCCTCGTTCCCGCAGCGTAGCTCGCTCTGTTTCTTCCTCCCGCCGCGGTGCCCTTCTTCTCCCCGGTTCCCATCCCTCCGCCCTCCCCGCTCCCTCCCCACGTCCCAATAGCGGTTCGAGCTGCAAAGCGCCCGCCCCTCCGCCCTGTTCTTCGCCTGCTCATTGGCTGAAGTCTCAAGGACGCGTCCCGAGGGCGGGTGGCAGCCATTGGTGGGACGAGCAATCCGAGTTCCCGGATGAGGGAACATTCTGCAGTATAAAGAGAGCGGGGAAGGCGGGAGACAGCGCAGTTTGAATCGCGGTGCGACGGAGTAGGCGTTGGGATCTCGCTCGGTGTCTGACTCCTTTCTCTGCCTTGCTTGTTTGAGCTTCAGCAGAATTCGAAATGGTAAACTTCGCAGAGGCGCTCGAAGGCTCAGCGGGTTTTTGCCGGAGGAGGAAAACCCGTTACACACAGAGATGGGGGTGAAGTGGCGACGGTTGGGAACGCACGGAGACAGTATTTGGAAGAGCGGGGGGAGGCGATTTGTCGGTGGTTAGCGGAGCCGCCTCCGATATCGCGGCGGGTGGCGACGGTTGGATGGCGCTCACAGCGCCGCTGGGGGCCAGCGGGCGGCGAACGGGCTGACGGAGGCGCGCGGCCGCGGCGGGCGCGCAGCGGGGGGCGTGCAGGCGGGATCGCCCTTGCGGTGCGCGGCGGGCCGGAGACCCCGGCGGGGCACGGGGGCGCGCTCGCGCCCGGGCCGCGCCGCGGTGGGGGAGGGGCGAGCCGCCCTAGTAATCCTATATTCTCCGTTCCTCCTCCGCTCGCGGGCGTGTGCGCGCCGCAGGCTGGCGGTAAGGCTGGGAAAGACTCCGGAAAGGCCAAGACAAAGGCGGTTTCCCGCTCGCAGAGAGCCGGCTTGCAGGTCAGTGGTTGTTCGGTGCAGTCTGGGAATCGTGGCGTTTTTCTTTTCTCCTCCTTTCTTGTTTATCGTAGCTCTTAATGGGCGTTTCGTCTTTGCGTGGGTGATGCGGTGTCGCGACTTGTTTTGCCGATTCGATAAATATTGGGGGGGGGGCGATCACATGTATCAATATGGGGGCGCGTTGCTGCACTGGCATCCTTGCCCCTTGCTTTGGCGCCCGTTTAATGTTACCATCTTTGACTCATATCTTTGTGCATTTGTTTGTGCTTAAAATTAAGTTTCCGGTGGGCCGTATTCATCGACACCTGAAATCTAGGACGACCAGTCATGGACGTGTGGGCGCGACTGCTGCTGTGTACAGCGCAGCCATTCTGGAGTACCTCACCGCAGAGGTAAATGGGTGTACGCCTATAATCTGGAAAAGGTTTGGGGGGGGGGGGTAGGTGGCGAGAGGGAAGGAGGAAAGTGATGCAAGAAAACTCCCAGGCCCCAAACGCGGCAAGAAACCGTTGGGAACGCTAGAGGGAGCTGGTGATCATTAAGGGATCCTACTGAGCTTGAGCTGCTCTTGGAAATAAAATTGCGTGCCCCCTTTATAGCTTATGCTGTCTTGACATTCAGGTAGTGAAGGGGGAAGGAGGGATACTATTGATAGATTTACATTCATAAAGGTATGGTTATGCTCTGGATCTTAACCTAAAGAAGAGCTGGAAGGAAATTGATTAGCCTTTGCCTTCTAGGTACTTGAATTGGCAGGAAATGCATCAAAAGACTTAAAGGTAAAGCGTATTACCCCTCGTCATTTGCAACTTGCTATTCGTGGAGATGAAGAATTGGACTCTCTCATCAAGGCTACAATTGCTGGTGGTGGTATGTGAATACTAAAAGTTTACTTTAAATTCCTTTAAAGAAAATAATTCTTTGCTTTTGTTAAAATTCCCATTAGTAATTTTTCATCTAAAAGGACACAAGTATATTGTCACTGATATTTTCACTTATGACAGTATCATGAGGTAACTTAATGCATTTTTACTTTGCATACTAAACATGCACATTTAAAGACATTTTTCCAAGTTGAACAACTCTCCTGGTTTAAGTACAGTGTGATGTTTAAAATGTGTATTCAAAAGTAGAATTAATCTTGTCCCTCTCCTAGGTGTCATTCCACACATCCACAAATCTCTGATTGGGAAGAAAGGACAACAGAAGACTGTCTAAAGGATGCCGGGATTTCTTATTATCTCAGGACTCTAAATATTCTTAACAGCTGTCCAGTGTTGGTGATTCCAGTGGACTGTATCTCTGTGAAAAACACAATTTTGCCTTTTTGTAATTCTATTTGAGCAAGTTGGAAGTTTAATTAGCTTTCCAACCAACCAAATTTCTGCATTCGAGTCTTAACCATATTTAAGTGTTACTGTGGCTTCAAAGAAGCTATTGATTCTGAAGTAGTGGGTTTTGATTGAGTTGACTGTTTTTAAAAAACTGTTTGAATTTTAATTGTGATGCAGAAGTTATAGTAACAAACATTTGGTTTTGTACAGACATTATTTCCACTCCGGTGGATAAGCTCAATAAAGGTCATATCCCAAACTAGTTGTGTTTTAACTTTGCTTGATTGTGATAGGAATGCTTTTCTTTTTAATAGGTATCTCAACCAGCAATAACTTAAGCATGTTTATTCTCCGGAAATTGAACTTAATTCTCTAGATAAGCAATTAGCAGGCCGGGTTGTTTTAATATATATGTGTATATTAAGTAAAAGATTTTAAAACTGGCAGGAACTGGAATAGCACAAGTTCTTGGGCTGTCTATCTTAGTTTGTGTCTTGGCCAAACTTGCTGTGACAGCACTACACTGGTACAGTATTGCTGTGGTGGACTTGGGGGTGGGGGCAAGGGCACCTAGGCAAATTCTGTATTTAGCTACCTCCACAGAAGGAACTTTCTGTTTAGACTTGAGATAATAGTGTTTTCTGTGTGCTACACAGTTTTGAAGTCTGAATTAAATTGTTAAGTACTCGGTAATGTCTTAGAGAATCAGGATTTTTATTTGGAAATCCTGAGTTTTGGTATTTCCAAAAGGCTAACAATAACTTGAGTGGATTTTGACATTTAGTTTCTGGGAAGCTAGTTGTCTTCATTTTTAAAAATTTGGACGATGACTTGCCCAAGTATTAGGTTGCTGCCCCCACTGCCCCCCCCCGCCCCGCCCCGCCCCAGGAGACCAGCGTTTCAGTATGGCAATGTGAAAAATGGGAGTAAGTTTATTTCTGTGATGGTAATGCATTCACATAAAGATGGATCCTACCTTGTTTTGGTTATAAAGGGATTAGGGTTAAGGCCAGAATAGGTGCAAACAGCTTGCTTTGATCCTCAGTGGTATCAAGAGACAGTTAATGCACTCTGGGTCAAGAAAATGGTTTGTAGCTAAAAATAAGGCAATAAAATGAGCCCTAGAGTTAGGGTCTAACCATGCTCTACTGTGTTTACCAATACCTGTGCCGGAAGCGCTGTTAGGGACGGACAGGTTGTCACCTGACCAAATCCTCGCCATGCTGGGGGGCCGGGGCCCGGGCCTTTGATCTCTGGGAATTTCACTGAAAAGGAGCATACCCACCTCCCATCCAGCGACCCAGCCCAGCAACGGGCTGCGGCCCTTGGGGAGGCCAGGGTGCAGGGTGCGGCCACTGCTGGCGGCCGGTCGCAGCTTCGGTGGGAGGTCGCAGCCTGGTGGGACACTCCTGCCCAGCT
This sequence comes from Molossus molossus, assembly GCF_014108415.1. Classification (NCBI taxonomy): domain Eukaryota; kingdom Metazoa; phylum Chordata; class Mammalia; order Chiroptera; family Molossidae; genus Molossus; species Molossus molossus. Next base: position 78,307,220 of record NW_023425344.1, on the reverse strand, counting down.
CACCCTCCTCCGCAGGCTGGTGTCTCCCGCCCCTCGGGTGGATCGGCTCTGAGTCTGTTGGCGCTGTGCACAGACCTCCGGGTCAGCTTGGACGCCCAGGTCTGGGGTCAGGAAAGGAAGCTCGCGCCGTTGTGGCCCGGGGGGGCGGGGAGGCCGCCGCTAGGAGGCGGAGCTGCGAGCCCGCCAGTCGCCCGGCTGCGCGGTCTCCGAGCTCCTCCCCACTCGCCTCCGCACGCCCCAACCCGGGCGGCCTCGCCTCCTCGGCGGCGGCTTCCGCCCCTCGCAGCAGCGCTCCCGGAGGAAACAGGAAGAAGGCGCAAGCCAAGCCATGGAGGGGAATCGGGATGAGGCGGAGAAATGTGTCGAGATCGCCCGGGAGGCCCTGAACGCCGGCGACCGCGAGAAGGCCCAGCGTTTCCTGCAGAAGGCCGAGAAGCTCTACCCACTGCCCTCGGCCCGCGGTGAGGCCCTCGGTGTCCCTTCCCTCCCTGCCGGTCGGACCGCCGCCTTACCCGCCCCCGCCCCCACCATCGCGGGTCCGGGAGCCCGTGGGGACCCCTCCGAGGGACGCAGGGAAGGAGCTCCCGACACACCCTCGCCCCACCGTCCAGGGCAGCGCTGGGCGCAGGCTTGGGACCGGCTGCCCGAGGCTCCCTCTGCACCAGCCTGCCTGCGGGATGGGGCTCGCAGCTGACAGGCGACAGTTGCCGGTTCCCTGGTCCGTGTTCGGAAATATCCGGCTGAGTTCTACCAGGAGAACGTCCCCGGGACATTTCTCTGGCCCATTCTAGCCTTGCTAGAGTGGGCTTTATGTCCTCACCCCCATATAAGGCCTAGGCCCCTAGGAAGTGAGAGGAACTGGGAACTCTAGTAGCTCACGTACAGGTCTCAGGTTCTACCATCTCTGGGGCAGAACATTGTCCTCAAAGAAAACATTTTGAAATACCTGAGATGACACTGCTTTTCTATGGGAGGGAGTTACTTTAGAATTAGAGAGGAGCACAAATTTGACAAGAATGATAGAGTCAGTAATGATTTACTAAATAGTATCTGATAAAACCATAATTATCACCAAAGTAGGCAGATCTCTAAGGAACAGAGTACTGAATTCACCCTGCTCACGTCCTAAGCTTGAAAGTAATAATAATAGCCAACATTTATCGAACACTTACAAAGTGCCAGACCATGTGCCTAATGTTTTATATGAATTACTTCATTTATTCCTTAGAACAAACCTGTGTAGAGGTACAGGATTCATTTGATGAATAGGTTTACCCATATGGAAACAGGCTGTTTTTTGGATGGATGGATGGATGGATGGATGAGAATATCTTACACAAGGCTGGCTACACAGTAATTAATAGCAAAGTCAGAATAGTACTTGAGCTTTCCAGCTCCAAAAGGCCTTTAACCACTACACTCTAATGCCTTGTCAATAGGGTAATTTTCACTGGAGGTTTAAGGTATTTCCAGGTTAGAAGAAAATTATTGATAATTATGTGGGGTTATCTGTTTTATTGTTTTCTTAACTTGTTTCTACATTGGTGAAGCCCTTGTGTTTGTTCTTTATCCTTCATTACATCGCTATTGAATACTATACCAGAGAGGACAGGAAAAGGAAGTGAAAGAAAAGAGTTAATAATATTTTAAAAATAGCAAAAAAGATGAAATTTACCAATTTAACCATTTTGTCAGTGTGCGGTATAGTAGTGTTAACCATTGACACAGCAGATCTCCAGAATTTTTCATCTTAAGAACTAAAACTTGTCCTGGCCGATTTTGCTCGGAGGTTAGAGCATTAGCCTGTGTTCCAGAGAGTCACGGGTTCCATTCCAGTCAAGGGCATGTACCTTGATTTCGGTTTGGTCCCTAGCCCTGGTCAGGGTCAGGCAGGAGGCAAGCAATCAGTGTCTCTCTTTCACATCGATGATTCTCTCTCTTCTTCCCACTCTGTCTGAAAATGAATGGAAAAATCCTCAGGTGAGGATTTTAAAAAAAGGAACTGAAACTCTTTGCCACTTAAACAACTTTTTATTTTTCCCACCCACCAGCCCCTGGCAACCATCATTCTATTTTCTTTTCAAATTTGACCACTTTAAATACCTTATATAAGTGGAATCATATACAGCAATTCCTCACTTAACCTAGTCCATAGGTTCTGCAACTTTAAGTGAAATGATGTATAATGAAAGCACATTTGTCATAGGTTTATTAATATAAACAAAAATTAAGTTCCTGCCCTGACCTGTGTACCTAAAGGTTGCCAGTTCCATTCCCTGTCTGGACACATACTGAAGTTTTGGGCTTGATCCCCAGTAAGGGGGCATGCAGGAGGCAGCTGATTGTTTTGTTCTCACATCGATGTTTCTCTCTCCCTCTCCGTTTTTCTCTAAAAATCAATAAAATATTTAAAAAATTAAGTTTCTATGGCAGCTCATCAACTGTATAACAAAATGAAGTTGAATGAAACTGTTATTTGAGGACTTTTTTTTTAGAGAGGAAGGTAAAGGGAGAGAGATAGAAACGTCGATGAGAGAAAACATTGATCGGCTGCCTCTGCATGCCCCCCACTGGGGATTGGGCCCACAAGCTGGGCATGTGCCCTGACCAGGAATTGAACTGGTGACCTCTTGGTGCATGGGCTGATGTTCAACCACTGAGCCACACTGGTCGGACTTGAGGACCTTTTTCAACTGATTTATTTCACTTAGCATGATGTCTTTGAAGTTCATCTGTGCTGTATTATGTGGTAGGATTTCCCTTTTTAAAGCTGCACAGTATTCCATTGCGTGTGTATACCACATTATCCATTCATCCATCAGTAGACATCTAAATTATTTTTGTATTTTGGCTATTGTGAATATGCTGCCATGAACAGGGTGTGCAGATATCTCTTTGTGATCCTGCTCTCATTTTAGATATGTACAAAGAAAAGGAATTGCTGGGTTATATTGGTAGTACTATTTTTACTTCGGGGGAAAACGGCTATACTGTTTTCCATAGCAGTCATACCATTTTACATTCCCAACAACAGTGTGCCAGAGTTCCATTTTCTCCACATCTTCACTAACACTTGTTATTTTCTTTTAGGTTTTTTTTTATAGTAGCCATCCTGACAAGTGACATCTCATTGTGGTTTTGATTTGCATTTCTCTAATGATTAGTGTTGTTGAATATCTTTTTACATGCTGTTGGCCATTTGTATATTTGGAGAAATGTTTGTTCAAGTCCTTTGCCCATTTTTTTAATTGGGTGTTTTTTTTTTGTTTGTTTTTTTGGTTAGTTGTAGGAGTTTATAAATCTGATATTAACCCCTTAGCAGATATATGATTTGCATTTTTCCCCATTCTGTAGGTTGTGTTTCATTCTGTTTATTGTGTCCTTTGATGCACAGAAGTTTTTAAGTTTGACGTAGTCCCATTTGTCTATTTTTGCTTTCATTGCCTGTGCTTTTGATGTCATATCTAATAAATCAGTGCCCAGAGTTAAAATTATTTTTACTCTCCCTACTGTATGAATACATGACTTCATTTAGTCACTATCTAGTCCTACAGGGATAGTCTGAACTTTAAGCAAGTAATCACTTGAAACCATACCATGGCTTATGAGACCTAGCTTCTCTACCTACTAACTTGTAACCTAAATCTTGGGCAAATCAGAGAACCTCCCTAGCCTCTAGCTTTTTCATCTGCAAAATGGGACAATAATGTACTGATTTCATAGGACTGTTAGGATTAAATGGGTTAAAACATGGAAAGTATTCACAATAAGCACTCAATTATTTTGTTATTGTTATTTTATAAGTGTGAGGCCCTGAGAATTTTTAAACTTGTAGTCCAGCATTCTTCTGTTATACAAACAACTTTAATCAGTGTACTAAAGGGATACTGTGAGATATTGAAGCATAACATAGTTGTTGCTCTTACAGACATGAACATTGGAAAAATTAAGAAATATAAAGTGAAAGTAGTACAATGTATTATAAGGTAGCAGGTGTAATTACCAAATACAGTTATGTTGTAGTCTGAAAACCTTTTCAGACACAAACATCACCTCTGACAGCTTTGTAACCACAGATAAGTCACTTAGCTTCTCTACGGCTTGTTTAGTTATGTGTAAAATGGAGAACAGGATTGATGAGAGCGAGCATTAGCTGAAATAAAGTTAAGTGCAAATACTTAGCAAAGTGTGTTTTACATTGAATGTTTTCAGAAGGCGTTTATTGGAATAATTTAAGAATTCAGAGGAGGGAAAGGCCTAGAACATTTTTGTAAGCTACTGGTTAAAATGAAATTTTACATTTTTATTCCTGAATTTCACCTATTCTAGACTACCATTAAACCCTTGTAACTCAGAGTTTTGACTAAATGTTCCTGTGAATGTGTTTTCATACTAAGATGGGCAAAAGAAAACATTGCTTTTTAATCTTCATTACTTGTATACAGTAAGTGGGAAGATATGAAGCTAAATTCCAGAATTTTTTTCTTCTTTACATTTTATTCTTGCCAGGTGAAAACTCTGATTGATAAAACACTTCTAAAAATTGTCAGGAGTTTTCCTTGAGGAAGAACTTGATCTTCAAATGGATCTAGGACATAGTTGCTCTCTCTGTTTTTAGTTGAGAATATTATTTTACAGTTTATTTATTGCAGTGAACTTCTAAATGAAATGAATGTTACAGCTTTCAAATATTTTCATACTATGAGTTTAGTTTATTGATATACATTAGTAGCTAATACATAGAAAATATAAACATTCTGGAAAAACAATGTCAGCAAGCAGAAAATAAATTACATTTTAGTTCCTTCAACTATATTTATTTACTTTAAATTTTTTTATTGATTGATTTTAGAGAGAGAGAGAGGAAACATCGATTGTTGTTCCATTTATTTGATTCTTGTATGTGCTCTGACTGGGGATTGAACCTACAACCTTGGTATATTAGGATGATGCTCTAACCAAAGGAGCCACCTGGCCACGGCTGGAGAAGCCCATTACTTTTGTAATTACACAAATAAAAGCTATTTCTAGTTTGTGAGGAAGAAGGAAAAAATCTATTTGATTTTCAAGTCACGTGTTCTTACTTTAGATTCTGCTAATGATGGACATTAAACATAACAGGTGTGTCGCAGAAACTTATAAAAATAAAAACAGACCTTGGTTCTTCACTTCTGGATCATCCACATAAACATTTTTAATATTATATTTACTTTTCACTGGTTGTAAATATGGAGTATACTTAAATGCAGACTACATGAAACCCCAGGCAAAGCAATACGTCTGGAAAGTGAATGCAGAAAATAAGGCTGGATAGTTTTAAAACCAAAAGTAAATGTGATCATAGTCACCAACTAATGTTTGCAATACTGCACATTATTGTAAATAAGATCTCATGTGATGCCTAAGACATTTAAGAAATCAGAATAATTCAGTGTGTTCAAAATTCTGGCAGTACTTGAATTGAATCATATTAACCTTCTGAGGCATTGGTTCTAGTGATTACTAATACTGAAAATCTTGCTGGTTCCATTTTTAAGATGACAAAACTGAATATTGAGACCCAGAACTAACGGAACTTGCGCAATTTTTTTTTTTTTAATCCTCACCTGAGGACATTTTTTCATTTTTTGTTCAGATAGAGTGGGAGGGAGAGAGAGAGAGAAACATCGACGTGAGAGAGACACATCGAGTGGTTGCCACCCACACAGCCCAACCAGGGCCGGGGACAAACTGCAACCAAGGTACATGCCCTTAGCGGGAACCGAACCTGGGTCTCTCTGGACCGCAGGCCGATGCTCTAACCGCTGAGCCAAACTGGCCAGGGCGAACTTGTGCAAATTTTAACTCTTTGGAACCAGTGTTTGGTGTGAGCGTATGTACACACACAGTCGTCATTATGTATAAAATTGTAGAGCCCTGGCCAGTTTGGCTCAGCGGTTAGAGCATCAGCCCTCAGACCAATGAGTCACGGGTTCGATTCTGGTCAAGAGCAGGTACCTGGGTTGCAATTGGTCCCTGGCCCTGGTTAAGGTCATGCGGGAGGCAGCCACTGGATGTGTCCCTCTCACGTCAATGTTTATCTCTCTCTCTCTCTCTCTCTCTCTCTCTCTCTCCCCCTCTCCCTCTCACTCTATCTGAACAAATATGGGAAACTGTCCTCTGGTGAGAATTAAAAAAAAAATTGGTAGAAAAGTTTTCAGTATCATAACTGTTGAAAATCTCAAACAGCTGTATGATACTGCTTCAGTGCCTGTAGCTGTTAACATGTAAGATGCCCAGAAAAACATGGAGAGAAGATGTTTGTGCTAAGTGTGAAAGGGAGCCCTGCTGGTGTGGCTCAGTGGATTGAGCGATGTCCCATGGACTGAGAGGTCCCGGTTGGATTCCTGGTCAGGGCACACACCCAGGTTGTGGGCTTAATCCCCAATAGGGGGCACGCAGGAGGCAGCCGATGGATGTTTCTCTCTCACATCGATGTTCCTATCTCTCTCTCAAAAAAAAATCAAAAACATTTTTTAAAAATATAAAGAATGAAAGGAAATGTACAGGTAACTTCTAACTAGCAAGCTTGGAGACTTTGTGGCCACCTGTAAATACTAAACACATATAACCACTTTCATATCTGGTTTCACAATTTTAAAAAATAATTTCTTTATTCTTTAGCTGAAATACTACTATAAAAAGAAATTTCCACCTCATCTGTTTTGGGGTTACACACTGGTGCAGTTCATATAGGAAAGATGGGATAAATGCTTGATTAGTTTGATCAATTTTCAAGAAAAGGAATTAGTCCCTTTTTCTCCTAAAGCAATGGGATCCCCTTTAGGTCAGCTCCTGAGTCCTATAGACACACTCCCAGTAGTCTTTAGTAGTTACCTTGCTTTTTGGTATAGCATTGTTTCAAGCTCCTATTGAACATTTCCTATACTACAACTGGAATCAACTATATTTCCAATAAGCCATAGTTTCTTTTAGTGGAAAATGGTGTTTCAGTATCACAACCTGATATTAAGGATGCTGTAAATACTAGATTCTTTATTGTTTCTGGACCTTTTTAGTATACACAAACAATCCTTCCACAGTAGTAATTGTTTCTCATGGCCATGGTAAATGATAGATAAGCCACAATTATTTATTTGGTTTATGTCACATCATATACATGAAGTTTCAGAGTAATATTACCATCATTACCCACTAATATAATTATTGAAAACAATTCAATTATTTTTGCATATGCTCTCTGTAGTCTCCATTTCCCTCCCCATTTTAATCTTTTCTTATATTTTGAAATAATTTCAAACTTAGAGAAAAGTCACAGAATAGTGCAGACTTCCCATATGCATTTTACTCAGGCTTCCTATGGGATAAAATTTTGCCACATTTGCTTTATCATGCCCTTCTTCTCTCCCTCCCTGGTATCTTCCCCCTACCCCCCACCCACAAACACAATTTCTTCTTACTGTACTTTTTTCCTGAACTAATTGAGATAAATTGTAGACATGATGTCCTCTGCCCTTAAATAATTCAGCATATATTTTCTAACACAAGGGAACTCTCTTAACATAACCACAATATAACCATCAAATTCATGAAATTAATGTATATACCTCATTCAGATTCTGCCACTTTTCCCTTTTATGTCTTTGATAGCAAAAAGGACACAAGTTGCATTTATGGGCAGGTAGAGCTTTTCTCTCTTCTTCTTTACTTTGGCATTTTTAATGAATACAGGCCAGTTATTTTACACAATTTCCCTCAATTTGGGTTTGACATTTCCACATACAGATTTTTGGCAGAAAACCGCAGAAGTGATGTTGCTTAGAAATGATGATGTTTTCTTGGTGTAACATATTAGGAGGCACATTATGTTGATTTTGGTCCTTACTGGTGAGATTAACTTTGATCACTTGATTAAGTTGGTGTGGTGATGCCAGGTTTCTCTATTCTAAATTCACTTTTTTTTCCACTTCATAGTTAAATATTTTGTGGGGAAATACTTTGAGCTATTTGGAGCTATGTAAATGTTCTGTTTCATAACATACTTTCACGGACTCCTTTTAGCATTCATTGATTCTTTCCTGGGTAAGTTTCTGATGGTTGCCAAATGGTGGTTTTCTAATTCCATTGTTCCTTCTACAGTTTATTAGTGCACATTCAACCTATTCAATTTATTAGCATGGTTTCCTGTTTAATCCATTACTATTGTTGTTTATTCTTACTCATATTTAGTCAATAGGAGCCCTGTGTCTTTTTGACATGCCCTTGTCATTCTTTGAGCATCTCTATGGCACAGAAAAATTTTAGGTCCACTTTTTTATTTCCTATTCTGGAAATCAGTCGTTTCTCTAAGGAGCCTTGATTCTTTTCAGTGGACAGTGGTCGTTGGAAACAGATACAGACACTAAAGCTCATTGTGAAAGGATGTCGTTGTCCCAAGCCTCTTCAGGAGACAGAGTTAGGAAATATATGTATATATAAATACATGTATGTCTGTATGTGTGTGTATCTATAGTAATTTAATCTATATTCATTTTGATATCTGTGAGACTCTCACACTTTCCTTTGTAGTCTACCACGGAGTTCATTCTAGCCTTCTCCATTCCCTTATTTGTAATTCCATTCTTTGACAGTGAGAAACGTGCTCCTGTTATCTTCAGTTTACTTATTCAGTTTTCCTGTATATAATTAGTTATCTCTTTGAACCCACTGGTGCAGGCCCTATCAAATGCAGCCTTGTTTTTGGCTATGACTGCTTCCTTGGTCTCAATAAGCTTCCTTGGTCCAGGCCTCAGCTGCCAAAAGCAAGAGAAAGCCAGTACTTTTTTTTTTTTCCAAGAAAAAAGAAAGAGTAAGCCCACCATTTAAAAAATATTTCAACTTATTTATAGTGTCAGAACATATCATTACATACTATATGCTCTCTTTTTTAATCATTATTTAGTCTTATCTCTGTAGGTCACTATACATTTAGTTCTCCCCGTCAGTCCTTATGTATCTCTAATTACTTTGGAATCCTGAAGTTTGTTGTCCAGTAGATTTCTAGGAAGGGCCTTTGGGAACTATGCTCACTAAGTTAAGTTCTGGAATGTTGAAAACAGTTCGTCTGTTGTCTTAATGCTTGTAGTTAGGTGGATATAAAATCCTTGGCTCCAGTTTCCTTTCTGTGGCTAAGTATGTCATTCCATTGTTTTATGCCGCAGGTACTATTGATGAGCAAAGTCTGATGGAAGTCTGTTTTTCTTTCCTTTATATGTCATTAGATGTTTTTGCCTAGAAGCCCAGTTAAATTTATTGGAATATAGCTTGATGTTCATTAATCTGGGTCAATATTCTTAGGTATGTGATTTGCCCTTCATTATATGGGTTCAGATATTTCTGTTTTTATATCAGAAATAGTTTCTCCAATTATGGTTATATAAGTTTTTTTTTTCTTCATCATGACTCCTATTGTATGTATGTTGGATTTTCTTTAACTATCTTCAATATTTTTCTTTTTCTTTCTAGTTTTTTGTCTTTTTCATTTAAAAAATTTGTACTTTTTATATTCTCTTTCACTTAACAATTAACTATTGTGTTTATAACTCCTTGTTTCTTCTAATTTAGTCTTTTTTAAATTGATTTTTTTATTGCTTATAAATAGGTACTTTTGGAGCTTGTCCTAGTTCTAATTTATGTTATTACTTTGTATTTTATCTAATTTCTTTTTTTATCCTCACCCGAGGACATTTTTCAATATTCCGTTCAGATAGAGGAGGAGGAAGAGAGAGAGAGAAACATCGACATGAAAGGGACACATCGAGTGGTCGCCACCTACATGACCCAACCAGGGCCGGGGACAAACTGCAACCGAGGCATGCGCCCTAGCGGAAACTGAACCCGGGTCTCTCCAGACTGCAGGCCAGTGCTCTAACCGCTGAGCCAAACTGGCCAGGGCTGTATTTTATCTAATTTCTTAAAGTCTTCAGCTTGATTTGAGGTAGTCGGTTATAGTATTTACCTGTTCTGCCAGCAAGTCTTTGTGGTGTGCTTTTATTGTGTTCTGAGATTTATTTTATTACTAGCCTCTTTTTTCTTTAAATAACTTTGTATCAAATTTTACTTATGTTATTTTCTTTTATGCATTTTATGTGTAGTTAGCCATTCTAAATACACAGAAACCCTTCATTATTTTTTGTGTAATGGTTGAAACTATTTCACCTTACTATATAAGATCTCCTCACTCCTTTCTCCCTCCCATTTTATCTGGAGTTTCTCTTTTCTTTTTTCCTATTGCCTCTGCCCTCTTCAGTTTTGGTACTGTTCCCAGTAGTTTCTTCTCAGAGTGGCTTTGTTCTGGAAGAGAGCTTTGACTGATTAGTTTTGAGAGCTTGTAGTGACTGGAGTGTTCTGTGCCCTTAAGTGTTTATTATTAACACTTTCACTCACATGCTATTGTAGCGAACAAAGTCCATTACTTTTTAAACACTTTTCTCAATTTTGCCTGCTATGCTATATAGAGAGTTCCTGTTGGTAATTTTGGAGTTCTCTTGTTCTGTGGATAGGCAAATGCCCCGTTACTGTCCTCTTTATAATACCTACACAGCCTTCTTCCAGAATTCCCATAAAAATTTTTATATTTAAAAATTGTGAACCACTACCACATAGACCATGTAGTCTTCTGATCTCAAGGTTAGCATTGTGTTTGCATTAAATAAGAACTAAACTGTAGTTAAAAACTGACTATTTACTATATATTATGCTTATCTTGTTAATAACTAATAGATTGCTGTCTAATTAGGAGCCTTTCTGCACCAGCTACAACTAGATTGTTATAAAAACTAAATTTCGTATGTCTTGGGTGACCCTGAATGCATTAGCTAGGGGAAAATATAATAGAAAGAAGTTCTTGTGTATCATGTATATGTGTATTACAGGGGCGAGCAAAAGTAGGTTTATAGTTGTAATACAAATAGATGATACAACAATTAATAATAATACAAGAATAAACTCATGTACTAACAGCTGTAAACCTACATTTGCCCACCCTGTTACATGTATATGTTTGCAAATTTGCCAGTGACACTACTAAGATTTTATATATATAGGATTTATTGAGATATAGTTCAAATACCATATAATTACTTCACTTAAAGCATACCATTCAGTGGGTTTTAGTATAGTCACAGTTGTACAACCATTACAACAATCTCTTACAGAACATTTTCTTCCTCCCAAAAGGAAACCCCATGTTCATTAGCAGTCACTTCTTATTTCTCCCTAATTCTGCCCTTCTCTTCCTACTAGCCCTTGGCAACAACTAATCTACTTTCTATCTCTGTAGATTTGCCTATTCTATACATTTCATATAAATGGAATCATATAATATGGTCTTTAGTGACTGTCTTTTTCATTTAGCATGTTTTCAAGGTTCATCCATGTTGTAGCATTTATCAGTAGTTCATTTGTTTTCATTGTTGAATAATATTCCATTGTCTGGGCATATCACATTTTATTCATTCAGTTCATCAGTTGATGGACACTTGGATTGTTTCCACTTTTTTTCTATTGTCTACAACACTGTTATGAACACTGATGAGCCCTTTTTTGTGTAGATAATATGTTTTCATTTCTCTTGGGTATATACTCAGGGATAGGATTGTTGAGTCAAATGATAACTATATGTCTGATCTTTTAAAGAACAACCAAATAATTTTTAAAACTGGCAACATATTTTACATTCTGACCAACAGTGTATTGGGGTTCCAGTTTCTCCAGATCCTTGCCAACACTTGTTATTGTCCATATTTTTTTGATAGTCATCCTAGTGGGTGTGAAGTGGTATCTCATTGTAATTTAATTTTTATTTGCCTAATGGCTGATATTGAGCAACTTTTGATGTGCTTATTGGTCATTTATATATTTGTTTTGGAGAATGTCTGTTCAGATCCTTTGCACATTTTTATATTGAGATTTTTTAATTATTGAATTGTAAGATTTCTTTATATATATATATACATATATATGTTTATATATAGAGAGAGATATGATTTTGTAAATATTTTCTCCCATTCTGTGGTTTGTCCTTTTACTTTATTGATGATATTCTTTAAAGGGCAAACGTTTTTATTTTTGATGAAGTCCAGTTTCTCTGTTTTTTCTTTTGTCACTTGTACTTTTGTTATCCTATCTAAGAACGTTTTATCTAAATTAAGCTTACAAAGATTTATTCCAGTATTTTCTTCTAAAAGTTTTATAGTTTTAGCTCTTACATTTACGTGTATGCTCTAATTTTGTGTATGCTGTAAAGCAGGGGTCCAAATTCATTCATTTGCATGTGAATATCCTGTTATTCTAGTACAGTTTGTTGACCCACAAGTTCTGATATGTAGTGTGTTCCTTTTTATTTAATTCTGTTTTCTTATTTCTATTATAATTCTATCTTTGATATGTGAGTTGGCTCATTTTTTTTCTAACTGATTTGTGATCTTTATAGTTACATTTTTGTAATTGATTTCTTATTTAAATGCATGCGCTCATAGATTGTGGTATATGAGATACTAATTCTTTGAGTTTTATAGAGGATAACATTATGGTGTAGCCATAATATAGTCAATTTTCATTCCTTGTGTGCCTGTAAAGAATGAATATTCACCAGTTGGATATAATGTTTTGTCTCTTAGGTTAAGCTTGATAAATTAGATGTTTGTATTATTTCTATCCTTTGTGATTGTTTTCTTAATCTACTTGATGTACATTATTGGTTGAAATGTGTTAAAATCTTCTGCCATTGTGTTTGGTTTCTGTTTTTTTCTTTTAGTCCTATTGATTTATTTTTTCAAATGTATAGTTTTAACTTTAGGGAAGTTTCGAGTATTCCTAGGAGAGGGAGTAGTTTACTCAATCCCTATCACCCTCCCATTTTAACCATTATGAATACATATATGGCCAATCTTATTTTATATATTCTCTCTACCACCTCTTTTATGCCCCATCAGTATTTAAATCAAATTCTAGAAATAACTATTATTGTTTTATAGACTCAATGTTTAGATTTATTAATATGTTTATTACATTATTTGCTCACCATTACTTTCCACGGCCTGTCTAGAAGCATTTTTCTTCCGCCCCAATTGTTTTATATTACAGTAACCTCTAGAAATTTTTGTAGTAAATTCTCTGTTTTTGTTTGTTTGAAAATGTTTCTAATCTTGTGCATTTTCTAGAAAATTAGTGCAGAACTTGAGTTGACAGTTATTCTCTCTGAGCATTTTGAAGATATTATTCCAGGGTCTTTTCTGCCATTGTTGCTGTTGAGAAAGAAATAGGAAATCTAATTTCTGTATCTTTGTAAATAATCTTATTGGCTGCTTTCTCTTTGGTATTCTGCAGTTTACCATGATATGACAAACAAAAGTGTATCATATGTAATTGAATGATAGTAATTTTGAGTTATTAGCTTCAATTTTTTTTAATGTTCTTATTGATTTTTAGAGAGCAAGAAAGGGAGAGGGAAAGAGAGAAACATTGATCCTGCATACCCCCTACCCAGGATCAAGCGTGAAGCCCAGGCATGTGCCCTGACTGGGAATCAAACCAGCAACCTTTTGCTGCACGGAACCATGCCCAAACAATTGAGCCACACTGGCCAGGACAGCCTTAAATTTCTTAATATTCTACTTCTAAATGGTGATTAGTGGTCTGTAAACAGTTAAGTACATAAGTGAATGCTTGCTATTTAAAAAGAGCCTATGGTGAATCTTTATAGAGTACATGATTCTTAAATTTATCCGCTTTATAACTTTCTTCTCAAGATTATGTGTATGTACCTTGATGTAAACAGGCATAGTCTGCTTTCTGTATCTTTCTACAGCACTATTGGAAATAATTTTGAAAAATGGAAGCACAGCTGGAAATAGCCCTCATTGCCGAAAACCATCAGGTAGAGCTGATCAGAGCAAGCCAAACTGCACAAAGGACAGCACATCTGGTAGTGGTGATGGAGGAAAAGGCTACACCAAAGACCAAGTAGATGGAGTGCTCAGGTAGGAATAAATATGATTTCTATCTCAACTACAGTTGCTACTATTGTAATTTTTAAATGGTATAGCACCTAAAAATGTCTTTAATTATAATTCAGTAGAAGAACAGACATCAAGGAATTGAACTCTGGGTATGTTGTATTGTGTATACTTTATAAAATCAGTCTGTAAACTACCGTCTTTATATTCTTTCAGACTGTAAAATAATCTATGGAAGTTTCTCATTATTTTTGAGGAAAATCATTTAAATTTTTGACATAGTACAGTATTTAGATAAAATATTGAAGGTTAGAAGAATTATTTTGTCATACACACACACACACACACATACATGAAAGCAGGAGGTTTATATGAGAAAAAAATTGAGGGCAATAGTAACAGCATTTTGAAAATGAAGGATGGTTTTTTTTCTATTTATATTCTTTACTAAGATTATCTTTATTTATATACATATATAGAGAGATATGCAAACTCCATAATGTTCTCTCTTAATTTTTGTTGATTTTATTGGGGTGACATTGGTTAAAAACATTATATAGGTTTCAAGTGTACAATTCTCTAATAATCATCTGTATATTGTATTGCTTATTTATCACCCAAAGTCAAGTCTCTTTCCATCACCATTTATTCCCCCTGTACCCTCATCTACCTCCCCCACCCACATTTCCCTCTGGTAATCACCATAATCTTGTCTGTGTCTATGAGTTGTTGTTGTTGTTATTGTTATTGTTATTATTCTTGCTTAATCCCTTCACCTTTCTCACCCAGCCCCCTAACACCCTAATTTTTTTAAATCTGACTATTCTCAGTGTTTCAGTTTTACCTTGTGCACACTTCCATTAAAGCAGAAGAATTAGGTAGAGTTGAAAAATTATGAACTAGGTTTTAGAGATTTGACTTTACTAATTTATAATTTAAAAATTTTCTGGAAATCAAATGAAGCTTTGAGTATGAAACACTGGAGAAAATACTGTTTTATTTCCTGCTACAACTTCAGGAAGCTGTATTGATGTTGTGCTAATGTTGCTCTCTAGGGAAACCAAAGTGTAAGGATGGAGGACTCTGTGCAGTGATTAATGGGGTAACTTACACAGTGAATTATAACACAGTGAACTAACTCAAGTGAAGAGTAGGTAAAACTAGTTAGTCTTTCTCTTTTTTGCCTTTTCCTATTTCTTTTACTCGTATTTCTTTTCTCACTCTTATTTCCCCATTCTTGCTCTTTAGTTCACTCTTTTTTACTTACTATAATTTGAAGTTAAATTTATTTAAAATCAAATAGCAATTATTTGTATATTTAGTTTTTTCCCTATATATTTAGATGCTAAAGCTTGTTAAAAGAATCCCTAATTATGGTAAAGGGTATTTTACTAGCATGAATGGTAGTGAAGCACTTTAAGAATATAAGTAATGTTGTTAACCACTTTTATAACTGTGGTATTATGTCAGAGATGGCTGAGTAAGTGAGATAAGTGAATAAATGAGACTTGCTTTTGAATTTCTTTAAGAAAAAGCTTTCATTAAACAGTGTGTTGAAATGTATTCCAGGAAACCACATCCATTCGAAAACAAATGGTATTTTTCTGAAGAAACTACCTTTTTGGGGAGAACATACTCTCAATGAAAGACCTAAATAAAGTTAATTGTGTATATATATATATATATATTTGATTTAATTATATCTTTATTGTTGAATATATTACAGATGTTCCTCATTTTCCCCCATTGACCCCCTCCTCCCCCCTCCCGCGCCTTTCCCCACACTGTTGTCTGTGTCCATTGGTTATGCATATATGCATATAAGTTCTTTGGTTTATTTCTTCCCACCCCCAACCTCCCTTCCCTTTGAGGTTTGTCAGGCTAGCAACCAATTTGTACTTCTTAATCCCTTCACCTTTTTCACCCATTCCCCCAAACCCCCTCCCATCTGGAAACCAACAAAATGTTCTCTGTATCTATGAGAATGTTTCTGTTCTGCCTGTTCATTTTGTTTGTAGATTCAATTGTTGATAGCTATGTATTCATTGCCATTTTGTTTGTTCATATTTTTTATCTTTTTCTTCAAGAAGACCCTTCAATGTTTCATATAATAATGGTTTGGTGGTGATTAACTCCTTTAACTTTTTCTTGTCTGGGAAATTCTTTATATGGCCATCGATTCTAAATGACAGCTTTGCAGGATAGAGTAATCTTGGTTGTAGGTTCTTGCTTTTCATCACTCTGAATATTTCTTGCCACTCCCTTCTGGCCTGCAAAGTTTCTTTTGAGGACTCAGCTGACAGTCTTATGGCAACTCCCTTGTAGGTAACTAACTGCTTTTCTCTTGCTGCTTTTATGATTCTCTCTTTGTCTTGAAACTTTTGCATTTTGATGATGATGTGTCTTGGTGTGGGCCTCTTGGGGTTCATCTTGTATGGGACTCTCTGTGCTTCCTGGACTTGTATGTCTGTTTCCTTCACCAAGTTGGGGAGGTTTTCTGCCATTATTGTTTCAAATAGGTTTTCGATTTCTTGCTCTCTCTCTTCTCCTTCTGGCACCCCCAAGATGCTAATGTTGGCACACTTGAAGTTGTCCCAGAGGCTCCTTACACTATCCTCATTTTTTTGGATTCTTTTTTCTTTTTGCTGTTCTGATTGGGTGTTTTTTGCTTCCTTATATTCCAAATTAATGGTTTGCTTCTTGGCTTTACCTACTCTACTATTGAATCTGTGTAAATTATTCTTTATTTCAGTTAGTGCCGCCTTCATTTCTGACCATGCATCCTTCATTTCTGACTGATCCTTTTTTATGCTCTTGAGGCCCTCACGAAGTTCATTGAGCATCCTTATAAGCAATATTTTGAACTCAGCATCTGTTAGGTTGCTTATCTCCATTTCGCTTAGTTCTTTTCCTGGAGTTTTGTTCTGTTCTTTCATTTGGGACCTGTTTCTTTGTCTCCTCATTTTGGCTGCCTCCCTGTGTTTGTTTCTATGCATTACTTAACAAGAGGTATGGGGCTAGCTGAGAACAGATGCTACTTGTTTGAAAGAATTTAGGCAAACCTGAAGCAGGGTCCAAGACAGGCCAATTCTTAGTTAACCAACTAGCAACAGCTTGGTTGGGCCTGAAAGTTGAGTGGGGTAGGGCCTGAGGGAATCACCAGGCCAGAGCCAACAGTGTGAGCCAGGTTGCTGGAGGCCCGGATATGGTGGCAGTCTGCTGTCCCAGGGAAGGGCTCACCAAAGGAACAAAGGCCTCTGACAGCACGTTTGTCCCGGAGAAAGCCCCCTCTCCAGCCCTTGCTCCAATGCCAAACAGCTCAGTTCTTCCCGGTATGTCTCTGGCGCCCCTCGAGCTGCCTCCCCTCCAAGCTTAGAGGGAGAGAGTCCGATAAGTCCGTGCGCGGGCCCTTTAAGGAGCTGCCTGGGGCTCCCGCAGCCTCAGCCTCCCTGAGCCTCAGTTCCCGCTAGTTTTTCCAGCCAGAAGTTATGGGGACTTCTCTTCCTGGCACTGGGACCCTGAGCAGGGTGCCTGATGTGGGACGGGGACCCCTCAGTCCTCAGGGAGGACCTTCCCAGCCGAGGTGTCCTCCTGATTTTTATCCTCCACACGTGGGTGTGGGACCAGCCCGTCCGCCGCCCCTCCTACCAGTCTGGATGTGGCTGCTGATTTAATTCCGTAGTTGTAGGACTTCCATTCAGCTCGATTTCAGGTGGTTTTGAATGATGGTTGTTTTGTATTTTAGTTGTAACTTTGATGTGGTTGTGGGAGGACGGGATACCGCGTTTACCTACACTGCCATCTTGACCAAAAGTCCTCTTTTTTAATATTTTTAAAATTTTTTCTCTACTCTTGTCCTGGCCAGTTTGGCTCAGCAATTAGAGCGTTGGCCTCAGGACCTAAGGGGTTCAATTCCTGGTCAAGGGCACCAACCTGGGTTGCAGTTTCGATTCCCAGCCCTGGTAGGGGTGGTACGGGAGGCGGGTAATCGATTTCTCTCTCTTACATCCATGTATCTCTCTCTCTCTTTCTCTTTCCCTCATCCACTGTATCTAAAAATCAAAGGAAAAATATCCTCGGAAAAAGATTAACAAGAGTGAAATAAAATAACATTTCCTCTACCCTAGCCTTGAAAGGAAGAGAGAAGTAACTCAAGGTATGGTAGAAATGAGGTAGGGAGAGCAGTGCTTTAGTTTGCTCTCTTTGTTTTAGAACTTAGGGGACATCTTAAGAATGGAAGAAAGAAAGATGATGGTGGGCGCAGATATATTCTCTGTGCAGTTGGAGATGAAGTTATCCTTTGAGAGTTACAAGAAAGGAGATGAGATTGAACATTTGAGGAGAGTGGTAAAAGTATGAAATATTTGCAAAGCCGAAAAGGAAAGGGAATGGAAGGATTGCTGGTTAGCATTCAGGACCCAGCTATGTTTGAGACCATGAATTCTTACCAGGTAGAAGTATTAGCTTGGTAGTATACCTATATTAGAGATTGTTTCTCTGGTCAGTAATTTTATTGTATCTTTTTTATTAAATGTCACTTTTTTCTTTTGGGGACTAAATATGATTGAAACATTCTTTAGTAGAATCCCTAATTTATTCAAAATACATCAGTTAATACCTTTATAAGAGTTGCTTAGCTCAGTCATGAAACACATTCATTATATTAGCATTCCTAAGTGTTGCTTTAGTGAGGTAACAGATCACCAGCCAACACTTACATGCTGCATGTTTTTGTTTTTTGTCTTACCTATACACAGGGGATTTTTCTGAAGAAAGCCATGTTATCTTGTTGGTTAGCATAATTATGCAAACAAGTTGCTCAGTGACAATTTGGCTCAATGGGAGAAGCCATGCAATAATACTGCATCCATTGCATAAGTAAGAGCTAGCTTACAGTAAGACGGAAGAAAGAGTGTAACTTTGTAAAAGTAACATTCTGTGAAACTAAGCACTATTCGTTTTCTTTGAGTTGCAAATATTGAAAAATTATTGAGAAAAAGGTGTCATGGATCTAATTTGAAAAGATTCTTAGTATCTCATTTTAAAAAGTCCATCTTTTATTTTAACATTTACAAGATCAATGTGAAATCATTAACTGGGCCATCATTATATTTATCAATTCAGAACACTCTGTACAGCTATTAAGTCATTTGAATTATAGGGATTTTATTAGGATTTGATTTAAATTGTAGTTCTTTAAATGAAGACAAATTATTTAGCTAAACTTATAAATCCTTTGCCTCCAGGAATAAATATTTCCCTAAACACGAATTATACATAGAATCTATTTAAATAATCATCTATATTATGTTAAAAAAAAAAAAAAAAAGAATTGAAAGAAAGAAGACTCTCCTTCCCTGCCTGCCCACTGTGCTTTTCTGCACACAAAGGAAGACATGAAGGCTGAACAAGACATACTTCTCCAATGATAAGCTCCCAGGCAGATCTTTGTGACTTTGTTGCACAGTATTTCCTTCCAGAGTAGATAATGAGTTACCTTTTGCTGTCTTTCTTCTTTCTTTTTTTAATTCTTTGATGAGGATGGAGAACAAATGTGAATCTTTCAGTAAGGAGCAAACTAAAGAGTGTGACAAATGCATTTTAACTGGTAAAAAGGAGCATGATGAACAAAAAGTATGAATTAAAATAAGTATATGAATGGCATTTTCTCATTTAGGTATGAAAAATTAGGTAAGTTAGTATATTTGGAATATTACTTGAAATACTTAGCCTTCAGTTTTCCATTGGTGATGCCAACTTCATACCTCTCTGCTGGTTTCTCAAAGATTTCTCCTCCAATATATGATGAAAATTTTAGTACAGGGAAGATATGGCAGAGCTAGATACAGCTAAGAATTGAAATAATTCTCCTTCTTACTTTTTTTTTTCTCATTGTGTCAATTCTTTTATCTTTACGACCCATTTCAAGAGAATTGTGAATTCCAACCTAATTTTTCTAGACTCTCCAGCAACCCATTCCTGGGTTGCCTTTTTCTTTTCTTTTTTAATCCTCACCCAAGGACATTTTTTGATATTTTGTTCAGATAGAGTGGGAGGGAGGGAGAGAGGGAGGGAGAGAGAGAGAAATATTGACATGAAAGGGACACATCGAGTAGCTGCCACCCGCACAACCCAAACAGGGCCGGGGACAAACTGCCACTGAGGGGGAACCGAACCTGGGTCTCTCGGGACCGCAGGCCGACGCTCTAACTGCTGAGCCAAATGGCGAGGGCTGGGTTGCCTTTTTCTGTTGCCTAGCCTTTTATGCTAAGAAATTATCAACAAAACCAATTTAGAGGATTAATCTGGTACATAATTAAACATATTATATATCCAAACCAAATTGTAATGACTTTAGGATTGTTTGGTGTTTGGTTTACTACCTTTTGTTTTCTGCATTCAGGTAGTGTGTATCATATTTTTAGCTCTTCCTTATTTCATAGTTCTATTCTCCTCTATTCCAAATTGAGTTCTGATGCCAACTACATTTTCATTATAGCACTTATCACCTTTGTTCCAAAAATGACTTGGATTCTCACCATTTCTGCCCTCAAATTGAATTGGTCATCCATTCATCTGTTCATCAGTCCATTAAACACATACAGTGAGCAAGATGCAGTGGCTGCCTTCAGGGGGCCTGTATAGTAGTCAGACAAGTGAACAGGTAGCTGCAGTACAGTCTGGTAATTGCTGGGATGGGGCTAAGTTCAGAGAGCTTTGAGAAGTTATAAGAGGGTCACCGAACCTAGTCTTGAGGAAATTGAGTTTTTGAAAAGAGAAAGAGCTAAACTGAGGTTTGAAGAAGTGTTGGAACCTAAGCAGGAAGGGAGGCAGAGAACACATGTTCCGGATACCAAAACCAACATTTGAAAATATCTAAGAGGGAAGAAAGTCTGTTTAAACACTGATCAGAAAAGCAAATTGCAAGCAAGGAAATGGTTTGTCTGGAGTCCAAGGAAGCTCCTTTTCTACTTTATTTTGGTTCTCAATGGGATTTCAAGTCATACAAACTGAAGTTTGGATCTTTACTTCCTGTGCCTTTCCTAATCACCATAGCAGGCCTCCTCCTCCTCTTCCATTCCCCATTCCCCTCTGCCACTTTTTTTTTCTATAAATTTTTATCACCATATAATGTACTTTATCTTTTACTTGTATATTTGCTATTGCTTGGTCCTCTCAATTGTAAATTTAATGTGAGCTGGGATTTTTTGACTCTCATATTCCCCACTGTAGCATCTGAAACAGTATCTAGCGGAAAGTAGATGTTCATCCGGTTTTTGTTGAAATAGATCCTGGTTCCCATCTGTTACTTGGTTATATGACTTTTGGCAATTTACTTAACCATGCAAAGTTTTGATTTCCTCATTGGTTAAAGAGGAATAATATCTACCTAATGAGGGTAAGTTATGTCAAATAATCAGCATAATAAGATTCTATATAATTCTCTATGTGAAAACTTTGTAGGTCAGATGTAGTTTGTAATTAGAATTCTTTATATTTTAAAAAGGCAATAAGGAGCATACATTATACATTACATAACTGATAAACAGCTCAGACCCTAATGGAAACATTTCTGCAACAAAACACAACTAGTCACACTTAAATGGGATATATGAAGACTGTATAGCAGTTTGACATTCATTCAGGTCAAGTTTACCTCTAAGAGTTAAAGTCAGGTTTTTGCAGTCAGTTGTAGTTATAGATAACTTCACATTTTTCAGAGCTTAATGGATAATGGAACATGGATATGGGATTGTGGACCTATGCCTGACATGCAGTAGGTTTTCTATAAATGTCCCCTTACCATTTTTTCTAATCATATTGTTTATCGCATAGTTTCTAATCATATTGAGGGGAATGAGTCTCTACCATGGTAGGATTGTTCTATTTTGTTCACTAATATATCTCAAGTGCTCAAACACTATCAAGAACGCAGTTGATATAAATATTATTGACTAAATAAAGAATATGTCATATTCATGAAATGAAATTGACTTGTGTTACTATTTACTATCTAAAGTAGAAAAATCCAATTTCAATTATTACTACAAAGACGACTGTAACAGATTTTTGTTGATGTAATATGGAAAAATTTTTATAATCTTATACTATGTGTTCTCTTTTTCCTATTTCATATACCAAATGAGGAATGCTTTTATTATAAAATAAGAGTTTGAGGCTCAATTATCCCAGAAATATTTACTGAGAACCTATCATGCACCAAGTGGTGTGATGATTAATATATTTAGTAGTTAAAGAAATGAAATCAGTCTTGTCTCTTTTTCTTGAAAACTTTGTTTTTTAATTTTTTTTCTTTATTGATTTTAGAGAGAGAGGAAGTAAGAGGGAGAGAGATAGAAACATCAACGAGAGAGTACATCGATTGGCTACCTCCTGCATGCCCCTCAGTGGGGATCAGGCCCACAACTTGGGCATGTGTCCTGACCGGGAATCAAACGGGCCCCCTCCTGCTGCATGGGTCGATGCTCAACCACTGAGCCACACCAGCTGTACTTCCTTGAAAACTTTGAATCAGTGTTTGCAATACTTTAACTGCCAGTGAGCAGTGACCTGTCATCAATGCACTCACACATGGAACACATCTAAAGTCATAAAATATGCCGCAGAAAATGTGTAAAAAAATACCAGGATTTTATTGAAGAAAAATTATTAGGTTGTGGGAGAATGTTAGGATCCAAAAGTATTAGAGTATTTCTTTTCCTAATGTACTTTAAAGACTCTGGGTTTAAATCAGGTACATATTTAGGGTTATAAACTATGTAAGTACTGTAGGTCCTTGAATAATGATGATTTATTCAACGTTGTTTTGTTATAACGTTGATGAGATGCTGTAGGAACTTAATTCTTGTGTCAATTAGCTTATGGTAAAATTGGTTTTGTTATACATCGTTTTGCTTCAAGTCACAAAACCTAACGACAATGTCAAGTGAGGACTTACTATAATCTTTAAGGGTATGCTCAGCACAATGAAAATAGGGTAACAAACATTTTTTAGTTTCATGATATATTTTATCATGACATTTTGTCTTTCATCATTTAATTCTCTTCAGCATGGCCAAGCTGAATTAACTTGCCTTGACATTTAAACCACAGTGTGCTGCAATTGTTTTACATGCTCTCAACTGTTGCTTTGATATTTGGTTAAGTATACATTGGGCAACAAAACTCTTTGAGTGTAATGCATACTATTCTTTAGCTGCAACATACTTGTAAGGATTATTGAATTTCTTTATACTCTTAAAGTTGTTCTTGTCCTCTCATTCTAGTTACAGTTTTGTGCTCTGTCCTTTATCCACAATTGTTACAGACTTTGCTTTACTTCTCCGTAGTTGTGATAAATTGCCCCAAGGACATTTTCATGGTCAACTAACTCTTCTTAGACTGGGAAGAGGTTGGAGGAATGGTCTGTGGTCAAAAAACAGAATGAAGCAGTAACCCTTAATGGGATAAGCTATCATTTGATATGGAGAAAACAGCCCATGGACAGTTCTTTATACTATTCTAATAAATAATACATTAGAGCTATTACATGAACTTCCTTGAAATTTTCATTATCACACTCTCTCGTTCACAGCATAAACAAATGTAAAAATTACTATGAAGTACTTGGAGTTACCAAAGATGCTGGTGATGAAGATTTGAAAAAAGCTTATAGAAAGCTTGCTTTGAAGTTTCATCCAGACAAAAACCATGCACCTGGAGCAACAGATGCTTTTAAAAGTAAAGTAAACCTTTTAAAGCAATTTTACTAAGCTCTTTTTAGAATCCACTTACAGTGTTTCAGAATATTAAATTCCACCTTTAGACTGGTGCACAGAAGCCAGCATAAGTAAGGATCCTCAAAATTCTTTAAACCTTCACTATTAACTTGTACCAAGAGCCAAACAAATGTTTGGCTTCACGAAAGCAACATTGCCAGTTTTGGCCAAGTCCCAAGTAACTTGTAGATTACCCATGTATGCTTTCTAGTTTACCATACACAAGTCGTGTGTTGGTTATGTGTGAGCCTCTAGCGTATTACCATCTGGTTCTAAGGGAACTAAAAGCAAAATACAGATTTTGTAAGTTTGTAAGATATTAGAGATATTAAGATACTAGAATTGGGAAATTACTTGGAATTGCCGTCTGCCCAGTGTTCTTATATTTCTATTAACTCTGACCAAGTATTGTATTTTTTTATATGTAGTTCTAACCAATGTGACTTTTCTTTTTAATAATTAGTTTCATTTTTCTTGCCTACTCTTCATTTTGTCTTCATTTCTTTATCAATATTATTTTCCTTTTATTTTTATTTTTTTACCAATTTAGTAAATAAACATAAAAGAACTGACTTTGTAATTCCACATTTTGTTATATACAGTTTATTCATAATAGTTAACTTCTAATTAATAGGAAAAGGCTTAAGTTTGTGATTGTTTGTTTTTGTAAATTTGGTATTTTTAGAGCCAAATATAATACTGACAGTGAAATAAATGCTGCGGTCTTGGAATAACAGGAAGGAGATACTCATTTAAAAAATGTTCCTGAAAGGTAGATGACTCAGTTGATCTTTTATACAAAACAGTTTCCAAACAGTTTTATTTCTTAAAGGGAGTTGCCAAGCAAAATACGTTTGGGAATTGTTAATGTGTTCCAATAAAAGCAGCCACCAAAGTGGTACTAGGGAAAGTAAAATAATCTCTGTGATAGAGCCTTCTCTGTGTTTCCTTAAATTAAAAGTGGTGTGTTAATGGTACAGGAAAATTTTCTTTACTCAAAAATACTAGCTTTAGCATATATGCCCCCAAAAGTTTAATCAATGTTCACATTGTGAATTAAAATCATTTAATTTAAAATTTTTTGTTGCTTTTAAAACATTTAAAAACTATGGCAGTGAGTTATTTGCATGTTTGTGATCTGCTAGGTGATATCTGTATTCTTCATTAATGTTGAGAATGTTAAACTGCTTTTTCCTCTCAGTTCTGCATTGAAGTCATGTTAGCATTGTTGGTTTTGGAATAACAGTAAGTGGATCTACTGATATTTTTACAGCCCGTGTTGCATTTTGAAGTGGTGAGCAGCATAAATGTCACCCCAGCTAGACACCCAGAAGGGGTTTAACAAAGGTGATTGTACTTTGGTTTAGTATATTTTAGATTTTAATGCTCTGCTTTACAAAACTAGAAACTTAATATTTATCAACATGCTAGAAGGTGATTTATGTCTAGAGGAGAGACATTATTCAGTACACAGGAGATTATCTGTAAATCAGAATTACAATTAATCTCAAAGAGAATCGGAATAGGGAGTTGGTTGATGAGCCCATTTTTCATTGAGTGAAAACTACATAGAAAACCCAGGTTGTAATCCATGATGCTTGCTGAGTAAAGGCAGTTAACTAGAAAATATTACATCTGATGTCGTCATCCAGCACACAGGATCTTTTCATTACTTCTGGGTCATCTTACTTTCATTTTAACCAGTCAGTCTTAGCTTCTTTTTTGGGGATACCAAACTGTTTATTCTAAGCAAAGACTAGTATTTTATTTTGTGTAAAAGGTAAGTATAGGTTGATTGCTCCGTAGTTACCAAAACACTTTATTTTTGTAGAACATGGAAACCCCTTGCTTTTCATTTCCTCTTAGAAAAAAAGGAGGTAAGTGGTTTAGGGAATTAAATTAAATAGAAGAGATTTTTTTCATTTGTGTGATTTGTAAAGTTTTAAAAATAAAAGGTTGCTATCAAGGAGAGAGACTAAATGGACTCTTAAGTTAATGTAGCTGTTTGTTCTTTACAGTTAGGACTGTAAGTTTCTCAAATCAGGGAGTATTTTATTTACATCTTGCACAATACATATAAACATACTTTTAAAAAATACTTGACTGAAACAGATACCTTCTCTTCTGTCTGACGTGGATGTTTTCAAAACAGTTACGTTGTCTTCAAAGATTCAAGTATTTCAGAAACTATTTGAATAGATCTGTGTTTTTTGACATATACATGAATGTAATAACAAGGGACATGAATTAGCTATATATGTGTTTGTTTGATAAGTAATAATGGATCAGATGCTATTGCCTGTGTTAGGTCTGGTAGTTCAATATTCTTAACATCTAGAGTGTATCTCTAAACACAAAAGTAAATTCTACCCTTTGGGCTAGTTCTTATAGAGAAATACAGTAAGAGAATATGAAATTTCTTATTCAAAGAATTTGCAGTTCATAAAGGGGAGTCAAGTCTCATTTGGAATAATAATACCTAACATTTGGCAAGCATTTTATAGTTTTCATTTAATGCTTATTAAATATCTTCTGAAATAGTCAAGGGATCACTGTCATCCTTTCACAAATAAGAAAATTGAGGCTCAGAGAGATTAGTGGATTTACCCAGGATCTCCCAGAAGACTGAATATAATTAAATGCCAAAACATAGAATAAAAATATCTGAAGAAAAGTCGGAAAGATAAAGTAGCATTATGATCAGAATAATTGGGGAAGCCTTCATACAATAGGTGAAAATTAAGCGTTTTCTCAAGATGAATATGATTTCTGTGGTTAAAGAAGAGAGACAATGACAGAAATTTGGGTATGGAAATGAAGCAAGTGATTTGAAAATCATTGAACTTTGATTCTCAAAAAGATGGAGATTTACCTTTCCTTGTTCCTCACACTTAACTACAACTGAATATTATACATAAAACAAGACAAACATAAGAAAACTCTGAAAGGTGGAGAGAAGGTAGACTGGCTAGGGACCTTGGGACCCAAAGAACAACATGGCAGTGAATTATTTGGGTTTTCATTTTGCCTTTTATATCAGACTGCATGCTAGAGAGGCAAACAACCTGGAAACACCAACAAGCACAACAGTCCCCAACAAAAGCCTGGTGTCTCTAGCCAAATGAAGAGGAACAGGGTAACCTAACAAGACAGAAGACTTTTAAGCAATGGCCATTTTCCTGCAGCCAAATACCACAGGAAAAAAAAATGCAAAAAACAGAACAACTGTGTTGCCCCACCCACACCCACACAGCAAAGGCTGAGTAGAGAACCCAGATTGCAGGCTATAATGAGATGCTCTAACCCAGCCACCCATCCCACTCAGGGTGGTAAAAAAGAAGATTGAGTAGGAGCTGATACTTCCAATTCTACCAGGCAATCCTTCCCCTCCCCAATGGGCTAGAGTCATAAGTGGGCTGGTGGAGAGTCAAGACTTTCACCACCATCCAAAGGCAAACAAAGCCATACACTCATGGTGAAGCCACCTAGAGAGCAGTAATGAGGCACCCCTGTTCTTTCTGGCCAAAGAAATATCAGTGAAGACTTAATGGAGAACTAGAAATCCTAACCCTGCCCCGCAGTAATGAGGAGCCCCTCCTTTCAGATGTCATCAAAGGCCAAGGGGGAAACTTGGACTCCTGCTCCCACCTGGGATTAATAAGGTGCTGTCCCCCCTTCCCGTGCCACAGCAGTGTCTGAGAGAGACAGGCAAAACAAGTTTTAGGAAAGGTCAAAGCCTCATAATACCTCAAATGATCACATTTCAATAAAAAATTCTTGTCATAATAAAAACCAGGAAAACCTCAAATTGAATTTAAAGTCAGTTAGTAGATAACCCATTTGGAGATGTCAGAGAAATTAGAATTGCCTGATGAAAATTTTAAAGCATTCATCATAAAAATGCTTCAATAAGCAAGTGCACCTATGCTTGAAACAAATTTAGAAAAATAAGTCTCAGCGAAGAAATAGAAAGTCTGAACAAATAAGTAAAAGATATAAGGAATCAAATTGAGATTTTACAGTTTAAAAATGCAGAAACTGAAATAAAAACTAGCAGTGAATGGAATAAATAGCAAAATGGCAGAGGAAAGAATCAGTGAACTGTAAAATAGAAAAATAGACATTATCCGGTCTGAACAATGGAGAAAATAGACCAAAAAAAAAAAAAAAGGACGATAACATAGCTTCTCTATAACAAAAGATTTGACATTCATGTCACTGGGGTCCTGAGAGGAAAGGTGAAACAGGCCATAGCTGGAAAAATACATAACAAAATAAAGTTAAAACTTCCCATATTTGCCAAGACATATAAGCTTATATAATTTGAAAAGTTAAATGAATTCCAAACAGATAAATCCAAAGAAGTTCACAGCAAAATACATCATAGTCAGACTCTGAAAACTAAAGACAAAGGAAAAGTCTTGAAAGCCACAAAAGAGAAATGATATCTTACCTATAGGGGAAAAGCAATTCAGATGACAGTGACTTTCATATAAAAAAAAAAAAACAAAAACATACAGGACAGGAGGAAATGGCACATTTTTTAAATACCAAAATAAAAGAACTGTCAACCCACAATTGTATACCCAGCAAAAATATTCTTCAGGAATGAAGGGGGCGAAATCAAGACATTTTCAGATGAAGGAAAAATAAGAGAGTTTGTCATTAGCAGATATATCCTAAAAGAATAGCTAAAGGAAGTTCTCTAAACAAAAAGAAACAGTAAAAGAAGGAATCTTAATATTATCAAGAAGGAAGAAAGAACATGGTAAGAAAAATATGGGTAAATGCAATATACTTTGCTGCTTCTCTTGAATTTCTAAATTATGTTTGACATTTGAAGTAAAATATTTAACATTGTCTGATAGTACTAAATGTATTCAGAGAAAATATGTAAGGCAATTATAAATGGGGAAGGATAAAGGAAAGGAAAGAGAAGCTAAAGATTCCACAGTATACTTGATCTAGTAAAATGATAACATCAGTGGGCTGTGATAAGTTATGTATATTTATTTATTTATTTATTTATTTTTTTTATCCTCACCCGAGGACATTTTTCCATTTTTTGTACAGATAGAGTGGGAGGGAGAGAGAGGAAGGGAGAGAGAGAGAGAAACATCGACGTGAAGGGACACATCGAGTGGCTGCCACCCGCACAACCAACCAGGGCCGGGGACAAACTGCAACCGAAGTACGCGCCCTTAGCGGGAACCGAACCTGGGTCTCTCCAGACCGCAGGCCGACGCTCTAACCGCTGAGCCAAACTGGCCAGGGCGTAAGTTATGTATATTTAATGTAGTACCTGCAGCAGCTACCAAAAAGCTGTACAGAGACACACTCAGAAAGCACTAGATTAATTAAAAGTTCAAATAACTCACAAGAAGTCAGGAAAAAGAAAACAAAACAGAAAATAAAAAATAAAATGGCAGACATAAGCCCTAACTTATTAGTAATTATATTAAATGTAAATGATCTAAAGATATCAATTAAAAGACAGATTGACAGAATGAGTTAAATAATGACTTGACTATATATTATCTACCAGAAATACACTTGATTTGTGACACTATAGCCAAGCTGAAAATTGAGAGATGGGAAAAGACACATCATGCAAACATTAATCAAAAGAAAGCAGGAGTGGCTATGTTAATATTAGAGTAAGTAGACTCTGGAATAAATTTAAAAACTCCCAGAGAGGGGCATTATGTTATGATAAAAGAGTAATCCTTCAGGAAGACATAACAGTATAAATGTGTATGAACCAAAAAACAGATGCAAAATATGTAAATCGAAAACTGATAGAACTGGAAGGTGAAACAGACAAATTCACAGTTGGAAACTTGACCACCTCTCACTCCACAGTTGCTAGAACAGCTAGACAGAAAATCAGCAAGAATATAGAAGAATTAGTCTGGCCAGTGTGTCTCAGTGGTTGAGCATCACCCATGCACCAAAAGGTTGCCAGGTCAGTTCCCAGTCAGGGCACATGCTCAGGTTGTGGGCCCAATCCCCAATGGGGGGCATGCGGGAGGCGGCCAGTCGATACTCTCTCATTGATGTTTCTATCTCTCTTCCTTTCCCTTCCTCTCTTTCAAAAAAATCAATAAAGAAAAAAATATAGAGAGAGAAGAATTAAATGCCACCAGTATATAACAAGATATAATCATTGTTTATAGAATACTCAATCCAAGACTGTAAATTCTTTTCAAGTGCTTACAGATTATACACCAAAGTAGAGCATATCCTGGGTCATAAAATAAACCTCCATTAAATTCAAAGACTAAAATCATGCAGAGTGTGTTCTCTGACCACAATGAAATCAAAGTATAAATCATTAATAGAAAGATAATTGCAAAATGCCCAATCTTAAAAACCGGACAACACACTTCTAAATAATCTATGGGGTCAAGGAAATCTCAAGAATTTTTTTAGAACTACATTAAACTGAATGAAAGTAGAGCATACAAAAATTTGAGGGGACCAGCTAAAGCAATGCCGAGAAGAAACTTATAACACTAAATGCATATATTAAAATAGAGGAACAGCCTTAAATCAGTCATCTAGGCTTCCATCTCATGAACCTAGACAAAGAGGAGCAAAATAAACCCTAACCAAAAAGGAAGGAAATACAGGTGATGGTAGAAATCAGTAAAATTGAAAAAGAAAAACAATAATCAAGATCAGTGAAACAAAAGAACTAGTTCTTTGAAAAGATCGATAAAATTGACAGACTGACAAGGGGCGAAGAAAGCGAGAAGACATAAATGGCCATTATTAGAAATGGTATCAGAAATAAGAATACAGACTCTGCAAACATTAAAAGGATAATGAGAATACTATGAACAGGTCCACACACATAAATTTACAACTTAGATGAAATGGACTAATTCTTTGAAAAATATAAAGAAAGACACAATCTAAAATACATAATGTGAATAGCCCTATAACTGTTATGTAAAATTTATAATTAAGAAAGTCGCTAAAAGAAATCTTCATGCTCAGGTACCTTTACTGGAGAATTCCACCAAGCTTTAAAGGAGAATTAAAACCAGTTGTACACAGTACCTTCCTAAAAATGGAAGGGAAGGAGACATTTTTCAATGTATTTTACAAAGTAAATATTGCCCTGTTTTAAAACCAAAGACTACAAAAAAGGAAAAGAAAGAATATAATAGACCTGTGTTCTTCATGGAATAAGCCCAAATATCCTTTTAAAAATATCAAAATTCAGCCTAGCCAGTGTGGCTCAGTGGATTGAGTGATATCCCATGGACTGAGAGGTCCTGGTTCTATTCCTGGTTAAGGCACATGCCCAGGTTGTGGGCTCAATTCCCAGTGAGGGACGTGCAGGAGGCAGCCAATTGATGTTTCTGTCTCTCTCCCTTCCTCTCTAAAAACACCAGTAAAAACATTTTTTTTAAATACCAGAATTCAGCAATAGATAAAAAGAATTATATATCCTGATCAAGTGGACTTTATACCAAGAATGCAAAGCTGGTTCTCTATTTGCATACAATTAGTGGGACCCACTTTATTATTAGGCTGAAAAGAAAAATCTCACAGTTATATCAATCAATGCAGTAAAAGCATTTGAAAAATTTCACCACTCATTCCTGATATAAAACTGACAGAAAAATAGGAATAGAAGGGAACTGTCTCAACTTGATAAAACAGCAACTACAGAAAAACCTACAGATAACCTTATATGAATGGTGAAATACTGAATGCTTTTCCCCTAAGATTGGGAACAAAGCAAGAATGTCCCCTTTCACCACTCATATTCAATGTAGTGTTTGTTGGAAATTTTACTCAGTGTATTAAGGTGAGAAAAGGAAATAAAAGACACACAGATTGTAAAGGAAGGGGTCAAACTGTCCCTATTTATAAATGATATGATTAGTATGAAATTCCAAGAAATGTAGCCCCCCCCAAATTCTAATAAGTGAATTCTGCAGTGTTTCAAGATATGAGATAAATATACAAAAATCATTTTCTCTATTTAAAAATAGTATATGCTAGCAGAACATGTAGACACTGAAATTAAACATAGATTACCATTTACAATCACACATAAATACTCAGGTGTACATTTTTTAAAATTTTTGTATTGGTTTTGGGTGTACAGCTTGGTGGTTAGATGATCATATACTTTACATGGTATTCCCCTTGATATTTTCAGTACCCCAGCTGGCACTGTACATAGCTACCAGAATATTATTGACTATGTTTCCCATTCTTTACTTGCTTCCTCTTGACTATTTTGTAACTACCATTTTGTGCTTCTTAGTCCCTTCACCTACCCAATGCCTCAAACCCCCTTCCCTTCTGACAACCACCAGTTCTCTCTCTGTATCCATGAGTCTGTTTCAATTTTGTTTGTTTATTTTGTTCTTCAGATTCCACATATAAGTGAAACTGTATGGTATCTGTCTTTCTCTGACTGACTTATTTCATTGAGCATAATACCCCCTAGACCTATCCATGCTGTTGCAAATACTAAGATTTTATTCTTTTTTATGGCTGAGTGATATTCCATTGTATATATGTACCACAACTTTTTTATTCACTTGTGTATTGATGGGCACTTGAGTTGCTTCCATAGTTGGCTATTGTAAATAATGCTGCAGTGGACGTAGGGATGCATATATTTTTTCAAATTAATGTTTTGGGTTTCTTCAGATGTATTCCCAGAAGTGAAATTGCTGAGTCATAAGACAGTTCCATGTTTAATTTTTTGAGGAGCCTCCATAATGTTTTCCATAGTGGCTGCACTAATCTGCATTCCCACCAACAGTGCATGAAGGTTCCCTTTTCTTCACATCCTCACCAACACTTGCTGTTTGTTGATTTATTGATGATGGCCATTCTGACAGTTGTGAGATGATATCTCATTGTGGTTTTAATTTGCATTTCTCTCACAATTAGTGACATTGAGCATCTTTTTATTTGTCTATCGGTCTTCTCTATATCCTCTTTTGAGATATGTGTATTCAGGTCCTCTGCCAATTAGATTTTTTTATTTTATTTGGTGTTTAGTAGTATGAGTTCTTAATAAATTTTGGATATTAACCCTTTACCAGATGTATCATTGGCAAATATGTTCTCCCATTTAATAAGTTGTCTCTTCATTTTTTTTATGGTGTCCTTTGCTGTGCAAGAAGTTTTTAGTTTGATGTTTAACAAAACTTGTATAGGATTTATATGCAGAAAGCTATACAATACTAACTA
This sequence comes from Molossus molossus, assembly GCF_014108415.1. Taxonomy (NCBI): domain Eukaryota; kingdom Metazoa; phylum Chordata; class Mammalia; order Chiroptera; family Molossidae; genus Molossus; species Molossus molossus. The sequence goes on along the minus strand of NW_023425344.1, from coordinate 78,274,216 downwards.
ATGCAGTCAGAGAAAATCTAAATAAATGTAATGATGTCATGTTCATTGATTGTAAGATTCAATATAGTAAAGATGTCATGCTTCTCCAAATTGATATACTTATTTAACACAATTCCTGTTAGAATCCTTGCAAGATGTTTTTGTAAATAAAAGCAAGTTTATTCTAAAATTCATGTGGAAAGGCAAAGAACCTCAATAAATAAAAATTATTTATTAAAATAATAGAATAGGAGTAATCATTGTACCTGATTTTAGGGCTTACTTTAAAGCTACAGTTATTAAAACAGTATGGTATAGCTAGAGGGAAAAATTTAGATCAAAGGAACCCAGATATAGACCCATACAGATATACCTAGTTGATATTTTGCAAAGCAATTTAATAGAGAAAATTTAGTCTTTTCAGCAAATGATTTTGGAGCAATTGGAAGTTCATAGGCAAAAAAAATAAATTAACCTTGACCTAAATCTCATGCCTTATCCAAGAATGAACTCAAAATGAATCATGAGTGTAAATTTAGAACAACACTTTTTGAACTGTAAGCAAAAAATCATAGAAGCAAATCTTTAGGATCTTGGGCTAGGCAATGATAAAAAAGATAACGTTGATCAGTTAGACTTCATCAAAACTTTTTAAGCAACAGGAAGGGAGAAAATACTTGCCAAGCACATATCTAACAAAGGACTAGTATCTAAAATGTATAAAGAACTCCCCAACTGCATATTTTTAAAAAAGACAATCTGGTTCGAAAATGGGTAAGAGATATTCTATTGAAGATGATTTATACATGGCAAATAAGCATATGAAAATACTCTTATCATCCATTGATTAGCCATTAGAAATAATGCAAAGTAAAACCAAAATGTGGTATCATTACACACCTATCAGAATGGCTAAAATAAAAATAGTGATGATACCAAACTACTGGTATGGCTGCAGAGATACTGGATCACTCATACATTGTTGATGGGTTGTAAATAACAGTCACTCTGTTAAACAATTTGGCAGCTTCCATAAAAACTAAATATTCAGATATCATGCAGCCCAGCAGTTGCATTCCTAAGCATTTATCACAAAGAAATGAAAACTCATGTTTACATCTAAACCTGTGCCCAAGACTAGAAACAACACAGATGCCATTCAGTGAGTGAGGGGTAAAAAATGATATATCCATACTATGAAATAGAAGACAATGAATTATATTGTTTTTCATAGCATCCTGGGTCAGTCTCCAAAGAATTATGCTGATTGAAAAAAGTAAATCCCAAAAGGTTTTATTTCATACACACACACACACACACACACACACACACACACACACTGTATTATTTCATTTATGTAACATTCTTGAAATTCCAAAATTATAGAAATAAGGAATGAATAGTGGTTGTCAGGAGTTAAAGAGAGGATGGAGGGGAAGGAAGTGGGTGTGGTTATAAAATGGCAACCCGAGGATGGTGATGGAAATGTTCTGTATCTTGATTGTATCAATGTCAATACCCTGCTTGTGACAGTGTTCTGTAATTTTACAAGATCTTACCATTGGGAGAAATTAGATAACAAGTACAGGGATCTTTCTGTATTATTTATTTCTTACAACTTCATATGAATCTAAACTTATTTTAAAATAAAAAGTTTGATTTAAAAGAATAAAGTGAAAGGTATCTTTGTGAAGTAACTGAGACTGAGGTAGAAATGTATCCTGTAAGTCTTTTGAATAACAAAATAAAATTTGGATTTAATTCTTTAGATAATAAGGAACTGAAAAAAATATTTTTCATTATGTTGTAGCACAAAGTAAATGAATAGAAAATTAGTCACAGTAGATAAATTGTCTTATATATACAATTATGGATTGTGAAAGTATTTTATAAGTATATTATAAAATATCTTAATATTTGGAATTTTAAAAAAAAGAAAACAAAGCCTTAAAAAAAACAGAATTAGTTTGATAATATATTAGTAGTTTAAAAAGCAATTGTATTATTAAATTACCTGAAATAGTCCATTCAGTGAATAGAGGTTAAATTCTAAAACTGATATTATTACTAGAAGTACAACTTAAGCAGGTATTGATAGATATGCTTCTTTTTTAGGTATGGGTTAAAACCTTGGTGTTGTTTGTAAGTACATAGTTTGGATCTCTGATTATGCTTTCCCATTGGAGCAACTTTATAAGTGATGGCTATATTTCTAAGTCATAGATCTACCTGAGAATCTGAAGAAAATTTTGGACCATCTCTTCAAATAAATGAATCATCCACCTAAGTTTTCAAACATTAGAGTTCACATACTGAGACCTGTCTCTGAAATCCAGGTTTAAGAAGCCCTATCAAAAGAAAAGTTGCAGTGTATCTGTGTATCGTTAATTTCACTGTGATACATGGTCAGCCCAAAACAACTACCTAACGAGCATCTATTTGCTTGCACAGTACCCATGGCAGCCACCACATGGGATTCAAAGAGTACTTTTTAAATATCCCATATTGCAAGAGGCTTATGTGATCTAGTTTAAGAACGAAGCTGTGTTCATGAAATGTGACTTATTAGAAGTGTCGGAACAAAAATAGAGTAGTTCCTGCTTTTACATGAAAGCATTACAACTTTTGTAAATTATCTCAAGAAGACATTTTGATAACCAGTATACCATTGCCTCCTTTTAAAAAATATTTTTTTAAATTCTTCAATTATAGTTGACATACAGTATTATATTAGTTTCAGGTGTACAACATAGTGCTAGACATTTATATAACCTACAAAGTGATCACCTTGATACCATTGCCTCTTTTGGAAAAGGGACTAGAAAATGAGAGAGAATTCTATAATAATATTTATAAATAAATATCACGAAGTAACAAAGTGAGATGGAAAAACTGGAGACTATATGGCTTCATTCAAAAATAAATTAGGACTTTATGCTGGACCATGGAAATAATGCTGTGAAAACATAGACACAGTTTCTTCCCTTATGGAGTTTACAGTTTTAAGAGGAATATATTTTTAAAGAATAGCTCACTGTAGGCTGGAGTATGCAAAAGAAAAGATTTATGGTGTAGGTTGCATAAGAGTATACTTGCTGTGCTTAAAAATATTTAACTTTGAACCAGTTTTCTAACCTTTTTGAGTCTTATGGGGCTCATCTGTACAGTGGATATAATGAATTATATAATAAGGTTTTGGGTTCACAGTCTGGCAGTTGGTAGCTACTGCTATTATTACTGGTTTGAATGGCACTGATGAATGACTAGATTAGGATACTCATAAAAGAAGAAGCAGAATATTAGGGGATGGAGCACAATAGTAAGAAAGTAAGATGGACATTCCTTTAAATTTAAGGTAATAGACTTGCCTGTCTAGTATAAAAAATTGTATTGGGAGGTAATAATAGATTGCAAGCAAGTATAATACCATTAAAAGAAAGTGTTACTGTTTCACTATTTTTTTTATTAGCCTCAAGTAGTTTGTTGTTGTTGTTGTTGTTAACATGACAGTTTTTTATGTGGAGCAGTCTTTTATGATATAAAAACTTTGCTTACCAACTTTTGCTCATTACTTTTCAGAGATTGGAAATGCTTATGCTATTTTAAGCAATCCAGAAAAACGAAAACAGTATGACCTCACAGGCAATGAAGAACAAGTGTGTAATCCACACAGCAATGGTAGATTTAATTTCCATAGAGGTTGTGAAGCTGATATAACTCCAGAAGACTTGTTTAATATATTCTTTGGTGGTGGATTTCCTTCAGGTATTTTAATGTTAATTATAAATACTATATTTTATGAAGCTAGAGAGTCTCACCTCCAGATAACCTATTTAGAGATTTATCACCTTCTTCTCTACATTTCTTACAATATTATTATCCTGTGATGGTTTTTCATGAAGGTAAAAAAAAAATGTTAGACTCATTACTTTTACTATAAGTCTGCCTTTTTCCTAGACTATATCTTAATTTGAAAAATAACAAAGAAATGAAGAGTACAGATAGTCTGTATTTTACATAAAGCTGAAGAAAGGATGTGTAAGTAGGAAATCCAGTGGCAGTGTCTTAATTAAGTGCTATTATGGCTATGGATGACAATTTGACGTTGATTCTCTGGAGATCTTTGTAGGTATTTTATTAATATTATAGATTGCTAATTTGGATATATGTGGAGGTGCTTTCCATTGAAATATTAAAATGTCTGATATGTAGGTTATATAAAAAGTAAGTGGGTTTTTAAAATTATATTGAAATAGAAATAATTACTTGAACTAGGCTATCAAAGTAAAATATTATAGAGGTACTACTAAATGAATAGATTTTTATATTACCAGCATAAGTAGTATTAAACTCTGCTTATATTTACTGTGAGTTGTTATATGGAAATTAATTTTCTTTAAGAGCAGCTCCTTTAAGGTGTTTAAACTTAAAGCTCCAGTCCTTTCTTCAACATTTCCTTTAAGGTTCTAAGTTAATTATTCCACTCAGAATTAGAATTTTTATAAACATAGCAATATCATTTGGTCTGATGGCCCTGGCTGAATATTTCTGAGAAAGGTGATGGTCATTGACAGGTCCTTGAAGGAAAGAGAATGTAAATACAAGTTAATGACTAAAAATATAACTTGTATTTTGAAATAGTAGGATATATAATTATCTCTCAGAAAAAAATATTCAGAATAATAATTCTGTCTAAAAATATGCTAGGAACAATCAGAAATCTTTCAGGTAATAGTGAATTTTCTTATAGTTTTTCACAGTTCTTTTGCTTTCACAACATAGCTTGTTTTGTCCATTGTAGCCATTTCTGATTGGTCACCTTATTTGAAAATAACTTAAATGTCCATCAGAAGGAGAATATTTGAATAAATTGTGGCTTACCTCTACCACAGTGTATTCTACAGCAGTTTTTTTCAAAAATAATTTTTTGTTTTTAGATATATTTGTGATTAGTTGATAAATGCAGAAAGGAGGGTTTCAGAGTAGTGACCCAAGCTTTGTAAAAGCAACCAACCACAACAGAAGTTCTGTGTGTGTGCATATTAGGGAGAAACTTGTATTCGAGTTTTCATAAAGAAAGAATTCAACTTTACTTGAAAGAAAACAGAGTCTGGGAAGAATCATTCCTGTTTCCATCCACCCTTCATTCACAAGAGGAGATGGCAATAAGCATTCACTACTCAAACATGCATTCTTTTAGTAACTTTTTAAAAAATTAAATACTAAGAATATAAATAAAAATAAAAACTATTTTCCTTGTGAAAGAAAATATAATCGTTTTTATCATAATTACTCTTTCTAATTTAACCTTGTTTTTAATTTTCTAGGCAGTGTACATTCATTTTCAAATGGGCGAGCTGGTTATAGCCATCAACATCAGCATCGACATAGTGGACACGAAAGAGAAGAAGAAAGAGGAGATGTATGTTTATGATTTGATTAGAAATTATAAAATAGCAACTTTCAGCTCAGGAAAAGCAATTAGAGTTGTCTGAAAATGAGCGAGTTTTTTAAAAAGGGAGTAATAAGTTTTCTCTTACCAGAGTTGTTCAATAGAGACTCGAATATCTCTTAGAGATATTAGGGGAGCAGGAGTGTGGTTAGGCAATGTGACACCTATACATTTGGCATTCTATGATTCTAATGGAGATAACCTGCAGTGTGCATATTTTGAAGGTTACTTCTTATGGTTAGTCCTAAAGAATTTAGAATTTATACTGAAAAACTTAAATTGGATGTAATTTTCCTTGTTCTAATGCTGTTATATCTAATTGCATACAGCAATTAAATCACATGAAGTAAAAAGGTAAGTAGAAAGAGCACTAAACTAGCAATTAAAAGGCCTGGGTCCCCACTCTGCCGCTCATCAGCTTCTGTGTTCTACCCACAAATCCAAAGTAAGCAGCCTGCTGCATATTGATAGTCTCTGTGTGTGAGAAGAGAAAGAAAGAACTTCTCATCTGTGAAATAAGATCAGGTTGTATCAGTGTTTTCCAAATCAGGGTCACTAGGTGAAACACCTGGAAAGTTGTATTTTTAAGAATCACCTCAGGAAGTTATGTTAGGCAGATTTGAAAGCACTGAACCAGACCATCTCAAATGTCCTTTCTGCCTCTAAAAATGCATGACAACTCTTGGATTATTGACTACTGCAGTTATATTACAATTTGTTTTTCTTTGATGATTTTTTTATAGGGAGGTTTTTCTGTGTTCATTCAGCTGATGCCCATTATTGTGTTGATCCTTGTGTCATTACTAAGCCAGTTGATGGTCTCTAATCCTCCTTATTCCTTATACCCCAGATCGTAAGTAGCTAAGTGAAGTTTTACAAAAAAGAATTGTTATTGTTTCTTATCTGGCTTTCTTTAAAAGGTCTTGTGCTTTTTTTTCAATTTTTAAGTGCCAAATCTTCTATTAGTACAAGTATACCAGATTTTTAAATGTCTAATTTTAAAAATAATTACTTAAGTGATAAATTTATATTATGTTGTTAGTTTACATCTGTTCTATTGTGAATAAAGACAGAAATGCTATATATGAACTTCATAGCAATTTAATGTAATAAATAATATGTTGGCATTAAAGACAAAAATACTTTTATTTATTTTTAAATATTTTTATTTATTGATTTTAGAGACAGAGGAAGGGAGAGAGAGAGAGAGATGGAAACATCAATGAGAGAGAACATCGATTGGCCGCCTTCTGCACGCCTCCACTGGGGATTGAGCCCACAACCTGGGCATGTGCCCTGACTGGGAATCGAACCCGTGACCTGTTGGTGCATGGGTCAACACTCAACCACTAAGCCACACCGGCTGGGCAATGCAAAAATATTTTAAAAGACAAAAATAGAATAGTCATTAATCTTGCATAGTTTTGTGTTATTAAGGAGGAAATAACTTCACTCTTCAGTTTGCTAAATATTGATTAAATAAAAAACAAGTATTTGTTATATGAAGTATTTTTCCAGAATGTACTTTATATGTACGAGGTCAGTACATAAAAGAAATTTAATGCAGCATCTATGCTAGAAAACTTTAGTGTAATACAAGGAATATATAGGAAACTGTAAAATCATACTGTCAATGATTTTACAGTATTAAGAACATTCATCTAAAAATAAGAAATAACTTTATATTTCTTCCAAATAAGATTTTTTTTTTTTTTTTTTTTTTATCTTTATTTGTTTATTTATTTATTTTTATCCTTACCCGAGGACACTTTTTGATATTTTGCTCAGATAGAGTGGGAGGGAGAGAGAGAGAGAGATAGAGAAACATCGATGTGAAAGGGACACATTGAGTGGCTGCCACTCACACGACCCAAACAGGGCCGGGGCCAAACTGCAACCGAGGTACGTGCCCTTAGTGGGAACCGAACCCGGGTCTCTCCAGACCGCAGGCCAACGCTCCAACCACTGAGCCAAACCGGCCAGGGCCCAAATAAGATTTTTATTAACTAAAAATTAAGAGAACTTTTAAGAACATAGTATATTAAAATATGCTTGCTTTTTTATAACATGAATGTAGTGGTTGGCAATTTGAGATAATAGTAAATAAATGGTTACCAATAATAGCTTTTTAATTATTTAAAGTTATTTTTGTTAGCTTCTTTTATAGTAGCAGATCAGAATGTACAATTTTAATTCAAAATAATGATCAAGTATTTCTTTTACAGTGGATCGGGGCATACTATTAAAATGCAGACAGAAAACTTGGGTGTCATTTATTATGTCAACAAGGACTTCAAAAATGAATATAAAGGAATGTTATTACAAAAGGTAGAAAAGAGTGTGGAAGAAGATTATGTGACTAATATTCGAGATAATTGCTGGAGAGAGAGACAACAGAGTAAGTTTATCAAATGTTTAACATTTAAAAACGTATTCAAAGTCTTGGGAATTGATTACTTCAGATTTCCCTACTCAAGGAATGTTCTAGAATTGTCTAGCTCATAATCGGAGCTCAATACTTAAATGAGACAATATGTTTTAATGTACATGTGGCCTGTGACAGTATTTGGCACATAGCAAGGGCTTAAATGGTATTTGTGTATTGTTGTCATCAATAAATATTTGGTTGAATAAATGAATAATATCATCATTGGGACAATTGTTTAAATTTGAATATGGATAACATACAGTCAAACCTTGGTTCTCGAACGTCTCCCATCACAAATAATTTGGTTCTCCACCAATTTGTGGAGTAAAACTTCGGTTTTCGACCTGACAACCCTTTCAAACTGATACCTCAGCATGACAAAAGGTGTCTCTCAGGCAACAAAGGAGAGAATGTTTTGTGCTGGTGACAGCGAGGATTAGCACAATTTTAAAACATAAAGAGCCATGAAGAGTGCTAATGTTGCTAAAGGTGTAAAAGAAACTGATCACAGGCAATTGAAGAGGTAGAAAAACTGTTGTTGATTTGGATAAACGAAAAGCAGTTAGCAGGTGACAGCATTTCAGAGGCAGTGATATGTGAAAAAGCAAAGTGATTCATTTAAGCCCTGGCCAGTTTGGCTCAGCGGTTGGACCTTTGGCCTGCGGACCAGAAAGTCCTGGGTTTAGTTCCCGCTAGGTACACGTAGCAAAAAAAAAGTGATTCATTTAAGGCTGGTAGGGGGTGGTTCAATAAATTTAAGAACAGAAGCATTTGGTTATAGATTAAACAGTACCTTAGACATGTACTGTATATAAGAAAGGTTAAAACAGGGAATCGTTTGTGGATTTAGAGCAGATTAATTTCAATTTACATTATTTCTAATGGGAAAAAAAGATTCCGTTTTCAAACAAATCGCTTCTTGGACAGCCTTCCAGAACAAATTAAATCTGAGAACTGAGGTTCCACTGTATTGGATAATACATTTATCATATCATTTTAAATTTCTGAATGTGAAAATTGTATTGTGGTTATACAAGAAAATGCAGTTGTTCTTAAGAAAAACATGCTAAAGTAATTAGGAATGAAAGTTCATAATGACTATAACTTGTTCTCAAATGGTTCTGCAAAGTAATAATAACCGCCACAACAATAACAACAGCCTTTATTGTAGAGACAGTTAAAGCAAATTTGACAAAATGTGAGGAATCAATCAATGTAAAGGGTAGTAGGGTGTTCATTGTAGTGCACTTAACTTTTGTGTAGGTTTGCAATTTTCAAAATAAAATTAAACAAATTCAGCACATCTGTATGTCAGTGGTTTTGAATGAAGATGGAAGTGGGAGGGGCTCAGTATAACAATCCATTGACTGTTTGACTTGTTAAGTAAAATGCTATTATCTTATTTTGAAAATTAATACCATCAAAATATTATTGGCCAATATATATTCTTTTGCCAGAGTTTTTCTGTTTTGTAGTCACTTCTAACACTCTCTGATGTCTAGATGGTAAAATAGGTGTTTTATAAAATACAAGTAATAATTTGAGGCAATGGAAAGAATATTAGACAAGAGTGGGAGATTTGAATTGGAATCTAGATTCTGCCATGCACTAGCCCTGTGAACTTTGATTTATCTGCCTCATTTGGGAAGAATCAGTGCAAGTGGATTTTTTAAATGCCTCATTTGTAAATAAAAGGGGTGGAGTGATTTAGATTTAGTTGTTAAATCCAAGCCTGATTGAATAAAGATTATTTCTGAAGATATTTAAAAATAGAAAACACTCCTACCTTTGAGTATATTGTTTGTGGTCCTAGCTGATGCCCTCTACTTTGGTCACTTTTTTCCAGAAAGTAACCAGTGTTTTTACTTTTTTTGTTGCGTCTTCTCTAAGTACTGCCCACCCTTTAGAAGTGTTAACAAACAGTGAAACGGCTGAGAATAATAGGAAAATAATAAGGAAAGCTTCCTCTAAGAATGTTTGCTATTTAGTTCATTTATTTTTCTTTAGTAATGCATTCCACATACTGAAGGCAGCCTCTGAAGTACTGATTTGCTGACTATCACTACTGTGATTGTAGAGGAAGCCTTTTTTCTCATCTCTGTTTCTTCTGTAAGGTGTGTGTGTGTGTGTGTGTGATTTTTTTTTTTTTTTAATTCAAGTAAACTCAGAACAGGATTCAAAATTTTCTACTTCTAAGTCTTAGAAATAAATAATGTGAAACTTTAACAAAAAGTCACAGCAAAAACAACCAGTAGCAGTATAGCATATGATACCTTCCGGATAAGGAGTCAAGATGGTGCTTTGGAGCAATAGTTCTTAAACCACGGGGGACAGGAGTGGGGGGAAAGGTTGCCAGGACTCTATCCTTGTTTCTTTTCCAGAGCAGCTCTGGGTTTGTTTTACATGCTGGGTTTCCAAGTGGCTTTTAGGAGTAGCACTTGGATTTCTTTCTTTAACAACAACAACAAAAAATCAATTAACAGAAGTATTTTGAAGGGTTTCTATGAAACATCATTTGTGTTAAAACAACTTGGTGATCTAAAGTATTATTTACTTAGCAAAATATTTTTGTTTGTTCACAGAAATAGATATGCAGTATGCAGCAAAAGTGTACCGTGATGATCGACTTCGAAGGAAGGCAGATGCCTTGAGCATGGACAACTGTAAAGAATTGGAGCGGTTGACCAGTATTTATAAAGGAGGATGAACTGGAATTTTATTTATACCTTTTACTATACTATTTATTTTTTCTGTGAGTTTAGTTTCATCATGAGAGCTAACGAAAAAGATTTGTTGTTAAAAACTAAACTGAATAGTTGGTCCTTGAAATCTTGGACTGTTTATGACCTACTGACTCCTTTAAATAGTAAGAAACTAACAACTAAAATTAATATTTTAGTTACGCTTCTGTAATTATTTTCACTTTAAAAGCTTATATGATTACTAACTAAAAATGTCTCAAGAAAAGATTATCACACCTGTAGCAGTTTCCAGTTTTAGTGATTCGCCATTTTTCCCTTGTTATGTAAATATTTATGGAATGATCATTTTGTGTACATACAGGTTGTTGCCTTTTTATTTAAATTCTTTTAGTGTTTAGCTCCATGAGACACTTCAGTTTAAATTGATGGAATAAATGTTCTGTGACAAAAGTACATGTTCCTTGTCAGATATCGAATGTGTAGAGTTTAAACACTGAAACTTTTTCAGAAAGAAAAAAACAAAAGCTGTTTAACTTTGTGTAAAACCTTGTAGCATTATTAGCTATTTTAATATTGCCATTGTATTCCAAAATATATATTGAGATAAATGAACTGGTATAGAATATCAATTTGCTATTTATTTAGTTTTATGAATTGATAAGCCATGCATAGAAATGAAATGCTATACTGATAGATTTTAAAGAAAATGGCTATATAGATATTAAACAAAAAGGGTCTTCAACAGTAAATTGTAGTTATGTCATTTGCAATTTCAGTTATTAAAATGCCCCCAAATGTTCATATACAGGGAAGGGCAAAAGTAGGTTTACAGTTTTAATACAATAACTAATTAATAATAATACAAGAATAAACTGTTTCATATACTCACAACAGTAAACCTACTTTTGCCAACCCTTGTACATGTCTTTGAAGGCTGCTAAAATTTATGAAAAGGAGAACCTACCTGTTCCCTCCACCCCGTGGAAATTTTCAGTTTCTTCTTAGTGATCATTTAAACAGAATTCAAAAGTAAATGGATTCTTCCATAGATAAAAGGAAAAATTAATACTTTGCTTTGTGCCTTTTACCCTGATTGCCAACTCTTAAACATATAAGTAGATTACAGCACATTTGTGTGATCAGGGCATGATCTGTTTGGCCACATGCAACAGTGAGCAGAAATACAACGGCAGGTAGAATAGTGATTTATAGCAAGTTATCCGTATAAAATTCTGAGCTAAAATCTATTCACCATTGAGTAATTCAATTAATCCTCTAGGAATAAGCACCTTGTAGTTAAATCCATAATATAAATTTGAAAAATAAAATGGAAATTGAAGTTTTTAGTGCCTAAATTGGGTATGGAACTAGTTGATTTCTAATCTTCTGTGTTTAACATGATACTATTTTAATAATTTTGCTTCATGCTCAGTTAATGGAACATGAACACATCTTCAGTAGTTTTTTGTGTCTGTGTGAGAGAATGCTAGTTAAAATGGCAGTATTCCTTTGTTTAAAGATTTTTTTTCTGAAAGTAGTCAATTTGTAGCATCTGTTGAAACTGATTACCATTCTTTTAAAAATGTTCTCTTCTTTTCTATCTATCCCCTTTCCAGATGAATCAATAGAAATGCCTGATTGAATTAGTAAGTTAAACTAAACAACATATTGTCTTAGGAAAACTGGACAGCTTAAACAACTTTCTTTTAGAAATGCCACCTTTAAAAAAATAGCAGTGCTTAAGGAAAATAAAATTTAAAAAATTTTTTGAACCTGTAGAATTAATTTTTTAAAAGAAACACAGCATTCTAATTAACTTTGAAAGTCCATATGCATCAGGAAATTTATAAATGAAAAATTTCATCCATTTATTTTTCCATTTTATTAGGATATTTACACAACTATGTTTGATGGTATGTGAATTGACTCTTATTGACTGATTCTTTGTTCCTTAATCCTGACTTTAAGGAGACAGCTGAAGTTATCAAAATAAGTAAAATTATATATTAAGAAGTCATACATGGCTTTTGGACAGTATTATATTTCAATTGCATTGCTACATTTCATTAAATGTTCGGGGAAATGTCTTTGATAAAATTTTCAAACAACTGTGGAAAATGACTGATTGAGTGCCTGAAATATAAGCTACATATAAAATATGCAACTAAAGATTAAGTCCTTAATGTTACCTCTATCATGGTGTAAAGGCCCAACCAAGTGTGTTAGAATAGACTTTAGCTATCTTAAGATGTAAGATTTTCATATTTTTTGCTACTTAAAAATCCCAACATTTTGTCATCTTAGTTTTACCTACAAGAACTTTGAAATTTCATTTGAAAACTTGTACTGTTCAATTTAATCATTGCCTAAAACCTTCACTCTTTAAGTACTGCTTTACTAGCTTTTCATACTAGTATTTTAGAAGTTTGGCAGCAATTATTTTTATTAATGCTTTACAATTTTAACCCTTTTTATACACATACACAGACATTGTCCTTGTGAGGATTTGGGGGGAAATAAATAACACCTTTTCTTCTACTTTTTTTGATTCCTTAGTTATCAGATAGACAGGTGCTAGTAATTTATAAGTTTCAGGATTTATTTAAAAAATTTTTAAATTATTATTATTGAGTTTTTAGGGAGAGAAAGACAGAAACGTCAATGTGAGAGAGAAACATTGATTGGCTGCCTCCTGCACACCCCCTACTGGGGATCAAGTCTGCAACCTGGGCACGTGCCCTGGCAGGAATTCAAACCAGGACCTCTCAGTCCATGGGACCATGCTCAATCCACTGAGCCACACCGGCCAGGAAATATCTGAATTTATTTTAATGAAATCTGAGAACTTAATTCTCAACAAAGAGAAATTATAAATTATAATCCATCTAATAAGTGAAAATATATTTTGGAAACAGTTGCAATTGAATGCTTAAATAAGTAATTGTTTCATATTCATTACATGCTTATTTATGATTTACAAAGATTTGGTAGAGAAAAGAAAGTCCTAAGGCATATATACGTCAAGGCATTAAGCCACTCTGCTTTTCTGTCAGCTCAGGTATTCACAGGAACAGGAATGTGAAATTCTATCCCTTTGCTTTAATTGCACTTTTATGCTTGTTTTCTTCCTGTTAAGTCTTCAGTTACACTAGTATGTAAAATAGTTACCAAGAAAAATGGTTAACATCTTGATTTCTCTTTGTTGATCTCCACTATTTTAAAATGCAGCTGTTATTTACTACACGTTACATGTTAATATTACTTAATAACACATTCCTGCAATTCATTAAAAATAAATCTTCCGCCTTTGTTAAGGCAGTGAAATCTTTCTTGATGTTGGCCTGAGGACCAAATGAGCCGTTTTTCCAGTTCAGTAGGTATTATGTCAGAGGACTAAATGGTTCAAAAGGAGAATTTGTGTGTTTATTTAGCTTCCCATATGGAGCTAGAATTTAGTACTACCTATATTACTGTTTTCATACTAAGTAAAGCAAATGAAAAGGTCATCTTTTTTCTTATCAGAAGAGAATAACTTCCAAAAATGAACAATAAATCAGAATTTTAATCTTTACTAAATATCTAAAAAGCCTTGTCTATTGGCCACATTGGATGACTGCCTAGTTAAAATCCATAAAATTTTCTATAAACTAGTGAAAAAGAAAATAGTCATCTGAAAATAACTGCCAAATTTTGTTTAATTCTAATCTTTAGTTACAAAGAAAAAGTGGGTAGAATGAGGAGCTTCAAGAATTCTTGCATGTTCCTTTACTAATCAGGCAGGTAGCACATTCCTGGAATTCAGGCTTCCTTTTTGGTTTATTACTATTTAAATAGGTACTTTCCTATAAATGGAAACATTTTCCCTCAAACATTAATTCAAAACATATTCCTTATATTAAGGATTATGTAACCACATTTATTTGTAAATTGCCTGTGTGTAACTTTTTCCTATTGGTACGTGATTATTTAATTTTATTATCTGCTGGTTTTGGGGCCAATAGATTTGTGAATAGTCTGTGGATGTGTCCATGTATAGCTGTATATAATATTTTTTTCCAGCTAATACCTCAAATGTGTGATTATTTTATACCACACTGTTTGCACAGAGCAGGGCTTCCATTAGCAGTGGATATTCTTATATCTAACTTTGAAAATCAGTCCACAGAACTTCATTGGTATGAATTCTTTCTGTTGATATTTTTCATATTTTAAAACAGATTCCTATTGAAAAGCCCATACTTCAAATATAATTGTAGCTTTCTATATCTAGCAATCTGGAAATATGTAGGTGGTAAGAAGTGTTTCTTGAAATGTCTTAGTTTAGTATATTATTGAAAATTGGGATTACTGGTTGCCAAACTGTCTAGTAACTGCATCGTAGGTGACACCTGGTATAGATGTGAACAAGTCTCATTCAGGTCAGCACAGGAATAGGGACATTCCAATCTGATATCCTACTTTGCCATTTGAGAAGACCACAAAAATGATAGGGGTTTTCAGTGGCATTGGAGTATTTTACGCATCAATTCAAGATGAATTGTTTGGGGCTGGAAAACTATGCCAATGAGAAGAAAGAAATTCACACATGTATTTTATAATTTATTTGTATTAAGAAATGCTTCTTACCTAATTTTGTTTTGTTTTTTGGATTGCTACATAAGACTTTCTTTCCATTTCAATTTAAGTCATGTGTTTTTAAAAGCTGCAGGTAGTTTTCCAGGTGTGATGGAATTTTAATGGAAGCCTTGTATCAGTTAAATGAAGTGAAACTGGTAAAGGAAATCTTAACTTTATTTGTCTATAGTGCACTCAAGATTATACAATTAGATTTAAAAATGAAATGTCTGATTTGTAAAATATTTAATGTTATATCAGACTTATATAAAATAAAATTTTCTGCGTGAGAACTCTATTAAAGAAAATTTTATTTTTAATGAATGTTCTGCTGAATGATTTATGATTTTTTTCTTTCAGTCTCTGCAGTTTATCTCAATATATGAATAAAAAGGTCTGTTCTCACCCTAAAATTTGTTTCTATCATGTTTTAATTCTCAATACGCCCTTTCTTTCTTTCTTTCTTTCTTTCTTTCTTTCTTTCTTTCTTTCTTCCTTCCTTCCTTCCTTCCTTCCTTCCTTCCTTCCTTCCTTCCTTCCTTCCTTCCTTCCTTCTTCCTTCCTTCCTTTCTTCTTTCTTTCCTTTCTTTCTTTCTTTCTTTCTTTCTTTCTTTCTTTCTTTCTTTCTTTCTTTCTTTCTTTCTTTCTTTCTTTCTTTCTTTCTTTCTACCATTCAATAAATGTATGAGTGCCTGCCACCCATTCATACATGTGCTAGCAGGGAGCTGAGTGCTGGGAAATAATCAGTGAACAGGACAGAAACCCATAAGGTTCATTATCTAACAAGGAAGATAAATGTCAAGTAAATAACTAGCTATAATTATGATGCAAGCCACAAAGAAAATTACAGGGTACAGTGAAAACATGTATCTAGAAGACATAACCTACTTTGGGAGGAGCAAGAAAGATTTCTCTTACAAAGTGAGCTGAAGCTGAAACCCAAAAGATGAGAGTAGGAGCGAGGCGAATGCTAGAGAAATGTTTCGGGCAGAGTGTGTTAAGCTGGTATGGTCATAGAAACTTTTCAGCAGTGAAAGCAAACTTGTATTAGTATGGCATAAGGAAACCAGGGTAAGTTAGAGCATTAAAATAAGATATGAGCCAGATTCCATGAGAGCATATATAAACCCTAGTGATGATCATTGGACTGTAACCTAAGGCAGAAAACCTTTGTGATTTTTAAGGAGGGAGTCATATGATGAGACTTGAGTTTTTAAAGTATCATTTTAGTTGCTGTGTGAAGACTGGAGGGCAAAAGTGAACGTAGGAAGGATAGGAGATTGTCAAAGGAGAGATGATGGCTTAGACCAGAATAAGGATATAGATAAGGAAATGATTTTGAGAGAGATTAAGGAGGTAGAACCAAGAGAATTATTTGATTGATTGGATTTGAGATAAATGGAGGCAGCAATTAACTTCAAAAATTTGATTATAAAGAGACTAGAGCAAAAGGGTGGAGAGAATTTGGTTTCTAAAGAAGGCTTTTATGTTTTTCAATTATTTACTACATGAGAGAACTTACTATTTTTTTATTCTGATATAAAGGGGCAAGTAGAAAGTGAAAGAGTCAAGATAGAGATGGGATAATAGCCTTAAGTAAGTACCCGGTATGTCCAGAGGATATAGAATCCATTGCAAAGATGGAAGAATTACTTTAGCAAAGAGACACCACCACAGTCTTTCAGAAGGGAATGCACAGAGGAGGGGTACAAATACAAGTGCATGTATAGCATTGGTGGGATAGTATTATGGCTGCATTTTCTTGATGAAATGGGCAATTAAAGTGGGGGAGGAGGAAGAATGGTAGGAAAAAAAGGATTAGAAAGAATGAAAACAGTTTGGAGAAATCATTTTCACTGAGTCAGAAGACTAGCAAATAAGTGGGATTTCTGTGGGTCCCAGGTTGGTGACAGAATTTACAATCTGTGATATTTTCTCCAGCATAACCCAGCAGCCTAGTTATAGACTTAGAGAATACTACTCATTTACTAATTCAAATTGTGGGTTCCGTCAGGCACTAAAGATGGCAGGGGAGTTTGTGTTGGCATGTGAGTGAGTGCCCTGATTGAATATTGGATGTATGCTAGAAATCGGGGGAATGAGTGAGTTCTGTGGTGACTGCATAAATCCTGGGTGTGACGGCAGTAGATGGTAGTTTGGTTGAGAAGGTTATTGCCTATGACCTTACTTTATTCTCAATGGGCCAAATCCCAAACAAAATTAGTAAGACAACCAACTTTGACAATCTAAGTGATAAAATTTTCATTTTTGTATTTTGGAGAATCAGCAAGACTCTTCTCCCCATATGAGTTTGAATACCAACTAGAATTTTCACATAACAAAATCCATATGATTGTTGATTTTCTGATAGGAAAGAAGAATTTTAAAAAGTAGAGGTCTCTGCGATATACAACTGAAAGAGAAGTTTAAGCTAAAGAGAAGCAGAAACAAAGGCTCTGATATAACCAATAAAGTTTGAACTGCAACAATGTGTATGTTTATTAACTATATACTAACATGTTGTGTACATAATAAAATAGAAAATTTGGATGACGAGATAAAATGTTATGTGAGTATATGTACAATTTCCATTAGTGTCTTCCTGAACGTCAGGAATCATCTGTTCCCACCCCACTTAGGAGAACTGCATAGTGCTGATAATCTCTCTTTTTTTTAATTTATTTTTGTTACAGATGTTTCTCCTTTTTCCCCCCCGCAGACACCCTCCTCCCTATCCTGACCCCGCCCCCAACGCCAAGCACTGTTGTCTATGTCCATTGGTTATATATATATGCATATAAGTTCTTTGGTTTATCCCCCGACCCCCCACCTCTCCTCTGAGGTTTGTCAGTCTGAACCATACACTTTTCTGTCTCTGGGTCTGTTTTGTTCATCAGCTTTTTTTATTGATTATATTCCACAAATAAGTGAGATCACGTGGTATTTGTCTTACTTTCCTGGGTAGATCTGCAAGTCCAGGAAAGGTTTAGTTATCCCCTAGCTTTTTGCCTGAAGGCTATTAGTTTCAGTTACTTAATGAGCCTTGGGGTGTAGCCCTTAACTGAATGAAACAACTCCCTCAGGTGTTCAGGGTAAGAGGATTTCCAGCGGGTGGGGCTGATTCTGGCTGTTAATGAACCTCAATTTGCATTTCTCTGGCCTGGCCAAGTTGTGTTAAATTCCTGAGGGAGGGGCTGTTGCTTCTCCCCAGGACTCTGGGAAGGAGCTCTTTGAGTAAGATGGCTATGGTCCTGTGAGGGAGTGATTCAGCACAAAACTCCCATTGCCTTCCCAGCTCTCAAGTCTCTCCACACAGTTCCAGTCCAGTCTGCCCTCCCTCTGCAGGAGCCCAAGGTGAGTGGCTATAGCTAATTCAGTGCTCTGTCCTGGCCCTCTGTGCTGTGGATCCAGCTTGGGATTTTAACCCTGAGGGAACTCCTCACAGACAAAACAGCTGCTGTCCGTGGGCTCCCAGCCTGCCCTCTTATACCTCTGCAGTTCCTACCAGGCTCAATTTAGTGTCTGCTTTCTGACCATGGTTATACAGGTCCTCTCCAGCTGCTTTCTGTTGATTTGCCCCAATGATTTGTCTTCATTTTAGTTGTAATTCCAGTTTGGTCCTGGGAGATGGTCTGTGTAGCATCCATTCACTCCGCCATCATCTTGGAATCGGTGCTGATAATCTTTTAGGCCAGTAAATATTTCCCCTAGTCCTAAACTAAGAGCAATGGTATTAATGAATACATGCAAACAGAACAATCTGAGTATGTAAGAACTCTCCCACTGACATGCTGTAATTAAGAAACCACCACACCTGGAAATCAGAAATCTCATTATTTCTTTAAGTTTGAGGACATAGTGGTGTTTGGAGATCTTGGAAAACATGGTCTCCCTTGTTGCTTCTCAAAAGGAAGAAAAATATCTGCAATATTTTCCAGGTCAACTTCCCTTTATTACGGTCATTAACATAGAGAATTTTGTTAAAATGAAAAGTAGCATTTCCAGAAATTAAAAGTTTTCACCAGAGTTTGTATTTTTATTTGTGCCTAAACTTGTGTGGAGGAATAATGTGGGAGGAATAAGAAGTTTTAGTCAGGGCCAGGATTTAGTAGTTTCTTTCTTTTTTTCTTTCCCTTCCTGCCTGCCTGCCTGCCTGCCTTGTTAATCCTCACCCAAGGATATTTCTTCCATTGATTTTTAGAGAGAGTGGAAGGAAATAAAAGAAGGGAAGGGAGAGAGAGAGAGAAACATCAATGTGAGAGAGACACATTGATTGGTTGCCTCTTGCACATGCCCCAACTAGGGCTGGGAATTGGACCTGCAACCCAGGTATGTGCCCTTGACCAGAAATCGAACCTGTGACCCTTTGGTGCATGTGCCAGTGCTCTAACCACTGAACTAAACCAGCTAGGGCAAGATCAATGGTTTATTTTTTATTTCACTTTGTAGTTTTATTTATCTTTATTGTTTAAAGTATTACAGATGTCCCTCCTTTTTCCCCCACTGATCCCCCTCCCTGCTCCCACTACCATCCAGCCTTCCTCACATGATTGTCTGTGTCCATAGATTATGCATATATGCATATAAGTTATTCAGTTTATCTCTTCCCACCCCCTCAATGGTTTCTTTAGTTCCACAAATGTTGAATGAGGGCCAGCAGAGTGTAAAAAACTTAGACAAGAAACAAAAATATGTAAAACACGACCCAGCCCTCTGGACCTTGTGGTCTCATTAGGGAGACAAACCAAAATTGTGACACATAATTATGCACAAAAAAATTTATCAATTATTCTTGGTAATATAGTGGCCAAGAAGACAGAGTAGGTAAATGCTGTGCTTGCCTCCTCCCACAAGCACATCAAAATTACAACTAAATTACAGAACTACCATCATTGAGAACCACCCGAAGACTAGCTAAATAGAAACCAGAACTAAGGATATAAAGAAGACACTTCGAGACTGATAGGAGTGAAACTCATAGTGTGGTGGTTAAGAAACAGGAGGGATATCTCAGCTGCTGAGATCCCTCACCCTGAGGATCAAGGGGACCCAGTCCCACACCAGGATCCTTAGCATAGGGTTTCAACGCCTAAAAGAAGTCCCCATAATATCTGGCTATAAAAACCAATGGGGATTGAAGCTGATACTGAGGGCTGCTGGAGACCTAGGCACTGCAGGACTTAAAGGGACCATGCACATACTCACTCATTCACAAACTCACTTGCTCTGAGCTCCAGTGCTAGGGCAGTAGCTCCAAAAGAGCCAGGGACATGTGGTGAGGAACTGAATCGACTAGCTTCAGAGCAAGGGCTGGAAGGGCAGGGGTAAGGTCAACTCTCGGGGGATAGAAGTGCTGATAGACACCACTGTTCCTTTGTTGAGCCCTACCTCCACCGAACTGGTAGGTGCAAGCAGGGGCCAAATCTGAGCTCTCTATTACCTTGGCTAACACCATTTGGCTTGACTGATGATTCTCTGAGACCTCAACCCACCCAACTGGTGCACCAGCTCAAACCTCTTCCAGTGGATCCTCCATGCAAGCAGCCTACTTTGACTCATGCAGGAGAAATTCTGAAAATCTTTCAAAGGTCCATAAACACCAAAGTAGTAGCAGCCAGCCTCACTATGCCCTTTACCTCTTGGTAAGTAGCCCCTAGCCAGGCAGTAGTGGCAGTCAGCCTTGATAATCGGTCTAGTCTCTCCCAGGTGCCTCCGAGCCCAGCACAGGTGGCAACCAACAGGAGATCACTTTGTAACTCCCACCAGGTAGCACTGGTTGGGCACAGAAAGCAGCTGACATTGGGCTGCACCAGAGCCCTTTCCAAGAGGCCCCAAAATAAATACATCCAGTGGCCAGCTTCAGAACACTCCAGAGCACCACCCAACCAGTTCCACAAATGACATACCTAATGGACATAAATAGCAGGTACCAGAACATTGCTAAAGTGAATCTCACTACAAGGTGTCAGACCACCCCTGCACAACAGCTCATCCGCTGTAGTTACAACCATTCCTCACAGCTACTCAATCTAAGGGTTCAATCCCAGCCACTGATGTGCCAACAGCAATCAAGGCTCAAACAGGAGAGTACACATAACCCACACAAGGGACCCCCTGGAGTATCCAGCTCAGGTGACCAGGAAAACTGTGCCACTGGGCCCCAAAGGACAAGTAGTACATAAGGCCACTCTGTGAAAACAAGGAGAAGTAGCAGATCTACCTAATACAGAGAGTTGGTCAAAATAAGGAGGCAAAGAAACATGTCCCAAATGAAAGAATATGACAAAACTCCAGAAAAGAACTAAATGAAATGAAGACAAGCATTCTGCCAGATGCAGAGGTCAAAACACTGATTATAAGGATGCTCAATGAACTTAAAGAAAGAATGGATACACTCACTGAAAATTTCAACAAAAAGAGAGAAAACATAAAAATGGAGATACAAGCCCTGGCCAGTTTGGCTCAGCGGTTGGAGCGTCGGCCTGCGGTACAGAGAGACCCAGGTTCGGTTCCCGCTAAGGGAACATACCTCGGTTGCAGTTTGTCCCAGGCCCTGGTTGGTCGTGCGGGTGGCAGCCACTTGATGTGTCCCTTCACGTCGATGTTTCTCTCTCTCTCTCTTCCTCTCTCTCCCTCCCGCTCTATCTGAACAAAAAATGGAAAAATGTCCTCAGGTGAGGATAAAAAAAAATGGAGATACAAAACATAAATAAGAACCAGTCATAAATGAAGAACACAGTAACTGAAATGAATAATACATTAGAGATAATCAACAGTAGATCAGATGAAGAAGAGGATCATATCGGCAATCTGAAAGTCAAGGTAGCAGAAAACACCTAATTAAAACAGGAAAAAGGAAAATAAAAGTGTAAATAGCCTCCGGCCAGATGGCTCCATTGGTTGTAGCATCGTCCCACACACCAAAAAGGTTGTGGGTTTGATTCCCAGTCATGGCACATACCTATGTTGCAGGTTTGATCCCAGGATGCATATGGGAGGCAAAGGATCGATGTTTCTCCCTTCCATCCATGTTTCTCCCTCTCTCTTTCTCCTTTCCTCTTTCTCTAAAATCAAGCCACATATTCTCAGGTGAGAAATTTTTTAAAAGAGGAAACAAGTTTAAGGGACTTCTGAAACAACATCAAGTGTACCAATGTTTGTATTATAGGTGTATGAGAAGGAGAAAAGGGAGAGCAAGGAATTGAAAACCTATTTGAACAAATAATGACAAAAAACTTCCCTAACCTGGCAAAGCAAATAGACATACAAGTCCACAAAGCACAGAGTCCCAAACAAGATGAACCCAAAGAGGCCCACACCAAGACAGGTCATAATTAAAATGCCAAAGGTTAAAGACAAAGAGAATCTTAAAAGCATCAAGAGAAAAGCAGTTACCTACAAGGGAGCTCCTATTAGACCATCAACTGATTTCTCAACAGAAACTTTGCAGGCCAGAAGGGATTGGCACAAAATATTAAAAGTGATGAAGAGCAAAGACCTACAACCAAGATTATTCTACCCAGTAAGGCTATCATTTAGAATTGAAAGACATATAGATTTCATACAAGAAAAAAAAAAAAAAAAAAAACTAAAGGAGTTCATCACCACTAAACCAGTATTACAAGAAATATTAAAGGAATTTCCTTAAGAAGAAAGGATCAAAAATATGAAGAAAATATATGAAAAAAAATTATCATTACCAAAGCAAACACATAATAAAAGCAGTGATCAACCAACTTTATAAGGCTTATGCAAAGGTTAAATGGCAAAAGTATAAAGATTATGTGTAATTACAACAATAAATTAGGGGATACAAAGATATACATACACAAAAGAAGTAAAAAATAATGACAAAAACATAAATGTACAGGGAGTGAGTAAAAATTGTAGTGACTACTATAAACATAACTTAGTATATAGGAAGCACATAATAACAACAAGCCAAAAAATCTACAAGAGATATTTAAGAAATAAAGAGAAAGGAATCCAAGCATGACACTAGAGAAAGTCATCAACATATAAGAGAAGAGAGCAAGAGAATAAGAAAGGAACAGAAAAGAACTACAAAAATAATCAGAAAACATTAATAAAATGGCAATAACTACATACCTATCAATAATTACTTTAAATGTAAACTGACTAAATGCTCCAATTAAGAGACATAGGGTGGCCCTGACCGGTTTATCTCAGCGGTTAGAGCATCGGCCTGCGGACCAAAGAGTCCCGGGTTCGGTTCCCACTAAGGGCACGTTCCTCAGTTGCAGTTTGTCCCTGGTCCTGGTTGGGGTTGTGTGGGTGGCAACCACTGAATGTGTCTCTCTCACATTAATGTTCCTCTCTCTCTTCCTTCCTCTCTCTCTCCCACTCTGTCTGAAAGATAAATGCAAAAATGTCCTCCAGTGAGGATTAAAAAAAAGAGAGAAAGAAACATAGGGAGGCTGACTAGATAACAAAACAAGACCTTTACATGTGCTGCCTACAGAAGACTTAGTTCAGATTGAAAGACACACACTGACTAAAAGGAAAGAGATGGAAAGAGATATTTCATACAAATGGAAACGGAAATGGAAAACAATCTAGGGAAGCAATATTTGCAGGAAATACATTTTAAAACAAGGGGTATAACAAGAACAAAGATGGGCATTTCTTTATGATAATGGGATTCATCTGACAAGAGGACATAACTATCATAAACATCTATGAATCCAATGTACTAGTACCTAAATATATAAAGCAAATATTAAGGACATAAAGGGAGATACTGACAGTAATATAGTAATAGTGGCAGACTTTAACACCCCATTGATATCAATGGTTAGGTGGTCATCCAGACACAAAGTCAACAAGGAAACAGTGGTCCTTAAATGACACACTAGATATTTTTAAGACATTTGATATTGATATTTTTAGGACATTTCACCCAAAAGCAGCTAAATATACATTTCTCAAGTGCACATGAAACATTTGCCAGGATAGACCACATGTTAGGCCATAAAACAAGTCTCAATGAATTTAAGAAGTTAGTAATCCTATCAAGCATCTTCTCTGATTATAATGGTATGAAACCAGAAATCAATTATAAGAAGAAAACTGAAAAACACACTAACACATGGAGGCTAAATAACATAATACTAAACAATGAATGGGTTAACAAAATGAGACCATGAAAAAAATCTAAAGATACCTTAAGGCAAAAGAAAATGAAAACACAATGACCCAGAAATGTGAAGGACACAATCAAAACAGTTCTAAGAAGGAAATTCATAGCAATACAGGCATACGTAAGAAACAAGAAATATCTCAAATAAACAATCTAACCTTACAACTAAATGAACTGGAAAAAAGAAGACTAAACAGAGCCTAGAGTAGAAGGAAGAAAATAATAAAGATCAGATTGGAAACAACATAGAATCTAAAAAACAATAAAAAAGATTAATAAAACCAAGAGCTAGTTCTTTGAAAAGATAAACAAAATTGATAAAATCTTTAGCCAGACTTATCAAGAAATAAGAGAGAAGGCCCCCCAAAATAAAATCAGACATGAAAGAGAAGTGACAACCTACCCGCAAAAATACAAAGGATTTCAAGAACATAAAATGAACAATTATGTGCCAACAAATTGGACAATCTAGAAGGAATGGATAAAGTCCTAGAAGCATACACTCTTCAAAGGCTGAATCAAGAAGAAACAGAAACAGAAAATCTAAGCAGAACAATAACAACATATCTGGGTTGCAGGTTTGATGCCCAGTCGGGTAGTAGGGAGTGTATGGAAGGCAACCGATTGATGTCTCTGTCTCTGTCTCTCTCTCTCTCTCTCTCTCTCTCTCTCTCTGTCTCTCTGTCTCTCTCTCTGTCTCCCTCTCTCCCTCTCTCCATGTTCTTGGGTGAGGATTGAAAAAACCAAATAGCTTCACAGGTGAATTTTACTAAACATTCAAAGAAAAATAATACCTACCCTTCTCAAACTATTCCAAAAAACTGAAGTGGAAGGAAGGCTCCTACATTCATTTTACAAGACCAGTATTACCCTGATACCAAAACCAAACAAAGACACTACAAAAACATGATAGGCCAATATTCCTGATAAACATAGGTACAAAGGCCTCAACAAAATATTAGCAAACCAAATTCAGCAACGTATTTAAAAGATCACATGCCATGATCAAGTAGGATTTATTCCTGGGATGCAAGGCTAGTTCAATATCTACAAGTCAATTATGGTGATACACCACATAAACAAAATGGAAAGATAAATGTCACATGATCATACTGACTTGACAACATCCAACATCCATTTATGATAAAAACTTTCAGCAAAGTGGGTATAGAGGGAACATACCTCAACTTAATAAAGATCATATATGACAAGTCCACAGCTAACATCATATTTATTGGTGAAAACCTGAAAGCTTTTTCTTTAAGATCAGAAACAAGATAAGGATATCCACTGCCACCACTTTGATTTAACATAGTACTGGAAGTCCTAGCCACAGTAATCAGACAAGAAAAAGACATCCAGCCCTGGCCGGTTTGGCTCAGCGGTTGGAGCGTCGGCCTGCGGTCCAGAGAGACCTGGGTTCAGTTCCCGCTAAGGGCACGTACCTCGGTTGCAGTTTGTCCCCGGCCCTGGTTGGTCGTGCGGGTGGCAGCCACTCGATGTGTCCCTTTCACGTCGATGTTTCTCTCTCTCTCTCTTCCTCTCTCTCCCTCCTGCTCTATCTGAACAAAAAATGGAAAAATGTCCTCTGGTGAGGATAAAAAAAAAAAAAAGAAAGAAAAAGACATCCAAATTGGAAAGGAAGAAGTAAAACTGTCATTATTTGCATAAGATACAATACTATACAGAGAGAACCCTAAATAATTCTCCAAAAAATTACTACCATGAATTCAGCAAAGAAGCATGATACAAAATTGATATTCAAAAACTGGTTGCATCTTTATACACCAATAACAAACTATCAAGGAAACTAAGAAAACAATCCCATTTATAATTGTATGAAAAAGAATAAAATCCATAGGAATAATTTAACCAGGGATAAAGACCTGTACTTGGGAAACTATAAGACAGTGAAGAAAGAAACTGAAGAAGATGAAAATAAATGGATGCATATATCATTAAAATGTGCATACTACCCAAAGCAATCTATAGATTCAATACAATCCCTATAGAAACAACAATGGCATTTTTCACATTTTATAATCCTAAAATGTGTGTGGAACACAAATCCTATATATAGAACCACAAAAGAACTCAAATAGCCAAAGCAATCTTGAGAAAGAACATAGCTGGATGTGTCATGCTACCTGGTATCAAATTATTCTACAAGGTTATAGTAATCAAAACAGCATGGTACTGGAATAAAAACAAATATATATATTAGTGGAATAAAATAGAGAACCCATACATAAACTCATGCCTACAGGGTCAATTAATCTATAACAAAGGAGGCAATAATATACAATGGGGTAAAGACAATCTCGTCAATCAGTGGTGTTGGAAAAACTAGACAGACACAAGCAAAAAAAATTAAATTGGGTCACTTTCTTACATATACAAGAGTAAACAAAAACTGGATTACAGATTGAAATGTAAGACCCAAAACCATAAAACTCATAGACAAAAATAACAAACAGTAAACTCTTTGACACTGTTTTAGTAATATTTTTTTATATATCTCCTCAGATGAGAGAAATAAACAAAAAATAAACAAATAGGACAAATCAAACTAAAGAGTTTTTGTACAGCGAAGAGTACCATCAACAAAACAAAAAGATAAGGACTGAAAGGGAGAATATACGTATGCCAATGATACATCCAATAAAGGGTTAATATCCAAAATATATAAGGAATGCATGCAGCATAATACCAAAAAAAAAAAAAAAAAAATCCCATTAAAAATGGGCAGAGGGCTTGAATAGACATTTCTCCAAAGAGACTATAAAGATGGCCAATAGACATATGAAAAGATGCTCAATATCACCAATCAGGAAACATGCACATTAAACCCCCACTAAGATGTCATGTCCTATCAAAATGGCTATCATCAATGAATCAACAAACAACAGTGTTGGCCAGGATGTGGAGAAAAGGAAACCATAGTGCGCTGGTGATGGGATTGTAAATTGGTGCAGCCGCTATGGAAAACAGTATGGAGTTTCCTGAAAAAAAAAAAAAAAAAGAACAGAACTACCATATAACCTAGCAATTTACCTGAAGACCAAAATACTTATTTGCAAAGACATATGCACCCCTATGTTCATTGCAGCATGATTAGCCAAATTATGGAAGCAATCTAAGTGTCCATCATTAGATGATTGGATAAAGAAGATGTGGTGCATATAAATAATGGAATATTACTTGGCCATAAAAATAAAACAATGAAATCTTGCCATTTGCAACAACATGGATATACCTAGATATTATGCTCAGTAAAATAAGTCAGACAGAGAAAGACAAATATCATATTATTTCACTTATATGTGTAATCTAAAAACAAATGAACAAACAAAACAGAAACAAACTCAGATACAGAGAACTAACTCGGGGTTGCCAGACAAAAAGAGGGTTGGGTAACCAGTTTAAAAGGGAAGGGATTAAGATGTGCAAATTGGCAGTTATAAAAACAGTCATGGGAATGTAAGATATGGCATAGGGAATATAGTCAATGATATTATAATAACTATGTATGGTGTTAGATGGGTACTGGTCTTATTGAGATGATCACTTCGTAATATACATGTCTAATCACTATGTTGTATACTTAATATAATATTGTATATCAACTAATATTGAAAAAAATTAAAAAGAGAGAATGTTATGAATGAGAAGGTGTTACAGGGGAACAAGATTTAAATTAGCTATGGTAGAGAGTTAAGGGGTTCAGAACATACCACCTCAAAGTATGCTATTTTGGCATATTGACTACTTTGATCTGATGGCACTAAGAAATAACAGATGCAGGAAAGGTTCTCTGACCTCCCTTTTCTACCTAGAATCAGGTCATAACACTTCCCATGAGAAAGGTGCATTATTCCTTTTACTAGGAAGAGAACATTACTATCACCAGATACTGGGGATTGATGCTGAAATGGACTTATACAAACAAACCTACCAAAATAACCCTTATCTCCCATTATTTTTCCCATAGTTACCATCCCGCAATTACTGCCTCTAGCCTAAGCCCCTTTGTCTTATCACATCCCTACAACTTGTCAATCTCTGTATAAAAAGCTTTTGAGCCTAATGCTAGGTTAGGGTTAGGGTTAGGATTCTTCTTTGGATCTTCATTTTCCTGCTGAAGACTTCCATGTACAATAAACATATATAAATTTGTATAATTTTCTTCCTGTTATCTATATCACATTAATTCTTAGACCCAGCCACAAAACCTAAGTGGGCATAAGGAAGTTTTTCCTCCTCTGCAAGAGAAGTAATCATTCTAGATGAAAGGAACCTCCAGAACCAGTGTGAGAAAATAAAAGTCATAGTGATGGAAGAGTGAGATAATCAGTTTGGCTGGAGTATAGGATTCACATTAGAATAAATTCAGAAGTAAAATATAATAATATGTTAGTGCCAGGTTAAAGACTCGATTTGGCCATTGTCTACAAAGGTACATCACTAAAAAATTCTTGAGCAGCAGTAATGTGTATTATTTTAAGAAGGTTTATCTGGTCATTGTTAAGTGGCTATCGTCTTGCTGAATAGAATCATGGTTTGAATGAAGAATGGAAAAAATATATATAGATGCAAATGACATTGTTAGGGAAGAAAAGAAGAAAGGAGGAAGAAAAGAGTGCAAACAAGATACCTGACTAGTAGAATTACAAAACCAATAGACATAGAACATGAGAAACAGATTTATTGGACACCTTTTAAAGCTTTTAAGTTAGAGCTGGCAGTAATCTATCCAACACCCATCAAGCAGCTTAAAATATGAACGTAAAACTCAGATAAAAGGTGCAGATTTAGGGCTCACACTCAGGATATTGTGGAAAGAGAAAAACATAGCAGAGAAACCAAAGGCAAGCTTGAATGCTATCATTTAAGTTAGGAGACTAGACTAGGGGAAGGCCTAAAACAAACGAAGCCATGTCCCAGATGCTAAGAGACCAAAAGGATTTAAATAAGGGAGATGAAGTGATTTTCAATGATGTTGGTTGCTATGGAACTGCTAAATCTATTTGTAATAATTAAGAGTCATCTGGAACATTTGGGAGCTTCTCAGGAGCAACTAGGAAGTAAGTATCCAATTCTTTTCACCACATCTTGGGCTAGTTCACTTTTGTACTCTTGCTAGGGATTGGAGTTGACGATTAGCTGTAAACAAGTTCCCTTAGACTTAATGTCCCTGCTACCTACTGTAGGTTTTTGTTAAGTGTGCAAACAAGCAAGGCTCCCAAGTGCTATGGCGTTCCTTACAGGCATGGTCTTCCACTTCAAGAGCCCATGAAAGGCTGACCGATGTCTGCATATTCAGAGGTGCACAGATAACTGTGGGAACTCCAGAAAGCCCGTGGCTCAATTCAGTCTAGACAAGGCCATGAGTAAAGAGCAGTGGCTGGCAAACAGGGAAAAGCCAAAAGAGACCAGGAAGTTGGGGGCAGATTTGGGGACTTCTATTAACGGGCATTCTGGGGCTGGCTGTTCGGCTCTTAACACCACATTCTCAAATTTTTTCAACTCAAAGAAAAGCTTTTAGGATACCGGACCCCGATAAACTAATGACAATCATACACTGTTTCTTTGCATGCTTTTCTCAGGGTGGCCTTAGACAGGAGCTGTGGTCGGAATCCCCCACTACCGGTGTCCCGCCGGCCCTACGGCCCTACGGCCTTATGTTGCAGCGTTTGCGCAGGCGCAAGAGGCAGCAGCCTACGGAGGGGCGGGGCTGCGCGCTCTCCGTTTCCGCTGCACCTCCCCGGAAATCCTGTGTCACCTGGTGTCCGAGGGGCAGGGAGTGCTTCCTGGGGCACAGAAGAAGTCACAAATCATGTGACGCGGCTTTTTGCGGAACCTGTCTTTGAGGCTGTCCCCGAAGTGGCCGCAGACAGCCACGAGCCCTGCTCCAGAGGACCTGGTAGCCAGGAAGGCCGGGTAACTGGGGCCACTTCGCTGGGTGTTCAGGCCTGGGCCCGCGGATTGCGCGGGCGTTGAGCTGGGAGAGTGGACGCCCCTTCCCTTTGGGCTTAGAGCCTGGGGGCTGGGGAGGTGGAGTGGGCTAAGGCCACCGTACCTGGGAACTCCGACTCCCTGCGGTGTTTGCCAGTCCCAGAGGCGCGGATTCTTGCTGGACCCGGAGGAGGGCTCACCCCGCTTGTTAGGTTGGGGGTGGGGAGGGCGAGGGATCCTTGGCGGTGGAGTCACTAGGAGTTTCTTTTGCAGGCTGGATATTGAACCTGCCGGAGGAAGAGGCTCATCATGGCGGATGTGAGTTAAAACCCCCTCACAAGAGGGAGGGCCAGGGTGCAGAGTTTGGATGAGACTGCTGGGTGGGGAGAGGTAGCGCTTTCCAAGTAGAAATTTGTTTCGTTTTGCCCCTCCCCCTTAATTATTTCCTCTGGGCTCTGGAGTGAGAGACTAATGTGAATGGATTTGCTGGGGTCCTGAGTGGGGCCTGGAATAGGGGTGGAGGACACCCAAGGGTCCTGTTCTCACTCCCCAAATCCTGCGGACACAAGAGAGGCTCTGAACATTTGCCATTTGAGTTTCTAAATTGTGGTTTGCTGGTTGGAGTCCCTTTTTTCAGCGAGTGGTCATGGTATCTGTCTAGGTTCATTGTAGCAGTTTTAGTTGATTTCCAGCGGATATATTTTTAGCACAGCAACAAAAATCAGATGCTAAGTTTGGGTAATTTAATCGTGCTAGTTACTAGAAAGTACAGGAAAAGAACACTCATACCAATGTTTATATTCTACATCCTGTTACTTTGATTACATACATGTTGGGTGTTCTAAATATTGAACATATATTCATTTCTTATAACTTTTAGGAGGTAGGCACTAACCTCCCGGTGTTGCAGATGAGGATGATAAAGCACAGAAAGACCTCTAGTAACCTAAGTAACAGCTAGCACTTACAGAGTCAGGATACCAACTCATTTTGGCCCCAGAATCCATGCTCTTAACCATTACGCTAAGTGTCAGTCATTCAGTATTTATAGGAATCTGTTTGTTTGTTTGTTTGTTTGTTTTTAAGTTGCAAGATTATGTGTTTCAACATTCAGCAACATTTTATGCCTTTATCACTCCATTTTGGGGTGTCTTCCTTGTATTTTTGAGTCCTTATTAGGCATAATTAAATTACTATCTATTGAGCATCTGCCTTGCAAAGGTTTCTGTAATAAGGGCTGTGGGTGAACTAACAAATATTGAGGTATAATTCCTCTCTTTCAGGGTTTTACAGTTTAAAAATAATAATATGCAAGTGATCATAGATATGCATACATTACTGTGTGAAAACTCAAAGGAAAGAGGGATTACCTCTGGTTTGTGTCCATCAAGATAGCCTGATTGGAGTATTTAGTGGTTTATAATAGCTCTAAATGATGAGTAGCAATTTTTTAAAGAGCAAGAGAGGGAGAATATTACTAGTAGAATGAACAATCTAAGCAGATTTAGAGAGCTGGGAAAGGGAGAGGTGTGTATGGAAGAACTCTGAATAGTCTTGTTTAGCTGGGGCTAAGGGTATGTATGAGGGAGTGGTAGGAAGCAGGGCTGTAAACTTAGTCATAGACCACATTGTAGAGTCACAAATGTCTAAAGAATTTGTGCAGAATTCAGTATACAGTTGAGAGCCATTCAAACACTGGTTCTCAACCTTGGCTGTACAGGGAATTATCCGAGGAGCACCTCCAACCCAGACACCAGTGTGTGTGTGAATTTACGTTTATTAATGCTCCTCATATGTTATCCATAGCCAAGGTTGAAAATCACTGCAATTATGGCTTTAGAGAAAGAGACAATATGACTCTTGGCACTGTGTAGAAGTGCAGGGGATAGAAATATGAGACTAGCATACCAATTGGAAGGTTAGTGCAAGTCATAAATAATAAAATGAAAATAAACTGTGATGTCAGTTTGAAAAAGAGAAGAAGAGATCAGTTTTAAAACATTTGACTTCACAAGTGATTTACAAGTGACAAATGTGAGGTTAGGGTTAACTATTACTCTTAGTTTCAAACCTGAATAACGGGGTTGGTAGTGCCATTAGTGGGAACGAAATGATTGAGAGGATATTTGGATTTTAGATGACACTGATGAATTGAGATTTGTGTGTGTGTATGTTTAAAATAAGAGCAGAGGTAAACTGGTGTTGATAACATGAAATAAAATGGACATTCTGGTTTGAAGGATTGTAATGGTAGGGTTTAGAGTTTCAAAATAACAGGCATCTGATTTATCTATGCAGAGTTCATAATTCATACCTGATTGTCAATAAAGTTCCCCAGATGAGAGTGTAATGAGAAAATAGAATAGTCTTCTATTTCTTTTGTCCTAATTATGTTCCATGCTAAGCACTTGAATACATTGTCATATATTTAGTCATGTGAGAAAATTGAATTTCAGAGAAGTAAATCACTTACCCAGGATTGTGAAAGTGATGTAACAAAGTCAGTCTCCTCTCTCTCATTCTTTCTCTCTCTGTGTGTGTATAGAAAGATGCTATAATATATTCTCAAGTGAACACAACAGTAGCAACAAGATATGAAGTAATACGAAAGTATGATCTAATTTTACAGCTAATATATATTTGTGTTTCCCATTTCTATTTATGCTAATCACTTTACATCTTCTCAAAACTTTAAAAAACAGACTTCCAGCTTAGCTTCTGCTGTTGTCCCTGCTCAACAAATAATGAAACTGAGGCTTAGGAAAAAAGGATTAACTTGCTTCGAGTCACACAACTAGTGCCAAATCAGAAAGAGAAAGAAAACAGAAACAGGAAAGGTTATGAATGATGACTTAAGGTACTGAAATGTGACTAGGACAGGATCTAGAGAATTAGTACAAGGCATGTTATTATATGATTTTTTAATATTCTCTTTCAGGACCTAAAGCGATTCCTGTATAAAAAACTACCAAGGTAAAAAATGTTTAATTTGTCATTGAATAAATTCTGCATATCATGTTCATTTTATGTAATATTTTGTTTCTTGATATTTTAGACTAATATTGTATGTATATTATGCTATTGTTTACTGGTGCCTTTACTCTGATTACAGACTATTAGAAATTATATCTTCTGGTTTTGATTTGTCTATATTTTTCTTATATATTCAGAAAGAAAACACTATTGTGGTGTTAAACAGTTGTTTATTACCATTGATTTTACGTTAGTGCAATACTTAAATTTATTTTTACAGTTTTCCTTCTCTGGCAAACTAAACACAAGCTGCTGATTCTTTTCTCAACTTCATGATTAGCAATACAGGCATTCCTAGCTGCACAGTACTGCAGTGTCATAAAAGTGATGACACAATCTGAAACTGCCCCAAGCAATTTTGGTACTCAGTAGGAAAAATTACAATTGTTTTGTGACCTTTACATGTTTTTATCAATCCCTGGCTAGTGTGACTTGGTTGGTTGGAATGGCTGTAGGCTCAGTTTCCAGTCAGGGCACATACCAAGGTTGCTGGTTGGGTCCCAGGTCAGGGCTTGCACAAGAGGCAACTGATCCATGTTTCCCAATCACATTGGTGGCTGTCTGTCTCTCCCCCTTCCCCCTCTCTGAAATCAATATGCATATCCTCGGGTGAGGATTAAATAAAAATAAATTTTTTTAAAGTTTTTAATCAAAACATAACCTCTGTTATTGTTGGTTATATTTAGGGTAATGGAACAAATACTAAAACTAATATTTGTTTAATATACTAGAATTTAAAGCAGTAGAAACAGTGAGAATTAGAGTATATTTCTTTGTAAAAATCTTATCAAGAGTAGTTTCAACAGTGTTTGCCTACTTCTTCCCATATACTTGAACAAATACGAAAGCTGTATCCTTAAGATAAGAAGCAGGTAGCTTTTCAATGCCGTGGCAAATTAGTATACTCTGAAGTTTGGATCAGCTTTCAACATTTTGTCTAGTGCTGTAAAATATCTCTAAGAGTTCTTTAATGTGCAGGGTTTTTTGCCAATGTCACTTTCTCTGGGACATCTTTATCCTTTTTGTCACTACCACTTTACTCATTTATGTCAATAAGTCCACCTTCACTAAGTTCCCCTGGCTGCGCATTTCACACAGCACAGTGATAATGTCTTCCTGAAGGTAGGCATATTGAATTCCAAGAGCCAAAAGAAGGGAAAAATAATAATATTGAGCACTTACAAAGAAAATATTAGAATACTTTGATTTGTTGCTAGATGTATGTAACTTAAGGGTTGGACAGAGGCAGCCTGGCTTCAGAGCTTTGGGTTCGTGCCTTTGGTTGTGCTGCTGTGCCTCTCAACCAAGTCAGTCAGTTACAGATATAATGGAATGTGGTTTAGTTTTTTTGTTTGTTTGTTTCGTTTTTTTATCTTCACCCGAGAACATTTTTGCATTTATCTTCAGATAGAGCAGAATGGAGAGAGGGAGGAAGAGAGAGAGAAACATCTACGCAAGAGAGACACATTGAGTAGTTGCCACCCACACAGGGGACAAACTGCAACAGAGGTACGTGCCCTTAGTGGGAACCGAACCCAAGACTGTGGTCCGTGGGCCAACACTCTAACCAAAGAGCCAAACCGGCAAGGGCTAGATTTTGTTTAATTCTCTGTTAAATAAAGTTCTTGGATTTGTATTTTTTAATCTAGTTGTGACCCAAGCAGTCTTGAGCTTAAATAGTCACAACTTAGTGCTTTAAAATAACCAAATGTTTCATCATGATATGAACAAAACTAAGTATGATGTCTTTGATTACTAATGTAACATTTGCTCTTTTGGGAATAAAAATGTTTTAGTAAGCATAAGGTTTAGATTTCTGCAGAATATTTTATAAAATTTAATTTATTCTAAAAATATAGTATACTTATCAATGTATCACAATTTTTTTTTTCTTTATTGATTTTTAAAAATTTATTTATTTTTGTTACAGATGTTTCTCCATTTTCCCCAACTGATACTCCCCTCCCCCTCCCTCCCAGCCTTATTCCCAGCTATATTGTCCATGTCCATTGTTCATGCATACATGCATATAAGTTCTGTGGTTTATCTCTTCCCACCCCACCCCCTGTTCTGGGGATTGTCAGTCCGTACCCCACTTCCACGTCTCTGGGACTACCCCTTTCCTCAAACTGTTATGTTCATTATATTCCACAAATACGTGAGATCATGTGATATCTGTCTTTCTCTGCTTGGCTTGTTTCACTTAGGATAATACACTCCTGATCCCTCCATGTCATCTCAAAGGATAAGAGATCTATCTTTCTTACAGCTGCATGGTACTCCATTGTGTATATGTACCACTGCTTTTTTATCCATTTGTCTACTGATGGACATTTGGGCGGTTTCCAGATCTTAGCTATTGTAAATAGTGCTGCTGTGAACATGGGGATACATATATTCTTTCTGATTAGTGTTTCAGGCTTCTTAGGATATATTCCTAGAAATGGGATCACTGGGTCAAATGGCAGTTCAATTGTTAATTTTTTGAGGTAGCACCATATTGTTTCCCATAGTGGCTGCACCAGTCTGCATTCCCACCAGCAGTGCACTAGAGTCCCCTTTTCTTCACACCCTCGCCAACACTCGTTTTTGATGATTTGTTGATGGCAGCCATTCTGACAGGTGTGAGGTGATACCTCATTGTTGTTTTAATTTGCATCTCTCTGATGATTAGTGATGTTGAGCATTTCTTCATATGTCTCTTAGGCACTTGTATGTCCTGTTTGGAGAGGTGTCTATTTAGTTCCTCTGCCCATTTTTTAATTAGGTTCTTTGTCTTCCTTTTGTTGAGCTGTATGGGCATTCTATATATATTGGAAATTGACCCCCTATCTGATGTATCATTGGCAATTATGCTCTCCCATAGACTGGGTTGCCTTTCCATTTTGGTGGTGGTTTCTTCTGCTGTGCAGAAGCTTTTAAGTTTGAGGTAGTCCCATGTGTTCATTTTCTCCTTTGTTTCTGTTGCCTTAGGTGATGTATCAGTGAAAATTCTGCTGCGTATGATGTTTGAAATTTTGTTGCCCTCATTTTCTTCTGGGATTTTATGGATTCATGAGTTACATATAAGTCTTTTATCCACTTTGAATTTATTCTTGTGTATGGTGTAAGCTGATGGTCTAGTTTCATTTTTTTGCATGTAGCTGTCGAGTTTTCCCAACACCATTTATTAAAGAGGCTGTCTTGACTCCACTGTATGCTCTTGCCCCCTTTATCAAATATTAATTGAGCATATTGCCTTGGGTCCATTTCTGGGTTCTCTGTTCTGTTCCATTAGTCTATATACCTGTTCTTGTGCCAGTACCAGGCTGTTTTGATTATAGTGGCTTTGTAGTATAACCTGAAATGTGGTAATGTGATCCCTCCAACTTTGTTCTTTTTCAAGATTGCTGGGGCTATTCGAGGTCTTTTTTGGTTCCATATGAACTTTTGAAGTATTTGTTCTAGTTCTGTGAAGTATGCCGTTGGTATTTTGATGGGGATTGCATTGAATCTATAGATTGCTTTGGGTAGTACGGACATATTAATGATGTTAAATTTTAATGATGTTAATTTTAATTTTAATGATGTTAATTCTTCCAATCCATGAACAAGGTATGTGCTTTTACTTTTTTATATCTTCCTCTATTTCTTTTTTCAATGACCTGTAGTTTTCTGTGAATAGCTCCTTTATTTCTTTGGTTAAATTTATTTCTCGGTATCTTAATTTTTTTGTCCCAGTGGTAAATGGGATTGTTTTTTAGTTTCTCTTTCTGTGAATTCATCATTGGCGTATAAGAATGCCATCTATTTCTTGATGTTAATTTTGTGTCCTGCTACTTTGCTAAATTCATTTATTATATCTAGATTTTTGATGAAGTCTTTGGGGTTTTCTCTGTATAATATTACATCCCCTGCGAATAATGACAGTTTCACTTCCTCCTTTCCCATTTGGATCCCTTTTATTTTGTCTTCCTGTCTAATTGCTGTTGCTAAGACTTCCAGTACTATGTTAAATAAGAGTGTTGAAAGTGGGCATCCTTGTCTTGTTCCTGTTCTTAAGGGAAATGCTTTTAGTTTTTGCCCACTGAGTATGATGTTGGTTGTGGGTCTTTCATATATTGCCTTTATTATGTCGAGATATGATCCTTCTATTCCCAGATTGCTGAGCATTTTTATCAGAAATGGGTGTTGGATTTTGTCGAGTGCTTTTTCAGCGTCTATTGATATGATCGTGTGATTTTTATCTTTCATTTTGTTTATGTGGTGTATCACATTTAATGGTTTGTGAATATTGTACCAGCCTTGCATCCCTGGAATGAATCCCACTTGGTCATGGTGAATAATTTTTTTGATGTATTGCTAGATTCGATTTGCTAGTATTTTTTCAGGATTTTGGTATCTATGTTCATCGTGGATATTGGCCCATAGTTTTCTTTCTACAGTAGTGTCTTTTTCTGGTTTTGGAATTAGAGTTATGCTGGCCTCATAAAACGAGTTTGGAAGTCTTCCTTCTTCTTGAATTTTTTGAAATAGTTTGAGGAGAATGAGTATTAGTTCTTCTTAGAATGTTCGGTAAAATTCCCCCATGAAGCCTTCCGGGCCTGGGCTTTTGTTTGCTGGGAAAGTCTTGATTACATCTTCAATTTCTTTTGTTGTTATTGATCTGTTCAAGTTTTCTATCTCTTCCTGGTTCCATTTTGGGAGACTCTGTGTTTCTAGAAATTTGTCCATTTCTCTTAGATTGTCGAATTTGTTGTATAATTGTTCATAATATTTGTTAGCTATCCTTTATATTTCTGTGGTATCAGTTATTATTTCTCCTATTTCATTTCTGATTTTGTGTATTTGGGTTCTCTCTCTTTTTTTTTTTGTAAGTCTAGCTAAGGGTCCATCAATCTTGTTTATGTTTTGAAAGAACCATCTCTTTGTTTCATTGATCCTTTGATTTTTTTTTTTTGTCTCCATGTCATTGATTTCTGCTCTCATCTTTACTATTTTCTTCCTTCTACTTGCTCTGGGGTTTTCTTTTTGTTTGCTTTCTAGTTCTTTAAGTTGTGAGGTTAGATAGTCTATTAGAAATTTTTCTTGCTTCTTGAGGTAGGTCTGTAGTGCTATGAACTTCCCTCTCAGAACTGCTTTTGCTGCATCCCATAGATTTTGTGTTGTTGTGTGTTCATTTTCATTGGTTTCCAGGAAGTTTTTAATTTCTTTCTTGACCTCCATGGTAACCCATTTATTGATCAGTAACATGCTAGTTAACTTCCATGTTCTCAAATGTCTTTGCTTGTTCTTGTTGCGATTAATTTCTAGTTTCATGCCATTGTGATCTGAGTAGATGCTTGATATCATTTGAATCTTCTTGAACTTGTAGAGACTTAGTTTGTGCCCTAACATGTGGTCTCTCTTTGAGAATGTCCCATGTGCACTTGAGAAGAATGTGAATTCTGCACTTTGGGGTTGTAATTCTCTGTAGATATCTATGAAATCCATTTGATCTAGCGCTTCATTTAGAGTCTGTGTTTCCTTGTTAATTTTTTGTCTAGATGATTTATCCAGTGATGTCAACGAGGTGTTGAGGTCCCCTGCTATGATTGTATTGCTGTTGATTTCTCCTGTGAAGTCCTCCAGAAGATTTTTAATATATGTTGGTGCTCCTATATTGGGTGCATATGTGTTTACCAAGGTTAGATCTCCCTGTTGAATAGATCCTTTCAATATTATGTAGTGACCTTCTTTGTCTCTAGTTAAGGCCTTCATTTTGAAATCTACTTTACCAGATACAAGTATTGCTACCCCAGCTTTTTTTGCTTTCTGTTTGCTTGAAAGATTTTTTTCCATCCCTTCACTTTCAACCTATGTGAGTCTTTTATTGTGAGGTGAGTCTCTTGTAAACAACATATATGTGAGTCATGCTTTCTTATCCAGTCAGCTACTCTGTCTTTTTATCGGAGCATTCAAACCATTCATATTTATGGTGATAATAGATATGTGCTTATTTATTGCCATTTTTGTTTAGTGTGGTTATATTTTTCTTTCTATTTTTTCTACTAATTACAGCAGTTCTTTTAGCATATCTTACAGTGCTGGTTTAGTGTTAATATATCCCTTAGCCTTTTTTTTTTTGTCTGGGAAGCTCTTTATTTGACCTTCTATTTTGAATGATAGCCTTGCTGGATAGAGTAGTCTTGGATTCAGATCCTTGTTTTTCATGACCTTGATTACCTCATGCCATTCCCTTCTGGCCTGTAGTGTTTTTGCTGAGAAGTCAGCTGAGAGCCTTATGGGGTTTCCTGTGTAGGTAACCTGTTGCCTATCTCTTGCTGCCTTTAGGATTCTCTCTTTGTCTTTAATTTTTTGCATTTTAATTACTATGTGTCTTGGTGTGGGCCTGTTTGGGTTCTTCTTACTTGGGACTCTCTGTGTTTCTTGAACTTGAATGCCTTCTTCCTTCACCAAGTTAAGAAAGTTTTCTGTCACTATTTCTTCATATATATTCTCCAACCCTCGCCCATTTTCTTCCTCTTTGGGGACTCCTATAATGCGAATGTTATTACATTTCCATTTGACCCACAATTCTCTTAAGCTATCTTCCTGTTTTTTAATTGGTTGATTTTTTTCTAA
Organism: Molossus molossus; assembly: GCF_014108415.1. Classification (NCBI taxonomy): domain Eukaryota; kingdom Metazoa; phylum Chordata; class Mammalia; order Chiroptera; family Molossidae; genus Molossus; species Molossus molossus. The sequence goes on along the minus strand of NW_023425344.1, from coordinate 78,234,290 downwards.
CCTGTCTTCTAATTCACTGATCTGGTCCTCAGCTTCTTCTACTCTGCTGGTTGGACTTTTCTGAAGGCTAGTCTCAGTTCTCACAATTATTTTTAATTATTAGTAAAAATCTATTCACATTATTTTCTGTTGACTATGTGTAGAAAGGGAAACGGCTTTTATATTTGTGACCTGATTTGTTTAAATGGTTCTTTAAGTATGTGAGTAATTTTTCTATTTTGTTGGACAGTTATCTCTGTGAATTTGAAATCCATTAAAAATGTCTTTTTATTTCTACTTCCTCTTTTGTTGCATTACTTGGCATTTAACTTAATTGCCATGAAAAGAAAAATGAAGCTACCTATGGTAACAAAATATTTTTGTAGTACTCTTACCTATTTTTCAATTTGCTTATATTTTGAGTAGGCAGTACATTTATAAAGTTCAATATACTAAAGTTAATTGAAGGACATAGAGGGAGAAGTTTCCCATTATTGCCCTTCATCCATGTAGTTCTCCTGTCATAGGCACCCAGTGTTTCCTACAGGCAAATATGTATGTTAGTATGTATACATATATGTGTATACGTATAGGTCTCAATTTAGACTGCTGTAACAAAGTACCATAGATCAGATATTTCTTATATGTAAATGACCAAAGTTTATTTCTCCTAGTTCCTGAGGCTGGAAGTCTGAGATCAGGGTTGGGTTCTGGTGAAGGCCCTCTTCTGGGTTGTAGATTTCTTATATTCTCACACAGGGAAGGAGGAGTAGCTAGCTTTCAAGCCTCTATAATCGAACTAAGTACATTCAAGAGGTCTCCCCCCTCATGGCCTTATTACCTCCCAAGGCCTCACCTCCAAATACCATCACATTGGGATTAGAGTTTCAATATATGAAGTGGGGGAGGCGGGACGACAAACGTTTAATCTATTGCAACACATATACACGTATGCCTAAATATGTTATATAAGTTGCTTCTTGTAGCCACTATTCAAAACCATGTGTTTTTTTCACTTAACATCTATAACTTTGAGATCAATCCTTCCAGTACATAAAGAGCTGCTTTGTTTTTTTATGTCTGCAGAGTATTCCGTTATATATGTGTGTCACAACTTACTTAACTTGTTCCTTTTGATGGGTAGTTAGGTTTCCAATCTTTTTCTATTTAAAGAGATGGTGCTATCAATAACTGCACAAAGTGATGTGTAGGTGTCTAAATATCAGTAGAATGTATTTTTATATAACCTAGTTTTTAACTTAGAAGAATATATTGTTTTATGTGTTAATCATATAGGGCATGTTTCAATCCATAGATAATTTTAGGATTGAATGATAATAGCAAATAATACTAGTAAATATACACAATTTTTTCATTATTCTTATTTTTAATGTGAGACAGATAAATAGCTTTGTTTGTAACATTTTCTCTTCAAATTGCAGTAACACTTCTCTGACTTAAACATTTTTGACAGTGAGATTTTGAAAATATAATTTTAATATCTTAAGTTAATGTGAATATTCTTCATTTCTAAGTTAAAATATTAAGGTTAACACAATAAGGAATGGATAATTCTGGGTTATATAGTAGGAACAGTGAGCAGATTTCTGAGATGCAGCCTACATGTTACAAGATAGTTACAAGGGTCTAGGTTTTGCATAAATATTAAATGTTTGAGAATGTTTCCTCATAATTTTTAACACTATACTTTTGTGCTCTAGGAATTCTCACTAATTACTACTTAAACTGCAGTGATAAATTTTGTCATTGTCAGAGTACACAGATGATATTCTGATATTAATAATAATTAATATTTTTAATGTAAACTATGTACCAGCCTCTACATGTATTATTTTATTGCATTTCACAATAGCCAAAAAGTACACTTATCCTCATTTTCAGATTGTTAACTGAGGCTTAGAGAGGTTTTATAACTGGCCCACAGTAGCATGAATAGTAAGTAGGTGAGCCTGGATGGAACATTCTCCCCACCCTCCCCTTCCCCCCAGTCTTTTTAACTTCAGAGGCATAGTCCTAACCATTCTCCTTCCTGCTCTTTATGTAGGCATGGCTGAAAGGATTGCTGCATGACCTTCATTCTTCCCATCCAGTTCTTTTGGCTTAGAAGTCTTTTTGCCCTTCTCTTAATCAGTGCCATAGCATATAAACTGAGCTATCCTCAGGGAAGCCTTCCCCAACCCACCTGTCTAAATAACTCCCTCATAAAGGCTCTCATATCCTCACAGATTACTTAATGGCACTTGCCACAGCTGTAGTATTATATTTGTTAGTATGAGATTATTTGATTGATAGCCACTCTCTTTAGATTGTAAGATTTGTGAAGGCAATGACTGTGTTTATTTTTGCTTAGCATGATATTATAAATATTCAATGTCACAAATAGTGGGCACTTGTTATTAGATTGAGTGAAAGAAAAAGTCTGGCTTTGCCACTGTATCCACTGCTGATAACCTTTCATACTTTTGTAAACCATAGAGTAATTAGCAATTTTAATGGAGAATCAGCTATGTTTTAGCTCTTCATCTAAACTACATAAGCATGTCAGTGGTACTCTTTCAGTTTCTGGAAGAGTTTTAGCAAACCTAGCTTATGCTGTCAAGAATTGAGTTTCCATGGTTTTACAGAAATATGCATGAAAATTACTATTCTGACTTTGAAGTACATGTTTTAGAAAGTGAAATATTTTATGATAAAACTTTTTTTCCCTTTCTAGTGTTGAAGGGCTCCACGCTATTGTTGTGTCAGACAGAGACGGAGTGCCTGTTATTAAAGGTAAAACTGAGCACTTAACATGCCAGTGTCATGTTTGCTTTAGAATAAAAATGTATTTATATCTGAGTAGTGTAGAAGCAAGCATGTAAAACCTGTTTCAGTAAATTTAGGAGATGGTCTTAATTTGTGGGGGAATGTTTGCTTTTGTATGTTGAAGGCTTTGTTGAAACATAACTTACTACATGTTAAATGTATCTTGTTACCATTCAGAGCTTAAGCATGGATTTAATTACAGGCCCAGTTTCCCATTAAAGACATTTTATGGTAAAATATAAACCATTAGTAAATCTAAGTGTATGCAGCTAGATACATTATACACACAGCCCCCTCTCCCATGTATATATTTTATCAATAGTTTTAGGTTAGCCCTGGCCGGTTTGGCTCAGCGGTTAGAGCGTCGACCTGCGGTCCGGAGAGACCCGGGTTCGGTTCCCGCTAAGGGCACGTACTTCGGTTGCAGTTTGTCCCCGGCCCTGGTTGGTCGTGCGGGTGGCAGCCACTCGATGTGTCCCTTTCACATCGATGTTTCTCTCTCTCTCTCCCTTCCTCTCTCCCTCCCACTCTATCTGTACAAAAAATGGAAAAATATCCTCGGGTGAGGATAAAAAAAAAAAAAAAAATAGTTTTAGGTTAAACATCCATACATTTGAATTAACATGTATTGTTTGTTTTTATTTCATCTTTCTTGATTTTCTACTTTACTGGAAATAAGATTTTTAAAAACTTTAACTCCATTTACTTTAGTTAACAAATCTAACAAGGATTTTTTTTTTTACCTAAAGAAGAGCTTGCTAACCTAAAATAAAAGTTTTACCTGATTTCAGCCTTTTTCTTAACTGTATATTATGTCACAGTATATATTAGGAACATTTTTACTACTGTCTGGTATCATCTGAATGGATGTATATAGTTGTACTGGGACACTAATAACTTTACCAAGGATAGATTAAATAATGTTCTGTACATTTTGTTGTCAGTTTATTTTTCACCTGGGTTTATCATATATATTAGGTATTAGACTGTAGAGCTGAAAGAAAGTTTAGAAATCAGTTAATTTTTTAGTTCTGTTGTTTTATAAATGAAGATGGTGAAGTGTAAAGAGTACATTGTCACCCTGGCCAGTTTGGCTTAGCAGTTAGAGCATTGGCCTGCAGACCAGAGAGTACCAGGTTTGGTTCCCGCTAAGGGGTACGTACCTCTGTTGTAGTTTGTCCCTGGCCCCAGTTGGGGTCGTGTGGGTGACAACCAGTCGATGTGTCTCTCTCACATCGATGTTTCTCTCCCTTTCTTTCTCCCACTCTCCCTCCTGCTCTATCTGAAGATAAATGCAAAAATGTCCTCAGGTGAGGATAAAAAAAAAGAGTACATTGTCATTCCAAAGTTGCAGTGTAAGTCAGTGATAAAATAATATCAGAACCCAGCATTTCATGTGTGGTCCAGTGTACTTTCTAACTTACCATAAAACATAAGTGGCTATGGGTTAGTCACTTGCCTTTTCTTAGTTCTGTAATGAAGCCTTTAAACAAAATAATGTTAGAGATTTGCCAGCTCTAATGTTCTTTCTGAGGATCTCTGTGTTAAAGCCTTACGCTTGCACAACAAACTCCATGACTTTAGTGAGTGAAGGAAAATAGAGGGCCAGCTGCAGAACTATTCATATCTACAAGTAATACTGCTGTGGGTTTTATGACAGCAAAGTTTTCCGAAGACATTTTAGTTTTAGCTTGACTGTCAGTTAACCAGAATATTCAGTTTATTAAATGTACTGATTTCTCTGTCCAGGTAGTTCAGTTGGTTAGAGTGTTGTCCTGATACACCAGTGTTGCAGGTTTAATCTCTGATAGGGCACACACAAGAAGCAACCAATGAATGTATAAATAAGTGGAACAAGAAATCAGTGGTTCCCTCCCTTCCTCCCTCCTCTCTCCAAAATCAATAAAAAATATATATATGTGTGTATATATGTGTGTATATATATATAAATGTACTGATTAATCTGTCTTAAGGTAGGTAGACTTTAAAGAAATATAAACATTTAGTATTCTTTTAAAAAATAAGAAAATATTGTGAGATTCATTTTTTTCCCTTAGTTATGATCAATCACTCAACTTCTGATCAGTTTTTTACACCTAAATTGATGAGACCCAATTAGTGATATGATTTTAAGTACTGAGAGCAGAACTCTTGATTTTTTTAAAAAATAGTTTTGTTTTGTTTTTTATTCATTTTATAGAGAGGAAAGGAGAAAGAGATTGAAACGATGAGAGAGAACATTGATTGACCGCCTCCCTCATGCCCCCCACTGAGGATTGGGCCTATAACCTGGGCATGTGTCCTGACTGGGAATTGAATTGGTGACCACTTGGTGCATGGATTGATGATCAACCAGTGACCCACACTGGCTGGGCTTTTTTTTTTTTTTTTGCAGTTTTTATTAGTTTACTTTTGTTAAGATTTTTCTCCTTTGACTTTTTTTTTTTTTTAATCTTCACCCGAGGATATTTTTTCATTGATTTTTAGTGAGAGGGCGAAAGGGAGGAAGAGAGACACATCGATTGGCCGCCTCTCACACAACCCCAACAGGGCCAGGGATGGAACCTGCAACTGAGGTATGTGCCCTTGATCGAACCCGAGACTCTTACGTCTGCAGACCAACGCTCTAACCTCTGAACAGAACAGCCAGAGCATGCTTGATATTTTTATAGATATATGTTTTAGAAAGGTGTTGTAAATCTTTCTTCCATGTCCACTGCATAATTTTTATGTAAATCATTTGTATTTCCAGTGGCCAATGATAATGCTCCAGAGCACGCTTTGAGACCTGGTTTCTTATCTACTTTTGCCCTTGCAACAGACCAAGGCAGCAAACTTGGACTTTCAAAAAATAAAAGTATCATTTGTTACTATAATACCTATCAGGTAAGTTAATAACTGTCGAATGATTTGGTGATTTCAACTATAATTGTGTTCTGTATTAAATAGCTTGTGTTGTCATTCTAAATTTGAGTTTTAAAATGGGTGGAATTTTAAATTCTTAGCCTTCAAGTTGGTTATATTAAACTATAGTGATTTCCTTCACATTTTACTCCAGGAGTTAATTACTATACAAAAGTAGTTTAAAAAGATGTAATAAAGTACACGCTATCCTGAAAAGGGTAAGTCATGTTACTTTTACCTCCAGTAGATGGTGCCCTTAGTTAAATAACTGATTTCTCAGACACTGTGTTGTTGAGGCATATACACATTTGTCTTGAAAGTCAAATGATACATTATTTAAATTTGTTATTTTAGCTAATTTCTATATTTGGTTTGGAGGATACATATTATTACATATAATATATACATGCATATATATAAAATAAGTGAGTTTCCTAATTGTGGGAAAGAAATTAGTTGCTACATAGTTCATGATCTCCAGCTGTGTGTATATATATATGTACATATATATATAGATATTTTTTTTTTATCCTCACCTGAGGATATTTTTCCATTTTTTGTTCAGATAGTGTGGGAGGGAGAGAGAGAGAGAGAGAAATCGACGTGAAAGGTGCACATCGAGTGGCTGCCACCCGCACGACCCAACCAGGGCTGGGGACAAACCGCAACCGAGGTACTTGACCTTAGCGGGAACCGAACCCCGGTCTCTCTGGACCGCAGGCTGACGCTCTAACCGCTGAGCCAAACTGGCCAGGGCTCCAGCTTTATATATTTTTTTTAGAATAAATTAATCACTTGTTTTTTAGAGCAGTGCTTACCAAAGTAGGAATTATATACTACTGATGATACACAAGAAACATTTTTTTTTTTTAAGTTGTATATTTTAATGTGTTTTGGGCAAAAGATAACCAACCCATTTGACCTTTAACTTGACTGGTGTGGATTAGATTGAAGTTAAGTTAAAGATAATTGATTTAAAGTTAATTTAAATTTGTTTAAACTATATCGGTACATAGGAAGCAGAAAATTCATGATGATACAACTACTTAAGTGACTGAGAAATACTTCCTTTAGCCATTTAATTATTAACTTTTTATTGAGCTCTTACTATATAATTGACACTCTGCTGGATAAAAAGATGAAGATACAGTCCCATCTTAAAAACTTGCCAGGCTAAATGGTATTGTTTCTAAGTGAAAATCAGTTAAGTCTGTTTTATGGAAATAATTGTTTTCAGCTCTTTCATATTTTATGATGTAATGCCATGATGTTGGGCTAGTATCTTACACATTAACCATTTAAAAGTTTTTTGAAAGGTTAAGATAGTTCATTGAATTATACTGCCTTTTCACAACACAACATAGTATTTAGATCTTATTTTCTTTTTAGGTGGTTCAATTTAATCGTTTACCTTTGGTGGTGAGTTTCATAGCCAGCAGCAATGCCAATACAGGTGTGTTTTAATTACTTGAAATGCAGCTTTTAATTGTTTATAATACCATATCTGAGCAGTCTAATATGATAGGAGTAGATTTAGGGTAAAAAAAAAAACCCCTGAATTTGTGGGCCAGGTCCACAGTCTAGTCTTTGCTTTCCAGAAAAGTAACTTCTCTGTTTTTCATATCTGTACATTCTGTACAGTGGAGCTAATATCTGCTTGTGTGGATGAGTTACTCTTTGAGATAAGAAAGAAAATGAAATGTTATCTTTACCTATTGAATGCTACGTCTTGCTCACATTAACACAGCTTTAGAAAACAGAGTAGAGAACCAAACAAAACAAACCAAATGGTCAAGGATGAGTTAAATTCCATATAGACCAATCTATGAGAATTATTTAAATCTTGAATGATAGTGAACAAGGTGACTGTGAAGACTGTGAATGGGATGAACATAATCACAATCTCTTGAGAATTGAAGAATAGAGAATAAACATTAGTAAGTTGTACTTTCCAAAGCAGATAGTAAGATCCCATTATATTCAGTAGCCTTCCGTGTGTATCTATGTGTAAAGGAACAGTATTCAGTTCAATTGTATTTTTTTACTCCTTTGGAATGAAGGGTGTGTGTGTGTGATTTGGTTTTTTGTTTGTTTTTATCCTCACCTGAGGACTTTTTTTTTTTTTGCATTTATCTTCAAATAGAGCAGGAGGGAGAGAGGGGAGAAGAGAGAGAGAGAAAAACATCGATGTGAGAGAAACACATCGAGGGGTTGCCACCCACATGACCCCAACTGGGGCCAAACTGCAACCGAGGTATGTACCCTTAGCGGAAATTGAACCCAGGACTCTCTGGTCCGCTGGCTGACGCTCTAACTGCTGAGCCAAACCAGCCAGGGCTGTGGGTTTTTTTTTTTTTTTTTATTTTTTTTTTTTTATTTTTTTTTTAAGGTCTATCTTCTTCAGATTTGACTGCTATTTAGAACTGTTATAGATTCCTGTTCTGTTTTTTTTTTTCTTTCTTTCTTTCCAAGCTGTTTGAGCAAGTTCTATTTCCATCTGTGTCACTGAAACCAGTCCTTAGATTCCTGATCTTTAAAATGAGGGGTTTAGGTTTGATAATCTAGTCTCTTCCATTTCTAAATGTTTTGAAGCAGTAAAATATATATGTGAAAACACTTTGTGAATTATACAGGGGTGGGCAAAAGTAGGTTTACAGCTGTAATACAATAATTAATAAATAATACAAGAATGAATTCTTGTGTACTTGCAACTATAAACCTACTTTGCCCACCCCTGTGTAGGATAGTAGTGGTGTCAGTGTTTAAGTATATTAAACCTCAGTTGTAATAAATCACCATCACATACTAAACCATTGGTTGTTATAAATTATGATGATGTACAGAATTATATTTTAATACTTAAAATATTTCCTTGAGAACCCCAGATGCTTTTAATATTCTGTGAGACAGAGGAAGATCCTTATTTATTTGAACATAAAGTAAGCAGTGTCTAAAATATATAGCCTTTCACTCTGGTAAACTAAGGAGAAGCTAGATATGCTAAATTTCTACACTGGGTTGTCTTCCAGATTCATTGTTGAACTTTCTTTTAAACATGGAAGTATATGTAAACTTCTTCATTGTGAATATGAGTTTTTTTGGTTACTTTACTTTGAATTAGAATATTTATTTTAGTTATGGGAAATACATTATGTCTCGTTTACTTTTCAGTAACAATTTCAACAAAAGGGAATTTAAGTCAGAGACTTTTTCAGGAACATTTTTTCTAATGTGCTAATTTTCTTACTCTCTTTGTTTTAGGACTAATTGTCAGCCTAGAAAAGGAACTGGCTCCATTATTTGAAGAATTGAGACAAGTTGTAGAAGTTTCTTAATCTAACAGTGGTTTTGATGTCTACCTTATCTTCATTATAGCAGACACAATATCAATCTAGCAATCTCGAGACCACAACAATACTTGTATCTATGTACTCAAGAAAGGGTCCCTTTTCTACCTTACACTAAAGAAAAAGTATGTAGAGACAGTTTATGGACAGAGTATCTTTTCTTGTATAAGTCTTATTTACTGAGATCTGGGGATACCACAGAAATGGTTCAGTTTATCACAGCTCCCATGGAGTTAATCCAGTCACCAAATCAGCGTGAGATGCTATTTGGTGGGTCAGAATCAAACTAGTATGTTGATCCACTTGAGCCATGAAGTGCTCTCTCTTTACATTCTGCCAGGCGTGCAGAACGAAGCAGATTCTTTTTATTGTGAATAATAATGAGGATATCTTTTTTTCATGGTGTTTTATTTCTTTGCATTGAGTGTGGGGACGATAAAACGGCTTAGTAAAGTAATAAAATCAGTACAATCACTAACTTCCCTGTGTATATATTGTTTTACAGTATAGGTTAATATTGCTAATTGATTTGATTCTTCTCAGAGGGTGCTGCTATTTAATGAAAACAATAGCTAATGCACCCCACTCTGCTTTCTATAACCAATCATTGTTTTAATGTTTGTGTTCTTTATAAAATTTAGATGTGATTCATCATTGAACTCCGTTTCCAATATTGGTATATATGTAAACATGGTATTACAGCCATTTTTTTTTCAATACATGAGTATAAATAAAATAGTATTTTTAAAAGTACACTTTGAGCACTATGTAATTTTTACTCCTCAGACTACTTTCAAAGTTTAAAGGTATTACTTAATTCACTGTCTTCAACCACATCGATAAGTAGTGAGTGTTTCTTGTGGATATGGGTTTGGAGATAGTTTTACCTAGCATAAACTGTCAGTTGGAAAATAAATATTCAAGAGCCTCATTTAATCTCTATGAAATTGTATCATACTTCTAGAATATCCCCTGTATATTCAGGAATGCAGTCTGTCATTTGAGGTTGTTAATTTCCTCCTGGGTTCTTTGACAGTCAGACTTGAGGACCTGTGTGCCATTCTCCAGAACTACCACATTGTAGAATTCTAAGGAGCACAATTCACATCATATTTCTGTGCTTCAGGAGTGCATTTTGCATGGAATGTGTGCGAATGTGGTTCCTGGAATTGTGGACTGAGGTAATGGGCCAGGCACTGTGCTTGCTTCTTTCACGCACTCCCCCTCCCTCCTTTCATCCTATGCAAATGGAGACAAAATCGTGCGACCTGCCTTTAAAGAATTTACAGTTCAAAAAATGAAATGTGAAATGCTGTGACAAAGGATGCTCTCGAAACAGAATAGGGGCTTTTATTTATTTAGCATTAGATTCTGCTTTATTTTGAGAGAGAATAGGAACTTCTAAATGGGGCAAGAACAGCAACCTTAACTAAGAAGTAGATGTAAGAGAGATGCTTTACCTGCAGGGAACCATACATAGTTAATTGTTGCAACCTAATGGAGCATTAGACATACCCATTAAAATCCAGAATTCCCATTATCTGGATTATTTAGTAATGTCCAGATTTTTGCCAATGTAGTGATTCATAAAATAAGAAGGTCTTTTACAAATGAGATAACCAAAATTTTAGTTGCAGGTAATAAATATGTATCTAAAAAACACCAGAAAAGGAAACTATAATAAATAGAGATTTCACTGGATAAAGAATGTGAAGGGATTAGCCAAAGAACAGATATGCATATCCCATGGACATGGACAATACTGCAGTGTGGCGATGGCCAGAAGAAGGGGAGGCAGGGACAGGTGGAGGTGGGCAAAGAGGGTGGAGGGAATAGGGGAGTCTGCAATTATGGCAAGATTAAAATGTTTTACTAATTAAAAAATAAATAAAAATAGAGGTGCTTAACCTTTGTACAGCAAATACTACTATTAAAATTTCTATTCAAAGGGGTATAATAAATTGAAAATCTGTAAGTTTTGGAAAGGTGGTATAAAACTAAATTAGGTGTATACCTAGAGAGATCAATGGAACAGACCAACTCAGGAATAGACGTTAGTACATACATATGAGGACTTAAAACATAAAGAGGGCATCATAAGTCAATGGGGAAAAGATTATTCAATAACAAGTAAATCCAGTATTTCTTACATTCTGCTGATAAAAGTGAAAATTTTTATGCTCCTTTATGGGGGACAGTTGAGCAATCTCCAGCAAACTTGCAAATACCAGAATTCTCCAGAGAAACAGAATCCACGGACACAAAATATTTAATTTGGCTACCCCAGGGCCATTCAAGTTGACACAAAATTAACCATCACAGCCAGCAATTCCAATTCTAGATATTTATCCTACTGATGCATAAGGGCACATAGAAAATTACATGTTTACAAGTCTATTCATTGTAATCTGCTTAATAAAACAGGATTGGAAGCAACCTAGATACCCATCATAGGTAAGGTGACCGTATGTTCTGTTCTTTTTGTTTTGTTTTTAACAGTACCAAATTATACTTGCTTTTCATGGTATAAATTATCAGAGCTTTTAACTCAAGTGTCCCATTTTATAAAGAAATTACATGGTCACTCTAATCAGGATTGGCTAAATAAATTACTGCATTTGCCCAATGGAAGAAAAAATGAAGACTATAGGTACTGAGATGGAATGATCTCTAAGACACGTTTATTGAAAAAAGCATGTGGAACTGGGTATTGTATATTACAGTTATATATAAGATAAAATATATGTGTTTGTGTGTGTGTTTATATTTGCTTGTATATGATAGAGTATCTCTGTATATCCACAACCTGGTTACATTGCTAACCCACAATGAGTGGACTAGGTACCTGGGGGACAGGGATCCCAGAAATCAGCCTTTCACCATAAATTTTATTAAACTTCTTGAATTTTTAACTATTTAAAAATAATAAAATATTTTGGCAACAAACTTCATAATAAAATGGCGATGAGGTATTTGGAGCAGAATGTTGTATCCGTCAAGGTTTGTCAAAGAAACAACCAGTAGAATATATATGTATAAGATTTATTTCAAGGAACTGGTTTACATGATTGTGGGAACTGGCAAATGCAGAATCTGTAAGGCAGGCTAGAAGGCTGGAAAATCTCAGGCAGGAGCTGAAACTACAGTCTTTTGTCAAAATTTCTTTTTCTTAGAAACCTACGTTTTGTTCTTAATGCCTTTCAACTGATTGGATGAGGCCCGGAGGATAATCTCTTTCATTTAAATTCAGTGTACTGTTGCCCTGGTCGGTTTGGCTCAGCGGTTGGAGCGTCGACCTGCGGTACAGAGAGACCGGGGTTCGGTTCCCGCTAAGGGCACGTACCTCGGTTGCAGTTTGTCCCCGGCCCTGCTTGGTCGTACGGGTGGCAGCCACTCGATGTGTCCCTTCACATCGATGTTTCTCTCTCTCTCTCTTCCTCTCTCTCCCTCCCGCTCTATCTGAACAAAAAATGGAAAAATGTCCTCGGTTGAGGATAAAAAAATAAATAAATAAATAAATAAATAAATAAATAAATAAATAAATAAATAAATAAATAAATTCAGTGTACTGTAAATGTCAAGCACATGTATAAAGTACCTTAATGGCAACATCTATACTCATGTTCCATTGAGCTATAGGTTAGCCTAGCCACGCTGACACACAACCTTCACTGTTTACCCTTGTCATCTTGGCAGCTGTACACATCTTAAACCATATTTAATTCCAAATAATGACAACAATCACATCATACATCTGTGTAACATACAACTATTCAGCATACAACTGAAACATGTTATCCCTTTCCCCAGAAGAGGATGTAAAGTCCTTACTATAATGTAAGGTTAAGCACTTTTTGATACATTTTATGTTAGAGGCTAAGAGAGGGGGGAAAAAAAGATACTTTCATAACATATATGTGTGTTTATTGTGTGTGTGTGTATGTGTGTGTGTATATATATATGTATATATATATATATATATATATATATATATATATAACAAAATAAACATAAAATAAGGAAAAAATATAACAATCACAGTCCTTGTTTCTCCAACAGAGTATGTGGTTGTAGCTGGTATTTATAACTGCCTTTCATTACTGATTCCATATGCCCTCAGCAGGCCCTTCAGCTGGTCATACTCTTTGCCTGGTAGGGTAATGCAAACCTTAGTTCTGGAAGAATTTGGGTCATTAGTTGTCCTGCCTGAATTGAAGTTAAATAGCTTTCCAATGACTTTAGTTACAGGGCTTGGTGGTAGTAAGATCTAGGAGATCTGTATTTTAGACATACTCCTCCTTACCTCCATTGTACAGTAATGGCCCAATTTCCCCTCAGTAATCCGGATCAATCACCCCCGCCAGCACAGTAATTCCCTTTTTTGCCTGTTGATTTGGAGGGGTAAGAAGCCCGAAGTAACTGAGTAGCAGTCTTAATGTCCAGATTAATGGAATTGTGTCCTCTGGTGGAGACATTCCTCCCTTTGTCACAAAATCTCTAGACCAGCACAGCCTAAGAATGTGGGGACAGCCCAAAAGGTCACTAGGGTTAATAGTGGTGCCACGTATATTTCTACCCCTTGATTCTTGAACCTATGGGAGAAATAGCACCATATATTAAAGACTGATTTAGAGCATACATAGCTTCCTGGAGCGCATTGCCCCAGCCCTGACACCCAGATAGTACAATAGTGAGTCTTCAGTAGGCCATTCCACCATTCTACCAGGCCAGCGGCTTCAGGATGATGGGAAACATGGTAAGTCCAATGAATTCCATGAGCAATACGAGAAATATATTGTCCTCAAAACCCAAAGAGGCCCATTAGGTATTGTGCTGCTTTTTTGGTGGTGGGAGAAGCCAGACGCATCAAGTTAACCTGTACTTTATCAAAGATAGTTGACCTGTTCCATACCACTGAACCCCTAAAACTTCAGTGAGATAGAAGGCCCTTAATTTTTTGCTTGATTTATTTCCCACCCTCAGGCACACAGATGTCTTACAAATGAGTCTAGAGCAGTTGCTACTTCTTGCTCACTATGTCCAATCAGTGTAATGTCATCAATGCAGCGGACCTGTCTTGTAGAAGGTAAAGGTGGTCAAGGTCTTCGTGGACTGAATCGCAGCATAGTGCTGGAGAACATAGACCTCTGAGGTAGGAGAGTGAAAGGTATATTGCTGGCCTTGCCAGATAAACTGCTTCTGACACTCTTTACCAATAGGTATCAGGAAAAAAACAACATTTGCCAGATCAATGTCTGTATACCAGATATCAGGGGCCGTGTTAACTTGTCCAAGCAATGGGCTCACATCTGGAACAGCTGCTGCAAGTGGATTCACCACCTGGTTAAGTGTGTGATAATCCATTCTTGTTCTCCAGGAGTCCTCTATTTTCTGCACAGGTCAGATAGGTGGGCTGAATGAAGATCACCACCCTTGCATCCTTCCAGTGTTGATCGTGGCACTAATCTCCGAAATCCCTCCATTGCTTTTGGTTTACTATCTTCCTAGGTAGAGGCAACTCCAGTGGCTTACATTCGTCCTTTCTTACCACATCTCAGAAAACCAACGTGGGTATTTTGCCAGTTGCTGCGGGTGTCTATACTAGTGTTGCGTTCTGACACTGGGGTAATGACCACAGGTTCTGGAGCCCACTGGACCACCATTTTCCTTGCTGCTTCTGCGGAAAATCCAGTCTCTCTTAAATGTCCTCCAGATATTTCGGGGAGTCCCCACAGAACCCTTTACGCGTACTCCTGAAACCCGTCTGCCACATGGCACCCGCCAATCTCATTTGCTCTTGTTCCTGTTCTCTGCAATGACCTTTGTCCCCCAACTCTGGCCATTGCTGCTGCTGCTGCTGCTGACAGAAAATAAGGGGGCCTAGAGGCTGCTGAAAGCTAAGGGTGCCATCTTCACAGCTGTAAATGGGACACAGTATTAGTGTCTGTCCCTTGACTCTAGTGAAAAAAACCCTTAAGGCTTTGCCAAGTGTCGAAGCAATAGACAAGAATGTGCTCAGAATCACCCGTTACAGATGTCCGTAATTCATCAATAAAACATGCACCTCGATCCTGTCTACCTTCAGGTGAACTCTTTCTCAAGAAGTCTCTTGGTTCCTTTTACCTGCCAGTCCATTAGACCAGGGCTCCTTAAATGTGCTCCGCAAACCGGCTGTTCTTTCGGTTCACGGTGGGTGACGAGAGAAGCCCAGAAACAGAGAGCTCTAAAATCTCACAGCAGTTTGACATAGTGACTTCGTGTCTGTAGAATCTGATAATAAAAATGGGATTGTGATATTTGTATTTTTCACTTCACTTTTCTATTTTTACTGGATTTTACCAAATTCCCGTCCGAAATGAAAAATAGGAAAGAAAATCTGATCTTTGACCACAGATGATTAGGAGGCTCGACCCCATGCCCTGACAGCCCGAATCCACAGTGCCTGGGAGCCTGCTGTGTACTGGACTTGCTGGGGTGAGGACCTAAGACCTGCTCTCACCCCTGCCGCGTGTTCTGATGCCCAGTGGCTCTGAAATAGGGGTGCAGGGTTCCCTCAGAGGTAGTAAAAGCCATCTTCACCACTGGGTGACGCTCCTGGTCCAGAGGGAACAGTGCTTCCGTGGGGCAAGATATTCCTGGGGGAATTCTGAGACTACAGAAGACTCCCCTTATTCATGGTCTCACTTTCTGTGGTTTCAGTTACCTGGAGTCAACCATGGTCCAAAAACATTAAATGGAAAATTCTAGGTATTTTGAGAGAGAGAGACCACATGCACATGACTTTTGTTACAGTATATTATTATAATTGTTCTACTACGTTATTGTTGTTAATCTGTTACCGTGCCTAATTTATATAGCAAACTTTATCATGGGCATGAGGAAAAACCATAGTATTAATAGGATTTGGTACTACCTGCAGAGTCAGGCATGCACCGGGGGTCTCGCATCACATTCCCCATGGATAATGGGGACTACTGCTAACTGCTAACACTTTGGCTGTGTTTTAAGAAGTGATGCCTTGATGATAAGCACATACCTGTTAGCAGACATGGCCTGACACAGACACATTGCGGGCTATTCTCCCAAACCTCAGTCACATCTGCCATTGGCAGAAAACACCCTCCCTCATCTTGGACTGTAGAAATAGCTGAGGGTCTCCTCTCAAGAGGTGAAATCATGACCACTTTCCAGGGCTGCTGGCAGCAGCAGGTAAAGCATCTAGCATAATGCTAATGACACAGTAGATGTATAGTAGAGGGTTTCATGTCAAACCCTCAAAAAAATGGCTTTATCCCGACGGCAACACACACTCCCTCGTATAGCTTTGTGTGCCTCGCCTGCAGTATTTACCTTATTTACGTCTATACATTATCATGTGTCTATTGTCTTTTCCATATTCAATTAAGAAACCCTTGAAGACCTAGACTACTTTTTCAACTGAATCTTTCATAGCTTATAGTCTAACCGATATGGATTCTTCATTGCTATTTATGATATTAATCAGTTGAAATTCTTTTAAATTACAGATATTAAAATATATTTTAATGGCAAACTATTACAGGCACAGAAAATCAGGCTCTTTTTAATAAACATAACCAAAAAGTATAAATAAACATGACATGTTTTACAAAAGGTAAAAATAACATTTCCTACACACACAAAAAACACCCTTGGTTCTAGGGAAACAAAATATAAAACCATTTGTAGCTCCTTACTGTGCGAATGTAACAGAATACATTTTAACTTGACATTTGCTTTATCTCATATGATACAAACACAACAAAAAAAACCCATCTTTTTGAAATATACAAAAATGTAATGGAATTTCTGAGAGCTAGATGTTTAAATTAACAAAACTAACTTAACTAACTATTCCTTTGGACTGCAAGAGCAGTGTTGTAGCTTTGCACCATAATCGTGTTTGGGGGTTCTCCCCCCACCTTCTCTTCCTTCAAACTTCTATCTAAAAAAAAGGAATATTAACAAAGATAATAGAATCTATTTATGAGCTCTGGATGACAGTATCTCCTTCCCGTTTCAATCCCCTTGTTCCAGTTTGAAAATGCTGTGTAAAAAACACATTATTATACGTTGCATGTGGATTTAGTATTGCTCCCTCCACTGGCAACAAAAGTTGCTCTTGAATAAGGTGCAGGGTGCTCAGGCCTCGCAGTGCTGGGTGATTCTTCCTTCTCTTGGGCCAACACCTTCAGTTAACTCTGGGGAAGGGATCATTGTGACATACTCTTCTTGAAAAGACTCCCTCAGTCTATTTGGAGAAATGTTGGATGAAGATAACTTAGCACTTCCATATGCTCTATTATCATTAGAGTAATATTTATAATAATATCATTAAGCTATATCATCTACTACTTTATTACCCTTCCCCAGTTTATGTTTTCTCACTCTTTAGAATATTTTCTCCAAAATGATTGAGATTTTTTTTTTAGATTATACCTTCCTTTGTCATCTTACATAGTCATCCATAAGACATTTAGTTTTCACAAGTTTACCATTAGAAAGGAAGGAGGAGCCCACCGACTTCTGAGCCTTTTACGAAGAGAAAATAAATACTGCAAACATTTTCCATTATAGTTTTGGAAATATTTTTTTGGTTTTTTTTTTAATATTTTTTTGTTTTTTGAAGAATAATCCTATTCCCTTCCCAAACCAATCTTTGATGTCTGCTATCTCAATATACTTTCTAAAGAGGCAGCCCGAGCCTCAAAGTAGACAGCTGTTTCCTTCCCGGTTAGTAGCTCAACCTGTCAGTGAAGCTGACCGTGGCAGAGTGGGACTCCCGGCAAATCATGTCCACAAGCTTGAAGACCCCGGTGAGGGAAAACACAAACCCTTTCTCTTCCGTTGCGTGTTCTAGGAGTGAGCGCACTGGGTGTGGCGGCCACACCATTTCCATCAGAACGATGACCGTGGGTACTGAAGCAGATGACAACACCTCGAGGGGCTGCAGCTTCCCACGAGTCAGCAAATGTGGTGTGTTCGGAAAGATCCAATCAACATCTGCTTTGGATTTGTTTGTAAAGAAAAATCCGTACTCAGCTTTCGGCTGAAGCCTGCTATGGATCACAGCACCGGTGGACACGCCACGCGGCGGCCGGGCCATGGCGCCCCTCTCGGGAAGGGTCTATTTGAAGATGAACGACTGAGATCGGACTGTGCCTTCCCTTTGGTCGAGCTGTTTTCTTATTTGAGACTGTAATAAAACGCACACATATGTGTATGTATTATTGAGCGATTTTAAGAACAAATTCTGGCTTTAACAAATATTAAGACATGCTGATTAGTAAGGAAACCGTGCAACTATAAATTAATTATCATGTGCTCTCTCCCCCCAAGTTTTAATCTTTTTCTTTTTCTGTAATTTTCTCAGGAGAAATATAGTAAAGTGGTTGCTAAAACTTGTGCAAATTGGAAATTGGCCTAATACTTATAGTAATCCATAAAATTTTATACTACTAAATGAATCAGAAGACAGAGATCTAAATTTATTGATATGAAAATATATTCACAATATATTATTAGGTGGAGTGAGTGGGTAAACACTTAAGAATGAGTAAGTTTTGTTTAAAAATATTTATTAAACGGGTGTCAATGGGGAAATAAGGAGAAACATCTGTAACGAAATTAATAAAAAATAAAAATATTAAAAAATAATAAAAAATAAATAAAATAGTTATTGACACAGGGAGAAATCTGAAAGTATGCGCATTTGATGTATTTTTAACCTTAATTTTTCTATGATGATTATATATTACTTGTGTAATTATAAAATACGAAGAATAAAAAATTGATTCATATCTCAGCAAAGGTTTCATATGGCAAAAAAATTCCCACTGGGTATCAAATACATTAGAACTTTTCAAATGAGTGGTATATTTATTTGGATCTCAAACTGAAAAGTTAACCGAAACAAAAGGTCAAGTATCTAGAAAGGAAGATTTAACAAGATTCTGTATATCAGCTAATTTCATAAAAAAATTAATTAGAAAAATTGTTTATGTTTAAGGATTTCAAGATCATGTGTCCATAGGAGTTTTTAGAAAGCTTTAAGGTCAAGTTCTGGGCTAACAGTTCACTAACTTACAAACATGTACAAAAACTGTATGAAACTGATAAATTTTTATAAGCACTCCATATTCCCCCTGGAAGATATATAGAAAACAGATAAAATAAATTATCTTTTGTCCTTGACCTGTACAAAGTAATGCTATGCTGGAAATTAAACTAGGTTCCTGTGGCAAGCTTTCTTCTCTGACAATTTTAAAGGATTTTCTACTGTAGAAATATGTCAGCTTTCCTCTGTTTGACTTTCTGGTCCCACTGTCCTCCTCCAGGCAAAACTGGCCAAGCTTGCACACTTGAAGGAAGACCGACAGATGCTCCAGCACAAGGCTCTGGGGCTGAGACCCAGTGCAGGTCCATCCTTTTGCTTTTTACCCCTTTCTGCAGCCCTTCCATGTCCCTAAAGAATGAACAGACTGCCCTGGCCAGTTTGGCTCAAGGGTTAGAGTGTCGGCGTGCGGACCAAAGAGCCCCACGTTCGGACCAAAGAGTCCCGGGTTTGATTCCGGCCCAGGGCACTTAACCTTGGTTGCAGTTTGTCCCCAGCCCCTGTTGGAGTCATGTGGGTGGCAACCAATCAATGTGTCTTGCTCACATCGATGCCCCCCCACCCCCACTCTCTTTGAAGAGAAATGTAAAAATATCCTCGGGTGAGGATTTAAAAAAAAAAAAAAAAAAAGGAACAGACTATTCCACAAGCCTACCAATAGACATCCCAGTCTCGGAGATAGTCTAACTCTTACAACAGAAACATGTCTCAAATCATCACCATGTTATTTCTGAGTATTAGTCATCCATCCAGAAAAGTTGCATAACTTACCAGTTTCCAGCGTAATATCTTGATCCACTCATCAGCTTCTACTCCTGTCTTTGCACAGAGATAAAATGTCCTGAATGGAAATACTAAGCTGAAGACAAAAGAAAGAAGGTAAGATACTCTAGGTGGTGAGTTGAATACACATTAGTTGAACACTAATTAGAGGATTCCAAGAAAACAAGAGTTGACACAAGGCCGGAGGAAGCAATCTGCTGTATTCAGAGCTATTCCCGCCAGCACTCTGCAGAAACGTCGAGGACGTTGTGGATTCACGTTATCATTATGGACCAGACTTATATTTTCAAATGAGAATCCAAAGAAGAGGAAAACGCGTCCAGGATACACCCATATCCTTTTGTCTTAGACTGAACACACAACTCCCATGTTTATTCAGCTGACCTGTAAAATGACTCAGAACCCGTGCTATGATTTAAAGAATACTCAAGACAGAGAAGGAGTTTGATGAAGGAACTCATCTGGGTTATCTTGTCTCAGCGAGACTAACGCCGCCCCCTTGTGGAGATAAGCAGCTAGTCATCCTGCCCACCTCCGGCCATGAGTTAGTCTCTGCTGGAGGGAAGATGAACTTTCCTACTAGCACAGAAGACTTGTTCTAGGAATATATGGTAGCTCTTCGTTTGATTGTTTCTTTGGCTATTGAGTTAAAATCCTTTGACTAATAAGGTCAGCTGTAGCTTACATCTTATCCATACTTCCTGGGCTTACAGTTGAGATGCAAAATACCAAAAATCTTTTCCCCTTTCATAAAAAAGAAAAAAAAAAAAAAGCCTTGAACTGAAATTCAGAAGGGTTTCTATATCCTAAAGACAAACAACATATTTTGTTTATACCAGTAATTAATGTTTAATAGATGAGACCTCAGTCCCTGTATACAGAGGGTACACCTTGATGTGAATGACGTCCAACTGAGGGGTGAGTGGACAGTGAGGTAGGATGGAGTGGCACTGTGGGCACACTGTATGAAACTGGTTTCTGGCATTGTCATTGTTCGTTACTCCCTGTGGGAACCATTATTCCTTGGCTATTAATACAGAGAACAGTTTCCTTTCTTCTTACTAACAGACCTCCAGATGATAAATTATAATTGGTTGAAGCCAATTATAATCATGCTAGTACCCTTTCCTAGCTTCCTCGGCTGCCAGCGATGGCCAAGGGACCGAGTCTAGGCCAATGAGATATGAGGGGAAATCTGATAGGAAACTTTCCGGGACATTTTGTACTTTCCTGATAAGAATGGACAGACATGGCCGATGCCATCCCTACGTCTTTCATCATGACTCACATAAACGCTGGAGCAGTAAACATGAGGAAAAGGCCGACAAAGTTGTAGCGATATAGGACCTGACCTTGTCAAGTCAGCTGCCTCCCTCCCAATATTTTCATATCGTATGTTATGAGAAAATATAAACCCCTGCTGCCTCATGGTTGCTTTATGTAAAATTTTTAAAGATGTCCACTCTTGGTTGATACTATAGAATTCATTTTAATTTTCTTAAGTGGGATAATGGTATTGTAGTTCTATAAGTGATCTTTTTATTCTTAAGGCATGCATATTGAAGTATTTAAGGGTAAAGAGTCTTGATACCTGCAACTTACTTTCAATTGGTTCAGGTAAAAAAAAAAAAAAAAGTGAATAGATAAAGATAAAGCAAATATGGCAAAATATTAACAATTGATGTGTCTAGGTGAGGGATATATAGATATATGTCTTTCAACTTTTGTAGGCTTGAAAACTTTAAAATAAAAGTTGGTAGGAAATAAGACACTGCTTTCTCAAGATACTTTACTTCTCCTAGTTAGCAAACTGTCATGCTAGACTGACTATGTTTGAACAAAACATTTTTGTGGCATCTCCCAGAAATTGTCATCACAAAACAACTCACCTGTGATTGGAGTCAACAAAATTATAACTGAGGCCAAAACTCCAAAGGAATAACGCGGTTTCAGGTGAATGGCATCCCCTTTGTGGGTCACACTCGGGCAGTGCAGTCCCTAACCGACTGTACCCGCACATGTGCACTCCTAGCAAAATGCCTGATTTTTTTATTAGGCTAAATCCATGTCACCCAGATCAAAACTTCTGTACACATTCAGACATCGTTTTTTATTCCTCAGCTAAAATAAGTAGCAAGATAACTTGAGCCCTGGCCAGTTTGGCTCAGTGGTTGAGCGTCGGCCTGCAGACCAGAGAGTCCTGGGTTCGGTTCCCGCTAGGGGCACGTACCACCAAAAAAAAAAAAGATAAAAAGAAAACTTGAAAACAATATTTTCTTTATAAAACAACTTACCAAAAACAGTTTACCCTTTCCTGTGAGTAATCAAACTGTACAGCTGAACATTCTGTTAAGTCTAGGATCCGAATTGGTTCTGGTGACTTAAAAAAAAGAAAGAAAGAAAAGCAACCTATGTCATCATAAAACAAACACAGATCTGTCCCTCACTTATCCACTAACAAATCTTCAACTATGTGCAACAGTACATTTTCCTTTCACCAAGGGGATGGATAATAGAAAACCTACTAAGGGAAGTAACACATTCCTGGTTTGGAAGTTGGCCTCTCATGCAACTGAGCACTAAGAAGACATTGATTTATAAATTTTAATTTGATGGAGATGGATTTTAACACATGGAAGGAAGGAAGTCATTTTTCTCTTATGTGTTTAAACTTCTACTTTCTCAGAAATTTTGTACAGGGAAGGTGAGAAGAAACAAAATAAATTAAAATTAGCTTAATGACATGAACATGGGCCATGCACATGCTGTTAATAAAGGGAGAAATTGCTGCAAGAGACAGTTAGTACACTGTGGTAAGAGAACGGTTCCATTGCCCTGGGTCAGCGGGTCTGGAGAGCAGTCCCCGGGAGACACATCTCATCTTCGCAAAAGAACTTGGCTCATATCAGGAATCAAAAACTCATGTTTCCACTGATTTAGGGGGTGCTTCAGGTGCTCATAAGGAAAAGTTTAGGGATTTTAAAGGCAGATGTTCCTTTCATCTAGAGAGCTGATTTTAAAAGGGAACATGTATTATCACGTTTCTCACCATCTGGTCTTTGAAGTATTTCAGTTCATTCCTGTGCAGAGTGAACCACCTTGTTTTCCAGGTCTGAGAGAAAAAAAAAATTCAGAACATAGGTTTTGAATACAGAAATGCAATATTTGAACCAGATAATTCTCTTTTGTTTTAGAAATATTTTAGATATGGCCAGTTATTTTAGATAGGGCCAGATATGGCCCTGGCCAGTTTGGCTTCATGGTTAGAGCATCAGCCTGTGGATCAAGGGGTTGCTGGGTCGATTCCCAGTCAAGAACACATACCTGGGTTGCAGGTTCGATCCCAGGCCCCAGTCAGGGTTGTGCAGGAGGCAACCAATTAATGTTTTTCTCTCTCTCCCTCCCTCCCTCCTTCCACTCTCTCTAAATATTAGTAGAAAAAATATCCTCAGGTGAGGATTAACCAAAAATTTTTTTTTAATAAATAAATATATATATCTAAAAGATTAGATACAATAAAATATTCTTGTGGTGTCATTTCTGAAAAAGTTAAAATATCTACAAAATTAAAATGATTTGTGCATTAAGCTCATAGTAAAAGCAAGTATATCATTAGCATATTTAAACAACTTTTAAAAAATAGCTTACCATAAACATTCAAGGTATTTTATAACAAATACTAAAATTTCCATCTTATTAACTCTGTAATAAGAACAGAGAGCATTTGCTTAGGGCTACATACCATCCTTGGAGGTTTATCTATATTATAGCCAATCCTCATACAATGTCAAAGATTATTATTCTTGTTTTACAAATATGCAAATTGAGGTTTAGGAACCTCAAGCCACGTAATACTCTAAACTTTGCCTAAGAATTCCATGGCATTGATGGCAAAAACTGCTGTCCCCCACATCTCTTTATTTACTAATCGAACCCTAATCCTATCCTGAGTGCCAATGTGCCTGTTTAAACATGTAACAATGGATTTAAAAATAAACCTGCTGTGAATATGAATACTTCCTGTTCTTAGGGAGCATCCCATCTAGTAGGGACAGAAACAACTAAATATTTAGGTTCAAGTCAAGCTGGGAGTTACCCTTGAGAGAGATTAAGTTTCCTGACTCTTAAAATAGGAAAGGTAGAGATATTTCATGAAGATCTTGGCACAGTAAAATGTGACAGTAACTTTAAACATATGATCACATAAACGAAGGGACAGTTAGACACTCGGACTCACACGTAAAGTCCTAATTGTGTTTTCTTTGGGATTAAGAAAAAAAACAACATAGTTACATCAATGCCAGTGATGTCTTTTGCCTACTTAAAGGTAACATTTCATACAATTTCAAATTCTTTGTTAAAAAAGTTTTTTTTAAAAAAGAACTATTGCTAGAATTCATTTGCTACTTTCATCCTCCATCATTCCATTAATTTTTCCTGGGTATCAACCGTAGGCTACTCTGATACATTTGGCTTTGCCAAAGAAGAATCAAGTAACTTTCCAGAATTTTAGCTAATATTAGTCATTAGGATGAAATCTCGAAGCAGGTAAGTACTAGAACTGGGTCCAAATGAGCAGGCAATTATGCTTTTAAGTGTCAGAGTGAGAACTGAGTCTACATGGCACGTTTTCTTCCTTCGTGGCTGGCTCTGGCAAACGCTCGCATCCTTACCTTGACCAGGCCCCCCTGCTTGGTGAGGTAGCCTTCCTTGGTGCCCAGCTGAAAAAGAAAGAAGCATCAAGTGAAGCCCAGAACTCTTCGACCATGATCATTGTCTTTCTATTTCTGTCCTGTGTTTAAACAAAACACAAGCTTGCCTTTGATCTTTAAATAATCACCTTGCATTCTTCACCTAGGCATTTGAAAATCCTTCCTGTGTTGTTAGAGACTGTCAGACTGCACTGTCTTGCATAATTCTGTAGCAGCAGCAGCCACTGAAATACTTTCTTCTAACTGGAGTCAGCTATTGGCAAACAATAAACCACATCATACCCCTTTTAAAAGCTAGTGTTGGGCAACGCTTGTCATGTGCAGCCCAGCTGCTTGGATTGTAGCAGGGGCATTGGGCACACAAACAGGAACACACACATTGACACTGGGTCAACACATTTGGGAAACTCTGGATTAAGCAAAGGAAAGGAATTTCTTTACTTCCATGCTTCTCAGAGTCTGTATTATGCTAATGTGCTTTATGAACTTTTTTTCTTTATTGATTTCAGAGAGAGAGAGGAAGGGAGAGGAAGAGAGAGATAGAAACATCGATGAGAGAGAACATTGACTGGCTGCCTCCTGCATGCCCCCAACTGGGGATCGAGCCCATAACGTGGGCATGTGCCCTGACAGGGAATCAAACTGGTGACCTCCTGGTGCCTGGGTCAACACTCAACCACTGAGTCACACCCGCTGGGCTCTTTGTGAATTTTTAAAAGGGAACATTAGAAATACCATTACAATATTTATTTTATTGCATAATCCTCCACCAACCCCCGTTTTAGTTTTTCATACACCATCTCTTGAGACATTTATTCCATGGAACAAATTTTCCAGAATGTAGATTTATTTATACTTGATTCATCCAAAAGGAATTGGAAGTGAGAGTGAGTCATTTCTTCTAACATATACATCATTAATTCAAGGGTAACTTCCCTAGCAACTATAAAATGTAACAAATGGTAGGGGACTGTACTAATAGAAATTTACATAAATGTAGAACCCTAAGATGAAGAAAATTATAATTTTGTAGATTTTGGCAGAAATTTAACTCTTGGTAGGATATTCTGTTCTATTATGGTGTTATAATATATCTTATATTAGTAAGGGAAAAGTGAATAAAACTTGGGAAATAAATTACTTGAATGTCAAGTTCTTTTTATGGTAGTTTCCAGAGTATTTTTTCCTGAAGTGAATTCTCTCTACTAAATAAAAACAGGAACAACAACGACCACAGTAAAAAGAGTTAAAGGAAAAAATAATATATGACCCCTTCTTTTAAATTCTTAGGGCATTATAGTAAGGATGAACCTCCCAAGTGTTCATTTAAATAACATTAAACAATATTAGTGAATTTGACTTAGCCTAATCATTTTGATATTAAAAGAAATTGAAGTGACTGAACTTAGTTTGGTGGTTGTGTTTTGGAAATGGCAAAAATTAAGATTTTGGGTTGTTGCAGGTTAAAGTTTGCTGAGGCAAAATAATGAAGGGTGAATTGTTATATAAAAGACCCTGAGAAAACTGTTCATTGAAATCAAGCTAAGGAACTATGCTGCTCCCTTCACCTTACCTCCAGGCAAGCAATATGCTATAAGTATAGTATTTGTTTAAGATTTTGGAGGTAAACGGAAGGCTGCAGAGGGGAGAGCTAAGAATATTAATTTTATTCATGGTCTCAGGAAGTAAGAAAGGAAATAATTATATAGCATATTTATCTTTTAAAAAATTTATGATCTATAACAGGAAAGATATTTTTGTGTCCCAAATTAGAAACCACCTAAATGTTTAAAAATAAAGGGTTAGCCTTCCTACCATCCTTTCTATCTGCTTGCATGCCTGCCTGCCTTAAACGCAGTCAAAAGTCAATGGGTGTGGCGGAGCAAGGTGGGCATCAATGTGAGTGTGTGCAGGGCATTGCACCTTAGAACAGGGTGGACCCAAGCAGGGCACAGAGAACATGTGTGTGGACAACGTGGTTGCAGCAGCTTGGCGTGAGGTGTTGACGCCTGGCAGGTGAGGAGGGCTTTCTGCCTGAAGGGATGGAGGTGGGGGACAAGGCTTAGTGTTAGAGCCACGTCAGGCTAGGTGGGCATCTGCGGTGAGTGTCGGAGTGGCAATGGCCAGGCAGTGGTTCCCGGGCAATAGCAGATTGCTTACATTTGATTGATCACAAATAAGTAAGTGTATTGAAGGTAATGGGATCAATATTCCTCACTGTGGAAGAATATGAAATATTAAAATATGAAAAAACTAGAATGAGCCTTGTGATGCTGGATTAGAATTGGAGGTATTGGCATGAACCCATGGATAGATGGACAGAGAGACAGGTTCATATATAAAAACAGGTATCGAGACAGGTACATATTTAAAAACAGGTATCAATACAGGTACATAGTATATGCGCACATACTTTTGCTAGCCCTGTTCTCAGAGTGGGCTGGAAGAGTGACATCCTAATAACAATAAGCATGTAGCACCCAGATCTTGGTTTCTAAAATACCACTCTCCAGATAAAAAGAACAGAATTTCTTGAAGAAACAGCTGATTCTAGAGATAGATGCAAGGAATGTACAAGATAAGCCTGGAACATTTTGCTAAACTAGTAAGTAAGAAAATTCTCAAAGAATTATGAAGCTGTAACGACAGAGAAGTCACCTTGAATGGGCTCTTATTGGCCAATCTGGGAAAATTTAAGGATTAAAATCAATAATGATAGTTATGATTATAGTCATTAATATAAAAATAAATGCAGAGATTCAGAAAATAAAAAGCTTTTTCTTGCAATAGAATGACAACCAATAGATGTAAAAGGCATAATAGAGTTACAGAATCACCATTTGGCAACAATATGATGCAAAACCCGAATCAAAGTGTCAAGATTATGACATCAAGGACAAACTGAGGCAGTGTTCCAGAACACGCAAGAGGTGGGAGGAATGAATGCCTCTTGTGATTGTGAACTGAACCCTTTTGCCCTATCGGACCTTATTGGGAAAACTGGTGAAACCTGAGTGAGATCCATAGATGGGTCAGTGGAGCTGTATCCATATTAATTTTCTAATTTGAATGGCTTTGTGGTCATGTGGGCAAATGTTTTTCTGTGTAGGAAATACGCATTACTTCGATTACTTGAGGTCGTAGGCATCATGTAGGTAATTTACTTTTAAATGGCTCAAGAACAAACATATTTCCTTGTGCTATATCATTAACCTTCACCCATGGATATTTTTTCCATTGATTTTTAGTGAGAGTAGAAGGGAAGGAGGGAGGGGTGAGAGAGAGGGAGAGAGAGAGAGAGAGAGAGTAATGTGAGAGAGACACATCAATTGATTGCCTCCCACATGCCTGAAATCAGAGCCTGGGAATTCAACCTGATACAAGCCCTTGACTGGAAATCAAACCCAAGACTTGCCAACACTCTAACCACTGGGAAACACTACCAGGGCTGTACTATTCTATTTTTAATTTTTATTGAACTTATTGGAGTGACATTGGTTAATAAAATTATATAGGTTTCAACCCTGGCCAGTGTGTCTCAGTGGTTAGAACATTGATCCAAGGGGTGAAGGGTCACAGGTATGTCCTCTTTGGAGAATTGTCTATTCAGGTCCTTTGCCCATCTTTAATTGGATTGTTGTGTGTGTGTTGAGTTTTATAAGTTCTTTATAAATTTTGGATATGAACCCTTTATCAGACATATCATTGGTGAATATGTTTGCCATTCAGTGGGTTTTTTCATTTTGTGAATCGTTTCCTTTGATGTGCAAAACTTTTTATTTTGATGTAGTCTCCCATTTGTTTATTTTTTTCTTTTGTTTCCCTTGTCTGAGGCAATATATCAGAAAAAAGTATTGCTTTGAGAAATGTCTGAGATTTTACTGCCTATATTTTTTTCAAGTCTAACATTTAAGTCTGCAATCCATATTTTAGTTTATTCTTGTATATGGTATAATCTTTGTACTATTCTTGCAATATTTTTTATATGTTTGAAATTATTTAAAATAATAAATAGCATGTATATTTCCAGCAAACCTCAAACAACCACCAAAAACAGAATGAGAAAACATAATAGAGGATTAACTAAATACATTATGGTATATTTAGGAATTTGTTTTAATGATGTTTTAGAAGACTGTGTAATGACATTGAAGATGTTTACAGATAATTAAACAAGCACATTGTAATTCTATTTACAATGAAGAGCTCATTATATATGTAAGATGTATATTTTATATATGTGTAATATATATAATCTTTATTCAAGAAAAAGGCTAGAAGGATAGATACGAAAGTGTTAACCATGAGAAGAGCTTCAAAGGCAGACTATTAGCAAAGGCAAACATTCAAGGGGAGTGTCCAAGAAAAGGAACTATAACATGTGGTAAAGATAACAGAATAGAGAGAGAGATGTCACAGAAGCAAAGGGAACAGAAATTTTAGAAGGAAGTTGTTCAAAATGTCACATACCACAAAAGGAAAGCTAAGGAAGCTAACATTTTAGATAAGACCTATTCTATGTTAGGCACTTAAAATATATAGTCTCACTTAATCTCTTCCAACATACATAGTTGGCATTTCAGAGTTAACAGGTTGGAGACGAACTCCTGTTTCCCGTTCCCCAAACCCACTCCTGCAATCTTAGCCCTTCAGTGGGTGTTCACCCTGCTGCTCTTTCACGTAGCACATTCAATCCATCAGAGTCTGGTCTCTACTCTCAAAACTCATTCTGAGGTTGACCAGTTATCCCTTTTCCTCTTCTAAATACCCATTTTTAGACCCTCTCCCCAGTTTCAACTACCACCATCTTTTACCCGGTCTGCCTTAACAGCCTCCTAACTGGTCTCCTCCTCTCCAACTTTGCCCCCACTCCTTTTCCACTTAGTAGTAAGAATAATCTTTTTCTCTTCCCAGCCTCCCCCCTCCCACCCCTTCCCCTCTGAGGTTTGTCGGTCTGTTTCCTGCTTCCATGTCTCTAGATCTATTTTGATCAACAGCTTATTTCATTCACGACATTCCATAAGAACTTATATGCATATATGCACAACCAATGGGCACAGACATCAGTTTGGGGAAAGCAGGAAGGAAGTGGGAGCAGGGAGGAGGGGGTCAAGGGTGGGGAGGGGACATCTGTAATACTTGATCTTTTCTCCCAAACTTAAAAACAAATTACATGATTCAAAAATCTCAAAAATTCTCATCAATAGTTAGAACACAAAAAAATGAATTATTTACCTTGTTCTACAAGGCCCTTTGTGTTGGGTAAAGGAGGGACAATTGACATTTTGGGCAGGATAAATCTTCACTATGTATTGAAGCATATTTAGCCTCCATGACCCCTGCTCATTGTTGGGAAACAACAGGGGTCTCTTCTGTTTCGGCACGTCTTGTGAGCAAGGCTGTAACAGCTGTTGTCCCACACCAGATTTTAAAGCATGTTTGTATAGGAAACAGCCTTGAAAGACAGAAACAATGTCTTCCTCCAGAGGAAAAGGCAGACAACTACACATCGGGCGCCATCTATTAGCACCCGTGAAACTGTGGCAGGCTAACTTGTTAGCTTGCAAGTAGGGTCAAGTCTCAGACTCCTCACAGCTCTTGACACCAACGAATGCGAACAGTGCCTCAAAGCATGTGACAACTAAAACACTTTCATTAATCTCCAAACACTTACCTGGACAGTACTTCCTCTTGAGGATGCCATTGCCTTTCATGATCTGACCACTCATTATCTCAATAATTTCATCGCCCACCACCGTCTCTCTAGCTCACTCCATGCCAGTCGTTAAGATCTCCCTGCTAGTCTTTAAAACCTCTCAATGTGGTTCCCACCTTAGGGCTCCTGTGCTGTACTCCCTGCCTGCAGCACTCTCCCCCATGTTGCCGTAAGACTTTCCTTCAGAAAAGCCTCTGCTCAGATATCATCTCCTCAAAGAGGCCTCTCTTCTCCCCTTATCCTACTTCTTCTTTTTTTTATGATTTATTACTATTTTTTTTATTGTTGACTCTATAACAGATGTCCCTCATTTTCCCATCCTTTGCCAGCCTCCATCCGGTCCCCAGCTTTACCTCCCTCTGGCCCTCACCACACTGTTGTCTGTGTCCATGAGCCACGCATATATGTTCTTTGGTATTCTCTTCACCTTATTCCATCCAGTGCCCTCCCACCCTCCTCCCCTCTGACAGCTGTCAGTCTGTCCCATGTATCCATGCCTCTTGTTCTATTTTGTTTGTCAGCTTATTTCATTCATTAGATTCCACATATAAGTGAGATCACAAAGCATTTGTCTGTCTCTGGCTTATTTCATTTAGCAAAATAATCTCCAGGTCCATCCATGCTGTTGCAAAGGGTAAGAGCTTTTTATTTTTATTTTTTTCTTACAGCATTTTAGTATTCCATCGTGTAAATGTACCACAGCTTTTTTATCTACTCATCTACTGATGGACACTTGGGCTATTTCCAGATTTTGACTATTGTAAATAATGCTGCTATGAACATAGGGGTGCATGTATTATTTCTGATTGGTGTTTCGGGATTCTTAGGATATATTCCCAAAAGTGGAATTGCTGGGTCAAAGGGAGTTCAATTTTTAATTTTTTGAGGAAACTCCATACTGTTTTCCACAGTGGCGGCACCAATCTGCATTCCCTCCAGCAGAGCAAAAGGGTTCCCTTTCATTCACATCCTCACCAGCACCTGTTTGTTGATTTATTAATGGTAGTCATTCTGGTAGGTGTGAGGTGTTATCTCATAGTAGTTTTAATGTGTATCTCTCTGGTGATTAATGATGTTGAGCATTTTTTCATATGTCTATTGGCCATCTGTATGTCCTCTGTGGAAAAATGTCTATTCAGCTCCTTTGCTCATTATTTAACTGGATTGTCTTCCTGTGATGAATTGTATAAGTTCTTTATATGTTTTGGAAATTAACCCTTTGTCAGATGTATCATTGGTAAATATGTTCTCCCATACATGGGTTCCTTTTTCTTTTTGTTGATGGTGTCTTTTGCTGTGAGAAAACTTTTTAGTTTGATGTAGTCCCATTTGTTTAATTTTTCCTTTGTTTCCCTTGCCCTAGGAGATATATCAGCAAAAATATTGCTACAAGAGATATTTGAGATTTTACTGCCCATGTTTTTGTCTAGGATTTTTATGGTTTTGCAACTTACATTTAAGTATTTCATTCATTTTGAGTTTTTTCTTGTGTATGGTGTAAGTTGGAGGTCTAGTTTCATTTTTTTTGCATGTACCTGTCCAATTTTCTCAACACATTTATTGAAGAGATTGAATTTTCTTCATTGTGTACCCTTGCCTCCTTTGTCAAATATTAATTGACCATAAAGGTGAAGGTTGATTTCTGGGCTCTCTGCTCTGTTCCACGGATCTGTAAGTCTGTTCTTATGCCAGTGCCAGACTGTTTTGATTACAATGGCCTTGTAGTATCTGATATTGTGGTACCTCCAACTTTGTTCTTCTTTTTCAAGATTGCTGTGACTATTTGTTTTTTGTTTTGGTTCCATATAAATTTTTGGAATATTTGTTCTAAATCTGTGGAATATGCCACTGGTATTTTAATAGGAATAACATTGAATCTATAGATTGTTTTGGGTAGAATGGACATTTTAATTATGTTAATTCTTCCAATCCACAAACATGGTATATGCTTCCACTTGTTTGTATTTTCTTCAATGTCTTTCTACAATGTCTTATAGTCTTCTGAATACAGGTCTATTACCTCCTTGGTTAAATTTATTTCTAGGTATGTTATTTTGTTGTTGTTGTTGTTGCAAAAATGGGATTGTTTTCTTAGATTCTCTTTCTGATAGTTCATTATTGGTGTATAAAAATGCCACTGATTTCTGGATATTGATTTTGTATCATGCTACTTTGCCAAATTAGTTTGTTAGATCTAGTAGTGTTTTAGTGGAGTCTTTAGGTTTTTCTATGTACAACATCATGTCATTTGCGAATAATGACAGTTTTACTTCTTGTATTCCAATTTGGATTCCTTTTATTTCTTCTTCTTGTCTGATTGTGGTGACTAGGACTTCCAGTACTATGTTGAATAAGAGTGGTAAAAGCAGACATCTCTATCTTTTTCCTGATTTTAAAGAATACGATTTAGTTTTTGCCCACTGAGTATGATGTTGGCTGTAGGTTTTTCATATATGACGTTTATTATGTTGAGGTATGATACTCTATCCCCCTTTTGCTGAGAGTTTTTATCATAAATTGGTGCTGGATTTTATTTAATGCTTTTTCTGCATCTATTGATACAAACATGTAATATTTATCTTTTACTTTGTTTATGAGATATATCATATTTATTGATTTGTGAATATTGTACCAACCTTTCATCCCCAGAATAAATCCCACTTGGTCATGGTGTATGATCTTTTTAATGTATTGCTGAATCTGGTTTGCTAATATTTTGTTGAGAATTTTAGCATCGATGTTCATCAGGGATATTGGCCTATAATTTTCTTTCTTTGTAAGTGTCTTTATCTGGTTTTGGAATAAAATTTTTATGGAATCATAAAAGACCCCAAATAGCCATATAATCTTGAGAAAGAAGAACAAAGTTGGAGGAATCATGCCACCTAATATCAAACTATACTACAAGGCCATAGTCATAGTAATCAAAACAGCATGATACTGGCATAAAAACAAACATATAGATCAATGGAACAGAATTGAGAGCCCAGAAATAAAACCAAGCCTTTATGATCAATTAATATTTAACAAAGGAAGCAAGAACATACAATGAGGTAAAGACAGTGTACTCAATAAATGCTGTTGGGAAAATTGAACAGATACATGCAAAAAAATAAAAACAGACCACCTTTATTCACTAGACACAAGAATAAGTCAAAATGGATTAAAGACTTAAATGTTAGACCAAAATCATAAAAATCCTAGAAGAAAACATAGGCAATAAAATCAGACATTTATTGTAGCAATATTTTTTCTGATGTATCACCTCAGGCAAGGGAAACAAACAAAAATAATAAACAAATGAGATTATAACAAACTAAAAAGTTTTTGCACAGCAAAGAAACCATCAACAAAATGAAAAAACAACCCACTGAATGGCAGAACATATTCACCAGTGATACATCTGATAAGAAGTTAATATCCAAAATTTATAAAAAACTTATATAATTCAACACCAAAAGAACAAACAATACAATTTTAAAAATAGGCAAAGGACCTGAATAGACACTTCTCCAAAGAAGACACACAGATGGCCAAAAAACACATAAAAAGATGTTCAGTGTCACTAACCATCAGAGAAATGCAAATTAAAACCACAATGAGATATCACCTCACACCTGTCAGAATGGCTATCATTAATAAATCAACAACAAAAAAAAGTGTTTGCAAGGGAACCTTTATGCACTGTTGGTGGGAATGAAGAATGGTGTGGCCACTGTGGAAAGCAGTATGGAGTTACCTCAAAAAATTTAAAATGGAAATGCCTTTTAACCCAGTGATTCCAGTTCTGGGAATATGTCTGAAGAAACCCAAAATATTAATTCAAAATAATATGCACCCCTGTGTTCATTGTAGCATTATTTACAATAGCCAAGATTTGGAAGCAGCCCAAGTATTCATTTGTAGATAAGTGGATCAACAAGCTGTGGTACAATCACACAATGGAATACTACTTGACCATAAAAAAAGAAGGAAATTGTGGCTCAGTGGACTGAGCGTCGTTCATGGACTGAAAGGTCCTGGTTCAATTCCTGGTCAGGGCACATGCCCAGGTTGAGGGCTCAATCCCCAGTGCAGGGCATGTAGGCGGCAACCGATTGATGTTTCTCTCCCACACTGGTGTTTCTCTCTCTTTCTCTCACTTCCTCTCTCTCTCAAAAATCAATTTAAAAAATCAATTACAAAAAAAAAAAAAAAAAAAGGAATCCTTATGTGACAACATGGTGGGCCTGGAGAGTATTATGCTAAGTAAAATAAACCATTCAGAGAAAGACCATATGATTTCACTTACATGTGGAATGTAATGAACAAAATAAACAAACAAAATAGAAACAGACTCATAGATACAGAGAACAGACTGACAGCTGTCTGAGTGGAGGGGGATTAGGAATGTGGGTTAAAAAGTTGAAGGGATTAAGCAAAAAAAAAAAAAAAAAAAACCCCTCATAAACAGACAATAGTGGTGATTATCAGTAGGAAAGGGGTGGGGGAGATAGAAGAGGAGGGTAAAGGGGGCATAAATGGTGATGGAAGGAGACTTGACTTGGGGTGGTGAACACACAGTACAATATACAGGTAATGTATTACACTATTGTACATCTGACACCTATTAATTTTATTAACCAATGTTACCCCAATAAAGTCAATAAAAAAAAGAAATGTTAGACTTCCGGTCAAGATGGCGTAGGTAAACATGGTATCTCATCCTCCCACAACCACATCAAAGTTACAACTAAACTACAGAACAACCACCATTCAGAACCACCTGACATTGAGCTGAATGGAAGTCCTACAACTACGGAATTACAGCAGCAGCCACATCGAGACTGGTAGGAGGGGCGGAGGCGGACGGGCTGGTCCCACACCCACGTGTGGCGGATAAAAATCAGGAGGACACCTCGGCTGGGAAGGTCCTCCCTGAGGAGTGAGGGGTCCTTGTCCCACACCAGGCCACCAGCTCAGGGTTCCAGTGCCAGGAAGAGAAGTCCCCATAACTCCTGGCTGTAAAAACCAGCGGGAACTGAGGCAGAGGGAGGCTGAGGTGGCTGAAGCCCCAGGCAGCTCCTCTTAAAGGGCCCGCGCATGGACTTATCGGACTCCCACCCTCCAGGCTCCAGTGTGGGGAAGGCAGCTTGAAAGTCACCAGAGACATACAGGGAAGAACTTTGTTTGGCATTTAGGCGAGGGCTGGAGAGGCAGCTTTCTCCTGGGCAGATGTGCTGTCAGAGGTCTTTTTCCTTTGGTGAGCCCTTCCCCCAAGAGGCCAGCAAGGCCAGCAGATAGCCGCCATATGTGGGACTCCAGAAAACTGGCTCATACTATTTGTCCTGCCCTGGTGATTCCCTGAGGCCCTGTCCCACCCAACTTTCAGGCCCACCCAAGCTGTTCCCAGTTGCTTTACCATAGGAATGGCCTGTTTGGATCCTGCTTCACATTTTTCTAAATTCTCTCAAACAAGCAGCATCTAGTCTCAGCGAGCCCCATACCTCTCGTTAAGTGGCTCCAGGCCCAGCACTAGAAGCATCCAGCCTTGGTTCACAACTTGGCTTTGCCGGGCACCTCCAAGCCCAGCACAGGAAACAGCCATTTGCAGACCGCTTTGTAGCTTATGCCTGGTGGCCGGGGGTAGATCACGGGCAGTGACTGACCTGGCCCCAGAGTCAGCACACCCAGTGGACAGCTTCAGAACACTGCGAAGCACCACCATCCAGCTACTTTCACAGGTGACACACTCAAGGAATAAACTCAGTGGGTACCAGAGCCCTGCTGAAGTAAGTCTTGCTCTGTGTGGGGGGCCCCTACACAGCTGATCATCCAAGGCAGTCAGAGGTCGGTGGACAGTGGGCACCGCCAGTCCTTGCATCTGATCAGCCTGAGTAAAACCTTCTCATTGATATGCCAACAGCAATAAAGACTCAATTACAACAGAAGGGTGTAAAATCCACAAATAGGGTGCACCTTGAGGGCCCAGCTGGGAGACCAGGGAGGCTGTGCCACTGGACCCTATAGGACACCTACAACAATAGGCCACCCTAGGAAGCCCAGGACATAGAAACTCTACCTAATACATAGAAACAAACACAGAGAGGCAGCCAAAATAAGGAGACAATAAAACATCCCAAAACAAAGAACAGAACAAAACTCCAGGAAAAGAACTAAACAAAATGGAGATAAGCAACCTAACAGATGCAGAGTTCAAAACACTGCTTATAAGGATGCTCAGTGAACTTAGTGAGAACGTCAGTGAACTTAGTGAGGGCCCCAAGAGAATAAAAAAAGACCAGTCAGAAATGAAGGATGCATGGTCAGAAATGAAGGAGGCACTAACTGAAATAAAGAATAATTTACACAGATTCAATAGTAGAGTAGGTAAAGCCAAGAAGCAAATCATTACTTTGGAATATAAGGAAGCAAAAAACACCCAGTCAGAACAGCAAAAAGAGAAAGAATCCAAAGAAATGAGCATAGTATAAGGAGCCTCTGGGACAACATCAAGTGTACCAACATTTGCATCATGGGGGTGCCAGAAGAAGAGAGGGGGCAAGAAATGGAAAACCTATTTGAAACAATAACGACAGAAAACTTTCCTAGCTTGGTGAAGGAACCAGACATACAAGTCCAGGAAGCACAGAGAGTCCAAAACAAGATGAACCCCAAGAGGCCCATATCATCATCAAAATGCAAAAGGTTCAAGACAAAGAGAGAATCTTAAAAGTAGCAAGAGAAGAGCAGTTAGTTACCTACAAGGGAGTTGCCATAAGACTGTCAGCTGATTTCTCAAAAGAAACTTTGCAGGCCAGAAGGGAGTGGCAAGAAATATTCAGAGTGATGAAAAGCAAGAACCTACAACCAAGATTACTCTATCCTGCAAAGCTGTCATTTAGAATCGATGGCCATATAAAGAATTTCCCAGACAAGAAAAAGCTAAAGGAGCTCATCACCACCAAACCATTATTATATGAAATGTTGAAGGGTCTTCTTGAAGAAGAAGATCACAAATATGAATAAACAAAATAGCAATAAATACATATCTATCAACAATTGAATCTACAAACAAAATGAACAAGCAGAACAGAAACATTTTCATAGATACAGAGAACATTTTGTTGGTTGCCAGATGGGAGAGGGTTTGGGGGAATGGGTAAAAAAGGTGAAAGGATTAAGAAGTACAAATTGATTGTTAGACTGAGAAACGTCAAATCTTAGACTGAGGAACCCAATCTTATGTTGTTTGTAAAATATATAAATAGTAATTTCCCCAAATGCAGTTTCCAAAGGATGTTAAACAGTGTTACACAAACATCCATATTTCTGGGCAATAGGATACCTGTTTTCATTTTCACTTCAGGCAAGAAGTTCTTTTTTTCTGTAAATAAGACTTACTTTTCTTCCTCCACTGCCAGAGCTTATGCAAGACCTGCACCCCAAAAAGGGAAGAGAGACATCTGAAAGCCCTCAGACTCTCAGGTTGTAGAAAAAGGTACAATATTATGTCATCATTGAGAGTACAATGAAGACTGAGAACTCATGTTCAGTAAGGGACAAGAACATCAGATCCAACCAGAACTATTTTCCAGCTGGCTGGTCCAGTTGTCAATCATTCCTTAGTGAGGAGTAATAAGACACACTTCAGTATCCACTAGGAACCCTTTATAATTTTCTGTCTATATTAATGCACAGGAAACTTCATGGACTTCTCATTATATAGTGTGAGTGCAGTCATTTCCAACCATTCAGTCACCACCATTTAAAAACCTCCATCATACAGAGGAACCTTCTATGTATGTATGATCATATATTGATACTTGGGCAGGTAAATCATCGGATACCTGGAGTGAGCAAGGAAGATAAGTAATAAGGCTTCCAAGATGTGGTCTAAAGTGGTCTAGTTCTCCGTAAGTATACTGTATCTCATGCTCACACCAACTCTTCAAATTAGGTATTACCTGAATTTTACTGTTGGTAAAAGACACATATCATAGGGTATGATACAACTGACCTTAGGTGGAGATCTTCAGGAGAAGGGTAAAAGTGGAGGATGTGAAGTTAAACTGAGAGTACAAATGAGTGAGATGTTGAAGTGATTGGTGGTGAGGCAAGGATGGGTAAAGAGGAACGTTCGGAATGAGGTCGACTGGAAAACAAAGAATTAGAAGGTAGGTCTTGAC
This sequence comes from Molossus molossus, assembly GCF_014108415.1. Classification (NCBI taxonomy): domain Eukaryota; kingdom Metazoa; phylum Chordata; class Mammalia; order Chiroptera; family Molossidae; genus Molossus; species Molossus molossus. The sequence goes on along the minus strand of NW_023425344.1, from coordinate 78,195,723 downwards.
TTGTTCCTTGGTCTGGCGATGATTTGTCTTGTTTTCCTAAATTCTTTAGTTCTGAGGTCTGATGCTTCCTCCTCCAACTCTAACAAAGCTGAAATATCAAATGTCTTGCTCAACCAATTTCCAGGATTTTAATTTTTGAGCAGATGTAGCTCAGTGGAAGAACGTAATGTGTGTTTTGAACCTGGCTAGGCTAGAAAGCTACAAAGACAAGCTACGATTCCTGCCCTGAGAAGTGTCAGGCGGCTGAGGGCAGACCGGTGCTGGGGAGGACAGAAGAGGGGCCTTTTAGAGGAAGCAGGAGGGGCTAGGAAGTCTTCCTGGAAGATACTGATTCTTGAAAACTCAGGGGTCAATCCTGGCTGGGTGGCTTAGTTCGTCAAAGCGTTGTCCCATATACCAAAAGGTTGTGGGTTTGATTCCCAGTCAGGGCACTTATCTAGGTTTTGGGTTCAATCCCTGGTCAGGGTACGAACGGGAGGCAATGGACTGATGTTTCTCACATCGATGTTTCTCTCTCTCTCTCTCTCTCTCTCTCTAAAACTCAATGGAAACATATCCTCGGGTGAGGGTTTTGAAAAAGAAGGAAAAAAGAAAAACGAAGGGACAGTGTGACGTTAATAGCATTTCAGATGCAGGCAGGGAGGAGGAGTGCAATCAGAAACGCATGTTGTCGAGAGAGGCAGGTTCCACGGTGTGAGTGTGTGGGCAGCATGCGGGGAGGCCCGACGGTGAGCAGGGTCCGGGCCGGCTGAGAAGACCGTGGGCACCACAGCAGGAGGGTAAGCAGGAAGGTCATGTGTGAATCTGTTTCTTAAGAGAGATGTCTCCAGTGGCAGAGTAGAAAAAGGACTGCAGACACAGAAAGGGCACCTGTTTCAATAGAATCGTAACCGAGTATCTCCAAGTGAATATTTTTCACGTGTAACGGTTGGTGTCTAGAATCAGTTCGTGATATTTCACCTGTGTGCTCTCTTCTTTATCCTCTGCACAAACCCAAATGTCTTATACCAGGAGTATTCAGCAAACAACGAGGAAGAGAACAGAGGAGGCTTGAGCACAATGCAGGGCAGAGGGTGCCGGAGAGGAACTTTGCAGGCTCACAGCTCACAGAACAGAGAGGACTGAGACGCACCATGTGTGCTCCGGGGCCCTGGCCCTGGCCAATGGCACACACTACAAAGAGGGGCAAGTGTTTTCTGTGTGCACCCTTCATTCAGTCAAGGAAGAGAAGCCTGGGAGAAATAAATTCCCCAGGGTTTACAGTAAAATAGTTTTGAAAAACATTTTTTTCTTCCACAGACAATTGAAATGTAAAAAACAAACCAAAAAAACCACGTTTTTTCCCCCCTTCATTTTAGAAACCTGTTTAGGAATACTTCAGCCAATTATGTGAACTTAAACATCTCTCACCCATTCTAGCAGAACTAGTTTGACTAAGTTAGGATGGAGAGTTAAGTGCCATTTTCTAAGTATTTAAGATCCTCTCATAAATTGCATTGCATTTCAATTTTATTTTTTTCTTAAGATTTATGCTGAACCAGATGAACTGAGTCATAGGCATCGGATTTTATGTTCCTTTCCAGGCATTATATCCCAAGTTAGAATTTGTACGTGAACAAACATTAGTGTATCACTCTCATCGCACTTCGTCACTACTGCACACTCAGAGCTATGGCAGATGATGGCCACTTACAGAAGGCGCGGTGGGCACCAGGTCATTTTCTGTTCTTCCCGTCTGCATTGCTGTGTGAACCCGGACGGATTCATAAATGGAAGGTTCTTCCACTTTCCTTGGATACGGATGTTTCAGAACAATCAGAGTGCCTGAATGAAGGGGGGGAAAAACATATTCAAATGGTTTCCTCCGAAGAAGGCCCAAACGCTCACAACCGGATAACTGTAGCTGGACTGTCGCTTCGTGTTTATCCATGACTTCACTCGTTTATTTTCCCAACATTTACCGAGCACCGTTGTGAGCCAGGCCCTCGATCTGGACACTGGAGATACGAAGCGTGATGAGATGATTTCTGGCCTCCTGGTGCTCAGACTGAACTATCAAAGGGTATCACTTAACACATTTTCATTTACGTGAACTGGGAAAGAGACCGATGTCAGGATATGAGCGAAGCAGGCTGGCGGCTCCCGGAGGCCCGGAGGAACCAGCCTTTCGGTGGGAGGCATCAGGAAATCTCTCCTAGGGGAGGACATTGATCTAACCCTTAAGCAATAACTGTAAGTTTTCCAGGTAGACTTTGCAAAATCCATGAAGACAAAACCCACAAATGCACTGGGATATAGGAGAATTTATTCTACTGCCCTTAGTTCTTACTAGTTTCAGAACAAACTTGTAACAAATCACTGGATCTTAAAAAAGTAGACTCAGCTTCTCTCTACTATCTCCTACCACCCAATTCATGAAAAACTAACCAAAGCCTCTGAGTGTCAAGTGAACATGCCATGAATATCCACTCACCTGGAGGAGGGCCTCCAGCAGGTACCGCTCTGCCCAGGGCAGGCTTTGGAGGCTTGGGCACATCACCCAGGGGCTGAGAGCGTTCTGACTCTGCTTCCGACCCAAAGTCCAAAGTTTCCCGCTTCTGATCCTTCCCTTCCCCCAATCAGTCAGTCAATCAGAAACTAGAAACTTTGACTACAAAAAAGTAAAAGTTTTCCCAGCCGGTGTGGCTCAGTGGTTGAGCATTGACCCATGCACCAAGAGGTCACCAGTTTGATTTCCAGTCAGGGCACATGCCCAGGTTGTGGGCCTAGTCCCCAGTGGGGGGCATGCAGGAGGCAGCCAGTTGATGTTCTCTCTCATCGATGTTTCTATCTCTCCCTCTCCCTTCCTCTCTCTCTCAAAATCAATAAAGGAAAAAAAATTTTTTTTTAAAAAAGTAAAAGCTTTCCCCTTTTGTTATGGATTCTTTTTATTTTACTAGGGTATTTTATAGGGCAGGCTTGTGAATGTACTAGGCACGAGGAGATGAAAGAATTCAGTAATTCATTCAAGGCACTTGTCTAGATACAACAGCAAAAAAGGGAGATACAGCATCTACTCTGTGGCAGGGGAGACAGAAAAATTGGAAAAAATGAGATGTCAAGTGAGAGAAGTGTTTTGAATGAACTAATAGATCAAGGTAAAGGAATAGAGAACAAGAAGTGTGGGGTTGGGCAAGGGTGCTATTTATATGGGTGGTCAGAGAGACTCCTTCGAAAAGGTCGTTTGAAAAGTTACAGAGAGTATGGACCTTGAATTGGAGTAAGAGAAAGGCAAGGAGGAAAAAAAAGTCCCTCCCTCTGTAGTTATAAAAGTTGTATTAATAATGATAAACCTACAAAACAAAACGGAACCTCTCTATGGTGCTTGAGTACACACGAGGTGCTCACTGCACGGACACAGCTGCGGCTTCTGATACCTGGGCCCCGGGAACGCGCTGCTGGAAACGAAAAGGCGCAGGAGAACAGCCAGGGGAGGGGTCCCTCCTCTTTCTGCGTGGAGCTCGTGTCCGTGGCCCTGGGATCACAACGCAAACGGCCTTGTGCAGTCCTCGGAAGGCTTTTGTCAATGTGCGCCTTTCGTGAGAACAGATGTAGTCAAATCAGGACAAGGGGCTGGTTACAGGTTCACAGTCATAGCGAAAGCAGCAATGACTGGATCAAGAGCAGCCGTTGTGCGGGCTCGGGGCTGTGTGAGCCGTCGTTGGTGGCAGGTGCTTGATGGATTTGGGGCTGGCACCTCCGTGACCTACCCCCAGAGAAACACCTCCAGTGATGTGCCAGGCATCACCTGGTGTCAAGGAAAGAGCCAGCACGGCCACTGAGTACCTGGGTGACTTTGGACAATTGTTCCAGCTTTGGTTTCCTCCTCTGACAAGTAAGAATAATTATCTTTTCTTCACAAAGCTGTTTTAAGCACCAATAAAGAAGTGTTTGTGAAAGGATTATTAAAATGTTAGATGTTATTATATTTTGATATAGAGTATTAAAAAAAATTTTTTATTTTTTTATTTTTAGAGAGGAAGGAAGAGGGAGAGAGAGAGAGAGAAACATCAATGAGAGACAACACTGATTGGCCTCCTCTTGGGGATCAGGCCCACAACCTGGGCATGTGCCCTGACCAGAAATCGAACTGGTGACCTCTTGGTGCAGGGGTCAATGCTCAACCACTGAGCCACACCAGCTGGGCATATGTAGAGTATTTTTAAATCTTTCAATGGAAGTCCCATGTTTGCATCTTTGGGAACGTGAATTTTAAAACGTTAAAAAGGACCAATGTGTGACATTCTGCTAAGAATAACAATGACAGTTGCCTGGTGGTTACCGACTAGTGCTAAGACACATCAGTGCCCCCTGAACGCTTCTGTCCGACAGTGAGGCCAGGGGAGTTGCAGCCCAGGAATCAAAATGGCTCACAAATGACAAAGAATGTGAAATTTTTGTGCTTTCTCATAAAAGTTGATGCTAAATTTTACCTTCCATCTGAAAATAGTATTTTAAATGGTGCTGTAGAAAGATGCACCTACTCAATCTTTTTGCATATAACCAGACATACATATACCCCCAGGCACACTCCTATTGGCTCTATTTTCTTATTGCTGCTGTAACAAACCACCACAAGTGTAGTGACTTAAAATAACTCAAATTTATGATCACAGTTCTGGAGGTCAGAAATCCAAAAGGGGTCTCACTAATCTAAAATCAAGCTATGGACAAGGCTGCTTCCCACCTGGCGGCTCTGGAGGAGAATCCATTCCGGGCCTTTTCTAGCTTCTAGAGGCTGCCTGCATTCCTTGACCGGCGGCCCCGTTCTTCCGTCTCGAAGCAACAGCAGGTCAAGTCGTCTCACGTTGGTTCCCCCTCTTCTGCCTTTGTCTTCCACTTATAAGGACACTGATTACACGGGGCCCCCCTGGACGATCCAGGATCATCTCCCCATCTCAATGTCAGCTGACTAGTAGCCTTAATTAACCTTAATTCCCTCTCACCGTGAGACATAACTTATTCACATGTCCAGGGAGAGATGTGAGCATCTTTGAGGGGGCCGTTGTCCTGCCTACCACAGCCGCTGGGAGAGCAGAGCCCGGGGGGCCAGTCGTGCTGCCATGTGAGGATCTCGGGGCTGGTGTTGCTCCTGAGCCTGCAGCGCTGTCCCCGCTTGGTATTGGAAAGCCACTGTCTTTACCACAGGCACTTGTCCAAACCCTGTGGGCCCCTCAGAGCAGATATGATTCCAAATGTATCTTTGTATCCCTCCCTCTCGATCCAGTTTCTGACATAATGAAGACTTGATAAGTGAATGAATGAGTGGATGTCACAGTAATTCAGGTTTAAGGCAGGAAACGGCCTGGGATGGGCCAGCCTCCGTGGTCTACACCCATCCTGGCCTGGGGCAAGGACAGGGCAACACCTCTAAGTGTGGCTCTCCATATCTCCACTGGGGGACCCAAATTCTACTTGAAAGCTTCTTCTAAAGTTTAACCAACAGAAGCTAAACTGAAGGAAATGATATTGAGTCAACCAGGAAAGCAGACTTGACTTTGAATTGATTTTAACTAGTAAGACCATAAAGGAGGCCAGACTGAATGGTGGAATGAAGAAAATGATAAACTACTTATGAAGTGGTAACTTCCCCTGATAAAAATCTGGCCTCCTAAAAGACAGGGCTCCTTAGCTGACCATTCTGCCCAAGGAAGGGCCAATAAACAGATTTCTTGGCATGGCTGCTAGGCTTACGATGATTTCCCCTTCTGAAGAGACTGGCCTGTCCCAACAGAGATGTAGAGCCCCATAGACGCTGGCCCTCCCCCTAAACACCTCACCTGGCTGCACTCACTGCCTGGGGATCTGCTTAGTTACTTCTCTGGAGAGAAGGTCCACTGACTTCAGTTTCTGAACGACATGAAGGGAATTGCTGTTTCCTGCCTTTGACGTGAAACCCGGTTTCAGAAACACTCAGTGGAGGTACATTTTTGTAGTGAGCAGAGCAGGACCAAGGCATTTTGATTTTCTGAAAGCTTCAGAGTTGCCGTGATCACTGGCTGATTGCTTATTGTTGTTCAGCCTGTCCTCGGATTCTTGGAGGGAATACTAATATCCTTCTAAAAAATTCCACTTCTCTCTTTGTAGTCCTCTTTTTTTTTTTTTTTTAAATTCAGCTTGTCACGGTTGGCTTCTGTGATTTTCAATCAAAAGAAACATATAGTCTTGGCTGGTTTGGCTCAGCGGTTAGAGCATCGGCTCGTGGACCAAAGAGTCTCAGGTTCGATTCCGGCCAAGGGCACGTACCTCGGTTGCGGTTTGTCCCCGGCCCCGGTTGAGGTTGTGCAGGTGGCAACCAATCAATGTGTCTCTCTCACATGGATGTTTCCCTCTCTCTCTCTCGCTTCCTCCCTCTCTCCCTCTCACTCCATCTGAAGATAAATGTAAAAATATCCTCGGGTCAGGATAAAAAAGAAAGAAAAAAAAACTTATATAGTTAAGCCACTACAGACTCATTATCATCTCCACCCAAGGTTCAAGACAGTGCCTTGGCTCCATAGGAGAGGAACCCTGGGTTAATAATATTCAACATAAATGAACTCCAGGACTTGGTTGGAAGATTCACATAAAAAGCAACCAAAGGCAGGGCTGGTAGAAGGAGAAGAGAGAGGAAGATCAGCAACCACAGGTCTTGGAAACCTGGTAGCTAGTTTCACTTCAGTTTCTGAACTTCATGAAGGAGATTGTTGTTTCCTGCCTTTGACTAAAACTCGGTTTCAGAAATGCTTGGTGGAGGTACATTTTTGAGATGATCAGAGGAGGACAGAGCAGGCATTTCATTTTGCTTTGCCTGAACCGTCACCCGCAGCACACCTCCTCTGTCTTCTGTCTGTGCAGCCGTGAGTCTGCATTGAAGAGGTCGTTCTGTATTCCAGCCGGGCCAGTAAGGACAGGCTCAAGCCCCAGGCACCGGTTTGGTGTCTGAAACAGAGTGTAGTGCAAGAGCACACATCGCTCCCGAAAGGCAAGCTTTTGTTTTGAATCGTTCTTGTATGCACTAAATCTAGTGCTTTACTGGTCAGATTCCCCAGCTGGACTGGAAGAGTTTGAGGGTGAGGATGCTCTCTGATTCATCACTAAATCGTCAGTGGCTAACAAGTGCCCAGTTCATTGTTGGCACTCACTATCTATTTGATGAATTATTTTAAAATAAGATCTCATCTATCCATGTTTCATTATTGACCTCAGGCTCAGAAAACGAGCTTTGCAGCTGGCTTATCCATGATGGACTCCTCTGTCTCTTCCTGCCAATGGGAAGGGGCTTTCTGGGGGCAGGGGGAAATGTTATGGGAATAGTCAAGATTTGTCTCCTTGCAACTTGCCCTGCAAATGGACTATAACCCATCATAAAATGGTGCTAGTTCAACCACATTCGTTTACATATGAAGGGCCTTAAAATTTGAAGAAGACACCATACACCTTGGTTAAATACAAATTCAACTGTCCCTAAACTAATTCTTCATGATATACCGATGCATGTACAGCTCTTGTGTATAATATTATGGAATTAATGACCACAAAAGGACTTAATGGTATAAATAATAATAATCATTGAATATTTATGCAATGCTATAAATCATTCTAAATGTCTTTCATGCCTAATCTCATTCAATCTTCACAGCAAGTCATGACCTTTTAAGGTATGAATTATTATACCATCAACTCCATTTCATAACATGATAAACTGAAGCTCAGAGTGGGTACACAACGTGCACGAGGACACACGGTGGTGAATGGCAGAGACTGGAGTTGAACTGGGAGTCCATGTGTTTAATCATTACACCATATATAATGATTATGGTATTATCAGGGCTAAGAATTGGTGTGATAACCACCACTAAAACCCTCTATGGCATGTGAAATGCTGTACTCTATCTATTGTGGGGAAGAGAGCATATGCATAAATTGAAATTCAAAGCACTGGATGCTTTGAGGCAGCTTCAGAAAAGGCGATGTGAGTTTTTGCCTCAACATTTCTCTCCAGGGCTCAGTTTCTTCATTTGTAAAGAAGAAATTACATGGTCTCTGAGATCCCTTCCCATTCTAACATCTGTAAGCCTGGTTAAACACACAGGCGCAGCTGAGGGGCAAGAAATATTAAACGCTTTGTAACTAAATGCACGTCCTGCTTCCCGCAGACGTACAGTATGCTTTTGAAATAGTTTTTTCTTGGTGTCATTTTATCGTTGTGTCCCATTTTTCTTTTCCTCCATCAAATTTTAAATTTTATTTTACCTTCTTGTATTTACATAGGCTGTTTGGATCTTTTCTGGAGAGACATGAGTGAGAGGGGCCAAAATATTTGGGAGGTGTTTTCTAGTCAGTCTTTTTATGTTTTAAGATTTCCTCTAGTATAATTTCTCAAATGGCAATGCATACAAAGACAGACGTTCACAATGACTTGTATTCTTCAGGACAATATTGTTATAGAGACAGAGGGACAGGACTGAAATATGCATTGTAGCCCAGCCATATCCTACACACACCCTATTACATACTGTGGCAGAGATTCTTCCCATCCAAGTACATCTAAGGCCATGCTGCGCTGTGGTGACGCGATACTACCGTGTCACCATGACAGCAATTCTGGGAGGAAGCAAGGTGAGTGGAAAGCGCCTACTCCTAGAACAAAGTTAGTCTGGATTCCAGCCTAGCTCGGATGCTTGCTAGCTGTGCAACCTTGGGCAGATAACTGAAAGTCTCTGAGTTTTTTATTTCCTCATTTTAAAATGGCACCACTTTACCCATCATTGTACATGGTTCAGAAGATTACAGAAATTTGATATTTGTCAGAACATCGAACAGAATGCCTAGAACTTAGTAAACACTCCACAAATGTTGGTTTCATTCTCTTTTTGGCTTGCTTTTTCCTTTTTCAAGTACACCTCCTTACAAACTAAGAAAATGTTTATTTTTTGGCAAACAAATGAAAGAAGTGACTCCTGGTCATGGTCTGGCAAAATTCCAAGTTGTCATAGATTATTCTCAGAAATGTCACACAATTCTCCCATTTAAAATAGTTTTAACTTAATTATGTTCAAATGCTACCTGAGTAAAATGGCTGGTGTCACAAAACAATATAATAACAACTATAGCAATTGTTAAGAGGTTGGGAATCCCCACACCAAAACAAAAAGAGAAGTGGACATTTGACATTTAAGAAAGAACCAGATAGGATCTGCAAAACCGAGAACCAATTACTATAAAGGGTAGGCACAAACAAAGCACTTGATGACTATAATTTTTCATGCCGTTAGGTGATTAAAATCACAACGTAGCAACTCCCATGATAAATCAGATATGACAGTTATATACACACATATATAAATTGCAATAGAAACAAAAGGTAATGGGAAAGGTAATTTTTGTTCTACTACTATTCAGAATTTAACATAAAGAGAATTGTTGTCCATATTTTCAAGATTATATGGGAAACTTGGCCAATTACAAGAGGAAACAGTAAAATTAATAACGGACCAAACATATATAAAAAAGTCTAAAATTTTCAAGTCTCCTTGAATTGAATTTAGAAACCATGTACAAATATAAAGAGGCATTTTCGATAACCGCTCAATATTACAAATGAAAGGCGAGTTCTGAACTGCATCACCGCTGAGCATGCAGCCAGCACAGAACATCATTGCAGACGCCGCTCTGTATGCGCGCTGGAGTCAGCATCGGTTGTCAGGAGTCTCCTGCTGCGGGGCTGCCGCGCCAGCTGCAGTGCAGCGTTGGCGACGGGGTACCCAACACGAAGTGCTGTCTTCATTCTTCTGAGCACTGATTCTTTTGTGTTGGGACACACCAGGGAACAAAACTGGCGAAAACCCCGCTTCTCAACAAGTTTATATACTAGTGCAAAGATTTTTTAAGTGAATTATACAAGGTAAAAAATTTTACCTTTTAGAAGGTAAAAAGGCCATTGAGAAATGTAAAGCCAGAGGGTACATTATATATCTCTAGGATATACTTGGGAAATGATTGGGTTTTGAAAATTGGAAACAGCTTAAGAGTGTTTATGGGTATTAATAAGGAAAAATTAGAGGGAGCAAAAACGTTAATGGAGAGGAGAGAGATTAAATGTCAATTATAGCAAAGGAAAGGGGAAATTATGACAAGAGAATCTTAAGGTTGTCAGGGTATTAGATCTTGTTTAGGAAATATTCATCCTTCAGAATAGGAAGCAGAATTTCTTAGAGTTTAAAATATAGGGAATAGGAATAGAATGAAAAGATATCTTAAAATAGTATCAATCCCTTTAAAGCAATACTTTTACCTATCCTGAGCACAAATATTTTCTTATGACCCAGAACGAAGGGTTCTGGGTTTCACTCTATGGAAGACATTGGATTAAATGTAAGGTGAAGGCGTGTAAAGATTTTTTGAAGATCTCTGCGGCCCTCAGAGGTGTGCCACCCCTATTAGTGGATGAGTGTGAGAAAGTCCCTCTTACATAAACACTCTCCAGGCCTTGCAGGGGGAGGCTGGTCTGAATGGGGTCTGGGCTGGGAGAAGCGGCTTGAAATACCCAAGTCCAGACCTTCCCATTCTGAGGATCTGGGGGTGAGAACCCTGGAAGGGCCTCATCCATTGCGCAGGCAAATGCTTCTCCTGGTGTTTTATCTAACAGAAACTTTAAGAAGAATTTGCACTTCATCTAATGGTGCACAAAGAATCATCAGTCTGGAGGTCTCCTGATGCCCTGATCACAGGGAGCCAACACCAGAAGACAATTCCTTTTTATTTTAAACACTGTACAACCCCCTTCAGTGCTCACAGCCCACAGGCAAGGAGGCTGGGCTATGGTTCGAGGTTGCAGTGTACTCTGGCATGGTACACTATGAGAGGCCCACCGAGAAGGGCCCCCCATAAATCCATTCCCATGCCTCAGAAGCCAGTTCTTTTTTTAAATTGATTTTTAGAGAGAGGGAAGGAGAAAGAGAGAGAGAGAGAGAGAGATCAATGTGAGAGAGAGAGAGAGACATCGATTGGTTACCTGTGCCCTGACCCAGGATTGAACCCCTAACCTGGGTATGTGCCCTGACTGGGAATCGAACCTGCCACCTCTTTGGTGTACAGGACAATGCTCCAACCAACTGAGCCACACAGGCCGGGGCTAACTCTTAAATGAGTGAGAAGACACCTATCTGGGGAAGGTGGCATTTCAGTTTCCATTTACTACTCTTCGTCGGTCACAGTGGTGACTCTGTGGCTTGAGGACCTTTTAGGCTTGAGTCATCACGACTTCAGCATATTATCTAGTTTCCTGAAACCTACTTCTCCCAAAAAGGCAAAATTGGAACACTTATTTGTCACGATTTGTGCCCTTTGTTCCCAGCCTTAGTGACTTTGCCTTCATCTGACTGGGACAGATAAGAAGGATATTTCATAGACTTAGTAGAATCTAACTGAAGGGCTAGAAGCCAGTAAGTCAAGTACATATCCATCAGCACCAGGGTACTATAGCAGGGGTTCAAGTAGCAGCAAATTCCCTATTGGATAATGATCAGAACAGAGGATATGCAGTGCAGAGGGTTAAAACTTAATTTCCTGAGTTTTATAGAAGTAAATAAAATAATTATAGTAGTAATCTTGAGCTTTGGAGAAAACCACCGTAGGAGTCAGGATTACAAATCCTTACAATCACTAATGCATTAATCATAAACCTCCTTTAGCTAAATTAATGTATTTACTGGGATGTTTAATATTGTCCTGAATTCAGTGTCAGGGAGCCTTTACTTTGGAGCAGTCTTAGGTGATCCTCTTGCCTGGTGATTGGATCAGTGCCAGAAAGGTTCAACTCAAAAACTCTGCATTCACTTTAATCTTAAACTGTTTTGAAATCTGTTGGTAGGAAGAATGAGTACCTTTCAAAGAAAGTTCAAAGGGATTGAAAAATAGAGTCTAGGAGGACAGTTTAAAAGAAGGGGGTTGACTTTGCTTGGAGAAAGAAGAGAAGGTTGGAAGATAACAATTATGGCTTTGAAGCCTACAAAGAATTCCTCTTCATAGTCATCCATCTGTCCATCCATCCATCCATCCATCCATCCATCCATCCATCCATTCATCCATCCATCCATCCATCATCCATCCATCCACCCATACATACATCCAAAGTGCCATGCCCGGGACTTGGGGGACATAAAGGACAAAAAGAGAGGCAGACAACGCAGTCTTTGACTTTAGAAATGTCCTCTCCATTGCCAGTGACCAAGAACTGAACAAAACTGAGTGTCAGGTTGGACATGAATAGGAAATAAATCTGAAGTGAAGGGATCTGAGAAATAGAAATGCTTGCCAAAGCTAAAGTAGCAATAGGAATAAATACATCCCCACCTGCCATTGTTTGTGAGAATGACTTCTGGCTAGATGGTGAAGTCATTTTCAGGGCTGATGGGGAGAATTTCCAACAGACAAAAAATAGAGCTTCAACTTTGTAGTTTGGGATATTCTATTACTGGCCTTGTATGGTCAGTATAAGGTAAGGCAAATATTTTGTGGTTTCTACTGTACTTTTCATCTATATTCCACACTGAATGATTCATATCAGGGTTTATCTGGACCACAGAAATAGCAGAAAAGGAAAAGCCAATGGTGACATCTCTTCCTATCACACTAAAATGAACAAAAAGCCCCCTGGCCATGTTTACCAAGAAAAGTCTGTATGAATTCATGATAACTAGTTGTGTCATTAAGTCTTGAGTTCCTCTATGACACAGATTCTTGGAATTGCCTAACTTTTGCTTAACTGAGAATTACCATTTAGGACTTGTAAAATTGTGACTTTACATCACAAATATAGAAATGCCCATTTATTTTATTTAAATAGTATGGACAAAAAAAACTTTGATGATTCCAATACCAAGAGAGTGTGTTTGTTTGATTTTTTTAGGTTGAATATTCTGGTTTGACTTTATCAACTCAAACAGGTAAATTTAAAAATGTTTTAGCCATACGTAAATCCAATTTTAAAACTTATGAGAAACCAAGACAAGACAAAACAGAATTTTATGATGAAATGAAGGAATTACTCAGGAGAGCAACTGTTAGTTTGTATTTTCAATATTCAGTGATCTTTCTGGAAATTTAAATATAAATTTTAGTTTTAAGAATGCTCAAAATTATTTGTTATGGATATCCCCAATATGCATAAAAATAATGAGGAATCAAAAAGTTGTACTTATCTTTGTCTTTTCTTTGTTATTGTATATACTATTATAAAATGAATAGGTGATTTTAAAGAAATTGTGTGCTTTTTATCAATCCTTTAAATAACATTTTGACAAAAATTATCTGCTTTGCACAAAGAACATTGTTTTCTCCTAAAGATAATACTGAAATATATATAAATTTATGTATAGAATGTATTAATGTATCATACGGCACAGTACTGAGAAAAAGTTTCTAAATATATCCAATTGCATGGCATATGCACATAATTCAATAGAAGTGACTAGTATTTCATTGAGATCCACCTGTCCCTCCTCCACCCTGAAACCTGAAACAATGTCTCAGAGGACAAGTGTCTGTGTTCAGAGCTTACCTGTCTCACTTCCAATCAAAGGCTGATTTGCAAAATGCTTGACAAAATCCTTCAAAGATGAGAATTCATTGAAGCCAAATTTAAATGAATATCCAGTATATTCAACATGAAAGTGCTTGACAGAGTCTTTGGCTCTGAAAGGGAAAACAAAATGTTTAACATTAATTGAACAAATGAATATCATTTTTGAAGGAAAATAGTAAGCTTAATATCACCATTAAACCCCCTAAAAACTGAGAATTATGACAATCATTGTAACTATTGACATTTTTTTTTTTAATCCTCACTTGAGGATATTTTTTCCATTTTTTTGGTTCAGGTAGAGTGGAAGGAGAGAGAGAGAGAAACATCAATGTGAAAGAGACACATTGACTGGTTGCCTCCCACAGGACCCCAACCAGGACCTGGGAAGAACCGCAACCGAGGTACGTGCCCTTGACCAGAATCGAACCCGAGACTCCTTGGTCCGAGGGCCAATGCTCTAACTGCTAAGCCAAACTGGCCAGGGTACTATTGGCATTTTTTAAAGCACAGTTTCTTTGGGCATAGTGTGCTCTCATCAATTTTTCACTCTAGTGCAAGATGAGAGACAATTCTCCCTGTGTATTCTATGGCTTATGGAGAGTCCGTGAACAAATCCTTAAGGATCATGAGTTTAAAAGGGCAGGGAAGAGAGATGATGGAAATGGCAGGTCACATGTTCCCCACATTCTCCTCTGTCCTCGGCCCTCCTCTCTTGCTTGTTTGGGAGTCAGTCTGATTCTGCTTCTGTCACTTAGTTAGTTGCACAAGCCCAGCCCTTTCCCTCCCGAGCCTGTTCTATGGCCTGCTGACTAAAATATCCAATTCCCTACATTGTTATTTTCCACCTCATTTTTGGAATGAGGCAGAGCATTAAATAAATTGTACGTTATATACAGTATATATATTTTATTTGAATTCCACTATTTCTCTCCTTTCTGTGCAGGGCACGCTCTGACTTCCACATGCATCCGAAATCAGAATCACCTGGAGGCCTTGTTAAAACTCCAATTTCTGGGCCCTACCCCCCAAATTCCTGACTCAGTAGGTCCAGGGTGGGGCCTGATCATTTGCATTCCTACCACATTCTCAGGTGATGCTACTGGTCTGGGGACCACACCTTGAGAACTGCTGCTCCAGTCCAGCCAAACCTGCAATTCTCCCAGGAGTTTCCACTTTGTCCCTTAGCTCAGATGGTCCCTTTCACCTGCAACTTCTTCCCCTTTGTTTCTGATCAAGCGTCCGTTCCAATATCACCAACTGTCAAGTATCACAAGATTTGTCCAGCTTGATTTACTTGTTTTTCCTCTTCTCAACCATCCAAGCACACATTTTGTTTTCTGTCCCGTCATTTACTGAACTCTACTTTGTAGTGAGGTATTTGGAAATGTCTTTTTGGAAGGTACACTTCCTAAGGGCACGTTCTTTGAATCTTCTGTGACACTTGTCAAAGTGCTTGGCACGGAGTGGATGCTCTTAAATTATTACATACCCTGTGCTGGTCTATGCTTTCTGTCACCTCTGCTGGTGTTTTTGTTTTTTGGTTTGTTTGTTTTTTAAAGTACATATTTCCAAGTGCTAGTAATGGCAATTAGTTATTTTATTTAAAATTTTGCATAAATGTAATATGTTGCCATCTATTTGTAAGGAGCTTATTATGATCCATGTGTTCAGATGAGACAATTATAGGTGAGCCCATAATTCCACATTTTTTTTTTTTAGATTTTGGGGAGATCTACGCAATAAAGGATCTGCAGCATCACCACCTGACACTTTTTTAACATTTGCTGTTGATCAGGAAAAGCACAATTCCTGCTCCCGCCTAAACAGAATTCCATGTTTAAATAATAATTATCCCAAAAATGTTATTTGGAAAATTGTAAAGAATATACAGCATAGTAGCATGAAAAATGTTAATGAGTTTTGTTGTTCTGTGACCCTCTTACTTACCCCACCACCTCCCACTGTTTCTCCCAGTCCCCTTACAGCAGCCTGTAGGCGTCCAGGGACCCTGGGGATGGAAGGTGCGGCAGGCAGCATTCCACCAAGGATCCCAGGTCCTCAGCCCCTGGAGCACATCCACTTTCCCCCAGTTATTCCACACAACGCTGACGTAAATGCTACTGTGAAGGCATTTTGCAGATAATTAAGGCCCCAAATCAGCTGACCTTAAAATATGGAAATTGCATGGGTGGACCTGACCTCATCATGTGAGAGTTTTGATAAAAACAGCTTTTTCTGCTGGTCACAGAAGAGGAGGTCAGAGAGACAATGTCTAGCCGGCCTAAGAAAGAGCAAACATCCATGTGAACTGCGTATGGGGGCCACTTGGCAAGGAACTGTGGGCGGCCTCTGGAAGCTGAGAGTGGTCCCTGGCTCGTAGCTATATGGAAAATGGGAAGCTCAGTCCTCCAGCAGCAAGGAGGTGAAGGAAGAGGGAAGGAGAGAAGGAAGGAAGAGAACACAAAGCCCAGGTCAGCCTC
This sequence comes from Molossus molossus, assembly GCF_014108415.1. Classification (NCBI taxonomy): domain Eukaryota; kingdom Metazoa; phylum Chordata; class Mammalia; order Chiroptera; family Molossidae; genus Molossus; species Molossus molossus. Next base: position 78,179,637 of record NW_023425344.1, on the reverse strand, counting down.
AGCCTTCTCCAACACCTTTATGTCACCCTGAGCAGAGAATCTAGCCACATCATGCCTGGACTTCTGACATACAGAAACTGTGAGCTAATCAATTTACGTTGTATTAAGTCACTAAGTTTTGGGGTAATTTGTTAATGTAGCATAGAAAATACGGAAGGCCCAACTCCAAAGAGGAGATAAGAAAATACATTAATTCTTGGCTTTTGAGCTCATCAAAGCCTGCCATGAATTATTTGGTGAATTATGTTTATAGTTAGTTATTTTTTCTTTATTGATTTTAGAGAGAGAAGAAGGGAGGGGGGAGAGAGACAGAAACACCGATGAGAGAACATTGACTGGCCTCCTCCTGCATGCGCCCACTGGGGATCAGACACACAGCCTGGGCATGTGTCCTGACCAGGAATCGAACTGGCGACCTCTTGGTGCATGGGTCAATGCTCAACCAGTGAGCCACACCAGCTGGGCTATAGTTAGTTTTTTACCCCTATCAGAGAGAGAGGAGATTTTAAAAAAATGTTGCTGAGTTGGATAGAAAAGAGGATTCGGAGAAAAAGAAGTGTAAATGTTGCTACTGAGTTTGTGACAAGGAGGCCGCAACCGTGTTGAGCAGGAAAGAAAAAAGAAAACCTTGTGATGAGGGATCAGTGATCAACGTGAGGGACTGCAACGAAAACATGTATGGCGGTGCCCTCAGAACAGTAATACAATAGTAACAATCTGAGGTTAATGGGTAGATGGCTGAAGCAACTTCATGGAGATCTCACATGCCCAGTCTTAGCCAGGGGCAACTGCCCATGAACCCACCAACACCTGCTACAGAAGGCAAGGTGACAGAGGCTGACGTTGACTCCTCCTGCTTATCTCTTGGTGAGGTCAACTTCTCTGATAGGGAGGCCATCCAGGAGGAAAGGGTAAGGAGAGAGAACGTGGGAGGACTGGGCATTCACTTTTTTTGGTATGCCTGGTAGGGACTAGATTAATTTCGTTAACATCCAGGGGAAATGGAACCTTGAAGAAGAGGGTCAGTCCATTTACAGAAAAAAGTAAAAGTGGCATTATTGCTTGCTTGAGTTTGTGACGATAAAAGCTGCACAGCCACAGATCACTCTGATTTTCCAGAGGAAGTAAGGAGTGTTAAAAGGGCCCTGGGCCACTATTCAGGGACCTGGGTTCAGGTGCCGTTTGTATCGCTGGTTTATTGGGTGTAAGACAGTTTACCACTTCAGGTTCCAGTTTCTTCACCACTCAAGCAGGAGGTTTGGATTAAACAATGCACAAAGTCTCTTTTAGCCATAACAGTTTTCACCTGCCAACGAAGGAGCAAGAATAGTTTTTAACTCTCACCACTCAGAGCACAGAATGCGTGGTCTGCTGGTCTACCAGGAATCATGAGAATTTTGTTATGTGGCTATCTGATTGTGATGGTCAAGTTGATGGCTATGTAAGTAAGAGAGGGGACCATGTTGAATTCATGGAGCTTTGAGCATCCTACCTCACGGAGAGAGAGTACAGCCCGGTCCTTTCGTTGCTGTCCCTCAGGAGGTAGCTGCCATCATATCCATTTGAGAGGAGGAGAGCCTCGGCCGCGTGGCGCGTGAGGTTGCTGTGGTACCACCTAGGAAGGAGAGAACAGTGCTTTCACTCAGGGCAGACTACCAGGTGACTCTTCCTTCACTGGCTTTTCCTCTCAAGGATAACCCCAGCAATACTCCCCACATAGGCAGCCAGGAGACCACGCTCTCAGCCAAATCATCAGGAGAAGGAAATCCCTGGGTATAAAGGGGGAAGCAGAGAGAGTTGGCTACTAGTGAAATGTTATGTGTTGAATTGTGTTCTGAAAACCCATATGTTGAAGACCTAACCCCCGAAACCTCAGAATGTGACTGTATTTGGAGATAGGGTCTTTAACAAGTTATGAGGTCATTAGCCTGGGCCTTAATCAATATGACTAATGTCCTCTTGTGAAAAGGGGATATTTGGAGACAGACTTGCAGATCGGGAAAGTACCATGTGAAGGCGAAGATGACCATCTACGAGTCAAGGAGGGAGGGCTGGAACCGATCCCTCAGAAGGAGCCAACCCATCGACACCTTGACTTTGGGCTTCTATCCTCCAGAAGTGTGAGATAATAAATGTCTTCTGCATAAGCCACCCACTTTGTGGTACTTTGTCATGGTAGCTCTAGCAGACAAACATACAAAATTACTTGGTAAACAGGAAATTTTTAAAAAGTCCAAGTCAAAAATAACCGTAAGAATAGGCTTTGGCCAATTTTCTCTCTTCCATTTGTTTTCTCTGCCACAGTCTCTCTTGCACCGCCTTTTGTAGTGTGGAAAACCACCGAGCTTTACACTGGAATCGTCGTCATGAGAGAAATGGAGTACAAGGAATTCAGATGTTTTAGACAAGATGCAAGCCTCATCAAATATTGTTTCAAACTGACAAACATTTGAAGAGCTGGGAAAGTCCCAAGGAGATTCAAATTGCTCTATGGGTTAAAAAAAAATAAGGTTATTTTAGAAAAGATTACATATCCATGGTACAAGAAAAAAATTCCAGATACGTTTCAAAAGAAGACAGTGAAGTCTGGCTGGTGTGGCTCAGTGGTTGAGCATCAACCCATGCACCAAGAGGTGGCTGGTTCAATTCCGGGTCAGGACACACACCCAGGTCGTGGGCCCGATCCCCAGTAGGGGGCATGCAGGAGGCGGCCAATCAATGTTCTCTCTCATCGATGTTTCTATCTTTCTCTCCCTCTCACTTCTGGTCTCTCTAAAATTAATTAAGGGAAAAAAAAAAAGAAGACAGTGAAAATAAATCTTTTTTCTCACCCTTGATCCTCACTCCCTCTGTTCCTTTACCCAGGGGACACCAATGCTCACCATTTCCTGTGTTTTCTCCTAAGAGACAGCCTATGCATCAGTGATTTTTAACTAGTATGCCACCAGAATTTTTAAAACATGCAAGACACTGACCTCTTTTCCTTTAGATTATCAAATAAAAAAATGACAACAGCCAAAACAACAATGAATGCCCTGTCTTAAATCATAAATACATAAATCGTATAACAGAGTTGCATTTTATTGGTCACATTGCATAATAAGGTTGCATCTGACTGGTTAATTTTTGGAATACCAGAAATCCTTATGTACAAGTATAGGCACCTGATGTTTTAAAAAATAACTTGGAGCAAGCCCTGGCTGGTTTGGCTTAGCGGTTGGAGCATCAGCCTGCGGACCAGAGAGTCCTAGGCTAAGCACCGAAAATAACTTGGAGCAAAAAGGGTAAGTAATTACTACTATTATTATTATTTTTATAATCACTCAAAATCAATCAATTGTCAGATAGGCAAATTATATTTTATATTTTTTGGTGTGCTGCAGAATTTCAGTAATTAGTGTATGTGTGCTATGAGATGAAATAGGTTGCAAATGGTTGATCTAGAGGCACTCAGATATGTCCCTGCTCCCAATTTCATGAAAATAGAGCATTCTAGGCACAGTCTCTGCACCTTGCTCTTATTCCCTTGAGGACTTGATGGAGGCAGTCTAGGTGGTGAATAGCATTGTGGCCTCGAGTTGGTTTGCCTGGGTCCCTATCCAAGTGATAAGTCTTACTAGCTGTATACGTTACATAACTAATCTGAGCCTCAGTTTTCTCACCTCTAAAATAGGATTAATAATAGTCATACTTTACAGGTCAGTTGTGAGCCCAAACTCTAATTCTTTTGATAGCTGAAATCTCCACAAGACCGCAAGTTCTTAAATACCTTTTGCCAATAATTGATTTTTGGATGAACACTTCAGAATAAGATTTAGTTTGAGCCAGTAGATCACATATTTGAAGCAACAAAATTCGATCAACAAAATTCTAAAATGTAAAGGACTTGGACATTCCTTGGGGTGCTTTTCAATGAGATCTGAAGTCTGTGTTTAAAGCACTTACAGAAGAATTGTCTTCTGGCGATCACAGTTTGATGGCAGTTTTTGCTGAGAATTTTTTAGGGTAATCTTTTAAGTAACAATTATATATCATAAATACATTAAAAAAACACTTGAGTATAAAGCCAGAAGAAGCACACTGTGCTCCAATTTGGCCTATCTCTGTGAATGGTAATTTCTGGATGGCAGCTTGCTGAGTCTATCTTGACATCTCTTGGATTTTATGGAGCCCTGAACCTGGACAAACCTAAGATAGTCTGCCAGACAGACACCTACACCCACTTTGTGATGTCTATGGGGCAATGAGGATCTTCATTCCGCAAACAGCTCTCCCATAAATGCCTAAAGTTCCTCTTTTAATTGAGTTCAGCATTTCTTTCCCAGAAACTTAGGATGAGCATATATATCTTCCAGGGGATTGACTATGAAGCCAAATAACGTTACACGTATTTTGTAGGAATATGTCTATCTGTGTCCATGAAGAACAAAGGTTGAAAATACAGTAGAGTGAAGTTGGTAATTTCCTCATATTGAACCTTCTCTACCTTCCGTCATTCAGCTCTGTAAGTCTTTATTTATGAAGTTTCAAATCTGAGCAAAGCAATTGTGCAGGTCAAAAGGACAAAAATGGAAAAACTGTAAGCTGGGCTTTAGAAAACCACTAATCTAGTCAGGAGCAGGAGACAAACATGTTGCAACTGTGTACTCGAGGATGAAGCATCTCACAGAGGTTTCAGGAAGAAAAGTCAAGACCACAACCCAAATGAGCCAACATCGAAGTAGGCCTTGAAGGACACGTAGTTCTTTTCTAAAGTGTGTATGATTTTTTCTGATTATAAAGTATTTGTAGTAAAAATCAAAATATAAACATATACAGAAGAGAAAGTGAAAGTCTTTCACACAAGAGGAATGTTGCGTTTTAAATAAATAGTCTCAGTACTGATCAGAGAAGTTCAAGTTACAACAACAATGTGCCATTTCTTTATTTACTAGATTAGCTAAAACTGAAGAGTGAGACAGCATTAACTATTAGAGAATTTGGGGATGGCGGATATTATTGTGCGGTTGGGAGGGTGTAAGTTGGAGGGAAATTCAGAGCATCTAGTGTAACAGCACGCACGGGTGACCAGCGATTCCACTTCACGGGTCTGCCGAGTGGAAAGCTCACACAAAAGCAGAAGGAAAGACGGACACAGGTGCTTGTTGCAGACGTGCTTGGGAGAGGACACATTTGGAGCTGTTCTCAATATCCAGTAACAGTGAGATGACAAAGTTGAGTGGTCATCAGATGAGATTGTGAAAAAGTGAACCAGAAGTGTTTGAAAGGTGTGAGAGCATTTTTGATTGTCAAATGCTGCGGGCTGGGGATTGGTGCTACCAGCACTTGGTGAGGAGGTGGGGTGCCAGGAATGCTCAACACCTTGCGGAGGGATGGAGCCACGAACAACCAAGAACTGTCCTGCTCAGAGTGCCGAGTGCACCCCTACTGGGAGACACTGAGGGTGTTGTAGACACACACACAATTCACAAGTTGATAGATCCTGCCCTGGCCTGTTTGCCTCAGTGGTTAGAGCATCAGCCCGTGGTCCAGAGAGTCCTGGGTTCAGTTCCTGCTAAGGGCACATACCTCGGTTGCAGTTTGTCCCCAGCCTCAGTTGGGGCCATGTGGGTGGCAACCAGCCGAGGTGTCTCTCTCATTTATGTTTCTCTCTCTTCCCCACTCTCTCCCTCCCAAAAATGTCCTTGGGTGAGGATAAAAAAATAAAATAGTTGATGGATCCCAAAACATATTGTTAAGTTACAGGAATTAGTACCAGGTACAGAATGAGATCACTTAGTTGTATAAAATCGCTCCTTCTCTCCCAAAACTATACAACATATATATATTGACAGATGAAGATATGCAAACACATAAAATAAAGTACACACCCAATACATAAGTATGGTTTCCTTAATGGAAGGAACCAGGATTTAGGGTGTTATTTAAAAAAGACTTTAGTTTAATCAAATTTCCCTAATTTAGCTTGTTCTAATAAAAATCAAAATAATAAAATGGCCTCAACTGGGTAGTTCAGTTGATTAGAGCGTCATCCTCATATGCCAAGGTTTTGAGTTCGATTCCCAGTCAAGTCTCATAAAGGAATCAACCAATGAATGTACAAATAAGTGGAACAACAAATCAATGTTTCTCTCTCTCCCTCTCTTCATCTCTCTCTCTCAAATCAATAAACAAAATAATAAAATAGATTAATCTATTTCTTGGGTAACTACAATTTGAAAATAAAAGAATTCATTTCTTTCTTAATTCAAACTCCAGAGATAAACCTGTTAATAATTTGTTTAATTTTTGAAATTTATTCAACTACTGTTTATTAAATGTTGGAATTGACCCAGCACTTGGATGGAGGGGGGGGAGGGGGGGAGGATATAACCAGAGCCAAGGCCGGGAAGCAAGACTGTGCCAGGTGCGCACAGGGTCAGAGCAGGGCACGGCGTGTGAGGATTCGGGGTGAGTGTGGCGGGGCAGCAGTCAGCAGAGAGATGAAGCCTGGAGTGGACTGTGCTGCTGTGCTCCGCACTGGGGACCACGGCTCATTGGCTGCCGTGATGCAGGCTTTATTTATAGGGCTTTGTATGGTTCACAGGCACATCCAACAGCTCAGTACATAGAGTCCCAGTTGCATGACTTAAATTTCCTGTAATTGGAGCTGTGTTTAAATGAGTTTTTTTTTTTTTTTATTTCATTATTCTGATTTTTTAGGGGGAAGGGTCAGATTTTTAAATTTTTATTTTATGGTATTGATTTTTAGAGAGAGAGAGAGAGAGAGAAACATTGATGTCACGGAAACATGTTGCCTCTGGAAACCTGGGTATGTGCCCTGACGGGAATTGAACCCACCACCTTTTGGCGTATGAGGCTCCAATCAACTGAGCCACACCAGTCAGGGTAAGAGTCAGGTTTTAAGGGACTTGATGTTTGTAAAATTTGGAAATCTCATTAAGATATTTAATATAAAATTACAAAAAATAATATGAAAATAGCATGAGAAACACAAAACATTGCAAATTTAAAAAGCAGATGAATATCACAAATCTGAGACAAATAACTTTTTTTTTAATCCTCACCCGAGGACATTTTTCGATATTTTGCTCAGATAGAGTAGGAGGGGGAGAGAGAGAAACATCCATGTGAAAGGGACACATCTAACGGTTGCCACCCACACGACCCAACCAGGGCCGGGGACAAACTGCAACCGAGGTACTTGCCCTTCGCGGGAACTGAACCCGGGTCTCTCCAGACTGCAGGCCAACGCTCCAACCACTGAGCCAAACAGGCTAGGGCAAAAAAATAACTTTTTCTGTTGTTTAACACACCCTTATACCTTTTCCCCTCCATATTTTTGGCTGTATTATCTTTGATTATTTCTTCATATAACAATAATTTTATAATAAAATTTTCTAGAGAGAGCATAGAACAGTAATTCAGTCTCCCACATAGAATAATTTTTTAAAATTATTGATAGTGTAGAAAAGTTATTTTCAGCTTTATTGGTAATAAAGTTTTTAAGATTGTTGGCAAACTTGGGGTCCTTAAATTTCTCTAAAATGTAAGCTGTAAGATTTCAGGGCATTTAAAAGGTTCATGTACAGGGAATAGTATTAAATACACTTCAAGGCAACAACATTTATTTATTTATTTTTAAATATTTTTTTAATTTCTTCTTTAGAGAGAGAGGAAAGGGGAAAGAAATAGAAACATAGATGTGAGAGAAAAACATCAATCGGCCGCCGCCTGCACATCTTCTACTGGGAATCGAGCCCACAATCCAGGCATGTGCCCTGACCAGAAATCGAACCGGGATCTCTCAGTCCATGGGATGACACTCAATCCACTGAGCCAAACCGACCAGGTGAGGCAACGACATTTATTAACTATATTGCCAGGGTCTATACCAGAGAGGGCCCTTGGGGCTGAAACTTCAATGTCTTCATGGTAAACTCATCTCTAGTATTATAAAAGCCATGTAGGATTTTAATTTTTATTATTATTATTATTATTTTGTTAATCCTTACCATTGATTTTTAGAGTGGAAGGGAGGGAGGGAGGAGGAGAGAGAGAAACAGAGAGAGAGAGAGAAACATTGATGTGAGAGAGACACATGGGTTGGTTGCCTCCCACATGTGCCCCGACAGGGGCTGGAGATCAACCTGCAACCCAGGTACGTGCCCTTGACCGGGAATCGAACCCACGACCCTTCAGTCTGTGAGTCAACGCTCTCACCACTGAGCCAAACTGGCCAAGGCTATTTTTATTTTTTAAAATTAAACAATTAAGAATGTTTAACTTAATAAATAAAAGTCATGTATAATCTCCCATTGCAACCATCAGCTTATTTTATTTTATAATTCTTTAAATTTTTTTAGAGTGTGTGAATGAAATCTCAACCCCAACATGACCTCATCCAGTCTTTGCCTACATATATTGCTAATGAAGGGAGCTCGCTCCTTTATAGGTAAGCTCACTCCATGCTTTCCTAACTGAGGCAGGAAACTCTTGCCTGCATTGAATTGCTAGGCAACTGCTTTCAACAGATGGTCCCAGAGCTACTTTTTGGTGTTAAACTTAAAAAAAAAAAAAAAAAAAAAACGTAAATAGAGGCATTTAGAAAGTATTCTCTTCTCTTTCCATCATCTTCAACTTCTCCTTTTTATCCTCACCCAAGGACATGTTTCCATTTTTTGTTCAGATAGAGTGGGGGAGAGGGAGGGAGAGAGAGAGAGAGAGAGAGAAACATCGACTTGAAAGGGACACATTGAGTGGCTGCCACCCACACAACAGGGCTGGGGACAAACTGCAACCGAGGTACGTGCCCTTAGCGGGAACCCGAACCCGGGTCTCTCCGGCCACAGGCCAATGCTCTAACCACTGAGCCAAACTGGGCAGGGCATTCAACTTCTCCTTTTCTGATAATCGCTCAGTTCCTTTAGCTCCCAAGGACCTTATCATCCAGAAACTTTATCTTCTTTGACTACTTTCCCAATTCTTATAATCAACGTGGCACTGAGGTCTGACGTGCAAAACAAAGCCTCACGGGTCTCCCTTATTCTCGCCGTCTTGAAGGAAACCCAAGATTGCGCTGCTTCTTGACAGTTGCATCATGCTGCTGATTCACACTAAACCTACTGTCGATTAAATCTCCCAAGTCATTTTCCTCTGCTGCCTCTTCAAGCCTCCCCCAGCTGATCCGAAGCACAACGTCTTTAGAATTAAGCGCAAGAAGAAACCACTTGACTACCGGGAAGTGCCAAGTGAAAATGAATGCCAGTAAGCAGCCGCCTTCGATCCTGAGCGTCCATGCGGTGTCAGTGAGGATTCTGCAGAGCAGAGAGGCACTTTGGTGCCCAGTCATTCCCTCAGCTAGTCTATCCACTCCAGTGCCTGTGACCTCACCCACGTAGCAACCTCGGTTTTCTCTCACCGTCAAGGCAACTAACAATACTGCCTGGTAAGAAAACCCTCTTATTTTCATATATTGGAACACAGTCTTCTTTTATAAACATTTTATATCATTCTTTGACTTTTGCAGAAAAGAACAGGATACAGGATTTGCTAATTATACAACATATTATGACTATGCCAGGCATGGTGCTACGGGCTGGGAATAATTTGGAATAAGGTTCATTTTTCTAAAACTTAAAAAAAAATTTTTTTGTTTGTTTTACTTACCCTGAAGAAAAAAAGAGTATGAGCTACTATTTGTAACAATACACTCAAAGCAATGTTATATTCTATTCCCCCCACGGCCCACACGGTGCCATTATTGTGTCTCAAGGCTAACAGAGGCAGCAGAGCAGAGACTCATCAAGCTTCAAAAGAATATTTGTATTGGGTTTTTGAAATTACCAAAAGCAGCAGCTGACCTTAAGGAAACAGTGGTAGTATCCATTCCGTGATACAGTAACAAATTAGGAAAACACCCACTCGCTAAAGAATATTCATAGCTGCCTCTCAGCAAAGTACAGGAAACACGCCCAACCGCAGAGACAAAAGACAAGCTAGATCCAGAACACTGGTTCCCAAATTTAGCCTCTTGTCTCTTTCCAGTGCCCCTTCATGCTAGAACCTTCTGGGGAATTGCCCAGCATGGTGGAACCCTCATAGATTCTTATCCCATTGGGTTTTACTGTCTTAATTTGCTGATAGACGTTTATATCTCGTTTTGCACTCTCCTTGAAAGAAGCGTCTTTTAAACTTTTTGAATTGCCCTTTGGTGTAAAATACATTTTGTATTTCTTTCTCCCTCCATGTATATAAACACACACACAGATATACATTACAAACATACACAAAAAAGCCAAAAATGTCATAGGAAACAACACTATTCTATATGCCATTTACTACTCTTTTCTCTTGTATTTCTTTTGAACAGATATTGACTGTGACTCACTAAACTGACTTTCAGAACACTGATGAGTGGCACCTGGTGTTTGCAAACAATGGGCAGCCTTGCTCCTCAGTGCCCGGAGGTCTTGTTAGAAACTCACATTCTCAGGCCCCCTACACCTGCTGGGTTTTAATCTATGTTTATCAACAGTCTCATGTGATTGATATGCAGTGTAGACCTTGAGAATCAGAGGTGAAAAACTCTTGGTACTCAACACTGGAATTCATTTCAATAACCTGGATGGTGTGACTTCACAGTGTGTGGCATCTGAAGGGGACCAAGGGGGCAAAGCAAATACTAAGTGGCTTTACAGTACCAATGGGGAGGAGAAGAGAAGGATTTGCAGGCAGTGATGTCAGAAAATCCCTAAATAGTGAAATGGACAGTAAATGGTACAGAAGGAGACTTCGCAGGAGGCTGGGATGATCAGGGAAAGCTTCTCGGAGGAGGAAGACCCTCAGCTGGAGCTAGGCAGAACGGAGGGTCTATGCTGAGCAATACAAAATGAAGCTAGAAGAACAGTGGGCACCGAACGTGATCTTTTACGTTAAAACATGAGCCTGCATCCACTTAGATTACATATTTGTTCGTGAGAAAATTTCTTAGTAACCCCTGTCTACACATTATTCATATATTTAATGACATATGTTTCTCCTTCCTGGCAAAGAGAAGTAACATAGAACCTAGATTCTATCCCGTTCGAATTGTAATGAGACATACATTTTGAAATGTAAGGACATACATTTCAACCCAAAGCAATGGATTCAACCCCTGGCTATGTGAAAGCCGTTAAAAGGTCCTGGAGTTGAACAGCCAACAAAATCACTCCTCCGCAGAGAATTTTCACTTTTTTCTTCATTTTCAAAATTATTCTCACTTTTGAACGACACCGACACACTTTCTGAACCCGCTAGACCAAAGGTGGCAAATGCAGAGCGTGAGGCTGCTCCTGCTCCTAAGGCCATAGATGATGCTCACCGACCTTTGTTCTTGCTAAGCCTACACTTGGCCTCGGAGTCTTTCTGAACAGAGTGGAGCTTGACCATCAAATAGATCAGTTAGGCAATCCCACTGCAAGCAGTCTGAGCTTGGGTTGGTCTGTCCTTAACATTTGAGTTTCCGTGGGATTGCTTAGTTGCTGATTATCTGCATGTTCAGTTGTTCATTGGGTTGGTTCCAGGTTCTTCAGTTTGGTGAAAAATAAAGCATTTGGCCCCCTATACCCTCAGAAATCATGGTTTAGGATAAGTAAATATCTCATTTGGTTCAAGAGCTCTCTGTGCTGTAACTTGCATTACAGTCAGGCTGTGACAAATCTAAGACAAGATGGTGTGGTCATGTATGAACATTAACTCCCATGGTCACAATGTGGCCTTCTCTTTCCATGGATCACAGTGACAGGCCCTGGCCAGGTACAGAGAACCAAGCAAAGGCTCTGCGCAGGATTCTGAAAGTTCTAACGAGGCCTCAGACGGGCACGGTGTGACCATAGGAAAGGCTGAAAGACTCGCCAGCCTTCCAGTAAGGTCCTGTGATGAAACCTGCCTGCCTGTGGCTTTCCATGTGGCCATTCTAAATCTGCATGAGCTAGTAGAGCTAAAGGTGAGGCCAGCTGCCCCAGGCTTCTCGAGGCAAACCTGAGTGACCACAGAGGCAGAAAATGTGAGTGCTGGTCAAACAGTGAGTTAAAGGCTGGCCGCAGGGCGTTTTTGTTTTTGTTTCTTTTGCTTTTGGTGGGAGTCAAGGCTCAACGAAAGGTAAACAGGACTGGAAGAAGAGAATTCTGAGGGAGTTGGAGACCAGGATAAACCTGTTCTTGAAGGAGTCTGAGGAATGCGGCAGGGTGTTCTGAAAGATGGAATCACAGAGGTTGACAGCCAGAGACTCAGAGATGCAGAGTAGCACAGAGTCAGAGACACAAAAGTTAAGAGCTGTAGACCGAGACAGAGAGATAGAGACCAAAACCTGGAGACAAAAAGGCACACCAGCTCACCGAGACAGACAGAAACACACAGGACAGTGATTTGGGAACACAGATACAACCCAAACAGAGTGGTTCAAAGGACAGAGGCAGAGCCAAAGACAGAGGACATAGGCATGTAGAGAGCCTGACTCAGGTGGGCCAGCACACCCAGGGTTGTCAGACGTGGAGAGACTGGAGGGAGGGGTGGCAAACTGTATCTCATTCCCGCAGACGTCCATCTGTCCTGCCCCCAGGTCAAGGTGCAAGACCAAGAGAACATCACTGCTCCCCCAGTGATTGGGGCCAGGGAGTGTGTGATCTGGGCTGGGACCCAAAGCTCAATGACTGACCAGAAGAAATATTTTGTGCAGAAGGACTTGGGGAGCACTAGAATGGCTGCACAGAAATCAAACATCAGACGTTTCTCTCAGGAGGGCTCATCTCTGAGTAGGACCAGGCTGGATTCTGTACCTCCTCTGGTTATCCTTGCAGCCTGCAGTACCTCGTAAAAGGCGGCTGCAGGGTAATTATCTTTAGACGGCATTATCATTGACAACTTTGGGCTGGTACAGGCGACAGAGTGGGCCACTTTCGGGAAGCTATGGCTAGAGGGAAGAGTCCCAAGCTTTGCGAGATGTAAAAAGATTCCAGACAGGTCCTTATTTTATTAGTTATCTACTCTCTATTTCATTGTTTTCTGACTTCAACTGACAAAAATCCTATCGATCCCAAGGCCACCTCCTCCGCGTCCAGTTCCTGCCATATGAGGTATGCTTTCTCGACGCTGTGTCCCCAGCCCGCACTACCCAGCACTAGCTGCACACGCAGCTGCATTCTGTCCTCTGGGCTGCGAACTCCTCGAGGGGGCGGCCATTCTATCTTAATTTCAGCATTCCCCACCTGCATGGCACCTAATGTCATCGACAACAAACAGAGGGATCTATGGATGAATGGAAAAGTAAATGAATGAAACTGAGTGACCCCTTAGTGTGGAGAACCTGTGAGGACAGATTTCCATATGTAAGCAGAAGGAAGTCACCATCACCCACAGAGGAACAGAAAACACAACAACTGAAGAGGAAATTTGCTTGAGTCACTGAGAGAGTAAACTACACTAGTTACATTTTCTCCTGCCACGGTAAGAGACTCACCTTCCGTTTTTAGACTCCAAGATTACAGAATTGCAGATTATAGACTCAGAAGAGGAACAAGCATCATTGCTCTACTTAGTATCAGAGATCTGTAAACACATTCCTTCAAAGCTGACTTTTCTATACTTTTCTTAGCCTTGTCCATTTGTCTAGCTCGGCCCCAAAAGTGAAATCTACACAAAATTCAAAAACTTTTTATTAATTAGGATATTAACCTGACTGTGTCATGTGCATGTATGTGTACTATGTGAATAATGTGAAAGAATAGTTAGTGTTGTTTTTCGTAATAAAATCGATTGGCTGTAGTAACCACAGAACTTTTGTATTTGTCTCAGTTCATGCTAGCACTAACATACAGTGCTAGTATAAGAAGAAAGAAGTGTGAGGGGAATTTGGGAGTTGCATTAGTGAACAGGCACATGGACTCTGGAGCAAAACGGGATTTGTTGGTTTTGAGCATGTAAACCTGGGCATGTGATCACAGCTCTGTCCTTCACTTTTCTCATTTGTAAACGGGAATGATGTCAGTAATACTATCTATCTACAGCGATGTGTGGATGTAATCAGTCATACATGCAAAGGGCTTAAAATAGTGCCTGGCACCTAGTGAGCCTCCCGTAATTACTAATTGCCATGATTAGAACATATACCTTCTTGGATCAGTGGAAAGAGGATCAGCTTTGGGGTAATCTCCTAGGCATGTCACTCAGTTGAACCAATTAGGAAGTCGGTGACCTGGTCAGTTCATTGAATTTATTTGAAGTCACCCTCCACATCTATGAAATGAGTATAATCATACCTATTGAACGTGTTACTGTGAAGACTAAATGACGTCACGGATGTGAATGGCATGGTGCAGTGCAGAGTAGGGGGCCAGTATAGAATGACTATGGCAGCCAGAGAGCACCCTGGTTTGGGAGAATACACATGGGCTTGGACCCGGATCCACTGGATGTTAGGCAGCCTGAATTCTCTGCCAATGAGTCTCTTCACAAGTCAAGTTGGAATTGCAGGACCTACTAAAGGCCAGAGCTAGTGTGTGCAAAATGTCTGCTTTGTCATAAGAACTCACTTGGGTTATTATCAGTTACTCCTTGGGTGAGCAGAACATCGCCTGAGGGCCAGTTCCTGCTAGAGCACATATCTCTGGATGAACTGAAAGCCATTATCTTTATGTTTTTAAATGGTTGAGAGGAGGGGGGAAAGAATATTTTGTGACTCGTGAAAATTGTATAAAATTCAAATTTCAGTGTTCAAAAATAACAATTTGTGTGAGCGCTACCATGACAGTTTCTGTGGTCTGTTCTCCCACCACAGGGGCAGATGGAAGAAGTTTGGGCAGAGATCGCAGGGCCTGCAAAGCCCCAAATATTTGTTACCTGGCTCCTCACCCAAAAAACGTTTGCTGACCCTTGACCTATTCTAACTTTCTCTTATATGTGAAGGTTAAGAGGCAGAGAAATGAGAGACATTTTGATTTCTTAAGTATACAGAATTTAGAGTCTAGTTTCTTGACACTGGCCAACACAGCCAGACACTGACCCTTTCATATAAGATTTGGGAAAGTAGTTCTGGCCAATTTGGCTCAGCGGTTAGAGCATTGGCCTGCGGTCCAGAGACCCGGGTTCGGTTCCCACTAAGAGCATGTACCTCGGTTGCAGTTTGTCCCCGGCCCTGGTTGGTCATGCGGGCGGCAGCCACTCGATGTGTCCCTTTCACATCGATGTTTCTCTCTCTCTCCCTCCCACTATACCTGAACAAAAAATGGAAAAATGTCCTCGGGTGAGGATAAAAAAAAAAAAAATAAAGATTTGGGAAAGTAGAGAAAAGGAGATAGTTATTATATTTCTCCCCTGAGGGAATATGTCTGACTAGGTCTTCTGAATATATAATTTAAAAATATCCTAAATTATTTGCATTTCTCAGTATCTTTTGTGTCTGTAGTTACCGCTTACTAAATGATAAAACTATTTTGTTTCTACATTAGCTCGTAGGAAACTTTGTTATAGTCCAAGGATTTCTAGAATTTTAAATTATTAACTGATTAGCAATTCTCTACTGGTTTGTTACTTAGGTGATGTCTCTAATATTCATTACTTGTTTCATCTCCCCATTACTTCCTTTTGAGAGCAACACACAGCCTGACTGTTCCCAGCTCACCCCTCGCTTCTCATGGGCCATTCTCCACCCCTGATCCCTTCCTCCACCACCACCCACTCCTCCCCCACCCCATATCGCCAAGGTATCGGTGAAGCTGAGTGACATTTGCAGATGGTTTTATTTTTTCTTGCTGTTGGACACATTTAGGATGAATGAAAATAAATGTTGTTTGACTGACACTCTATAAATGAGACACAGAAATCTGTCTGAGTTACTTGACATAAGTACTTTAGAAGGACTAAGACTGTGCTCTGAGCAAGTCATGTGTATCCTAGACAGGCAGGTGATGGATTTGGCTCAGGGCAGGATTGAATTTACAGAGCTTACATATTCCAGAGCCTGAAGAAAAATAGGGGCCAAGGAACAAAGACATATGCTATCTCTTTAATTTAATCATCAAGTTATCTCTCTATATCTATCAAAAATACAAATGTAAAAATCTACCTACCTAATCAAACAACCTGTTAAAAATAACTTTAAAATTAAGTCATTAAGACCAGTTATTTTTATCTATCAAGTACATTAAATCATTTTTGTTTTTATGGAGCTTTAAAAAGTCTAAATTAACCTTAAGTTTTGGTATAGATTATACAAAACCAGTGACTTAATGGTTGGGGAGAGGGATTTATTTACATTCAGAATTCTGCCAGAGGCAACAAACCATTTTCAAGTTTTCTCAGATATTATTACCTATAAGAGGCGTATCAGTGATGTCCTGGAGGGGCAAGTACAGCTCAAGTCAATTAGTAAATTTTCAGCAATTTTGCAAGCTGGTTGATAAATTCTTGGCAGCTTGATATTGTCCAAGGTAGGAGTATTTACACCAGAGAAATAGGCAGACTCTGGAAAATCAGGGCTCCCCCCGTCTATGTGGTTTGTCAGCACATCACTGTGTATATTTAAATGACCCATGCTCTTCAGAGTTCTTATCAGGGTAATGAAAATGCCCTAAAATTGATTTATGCTCATGGTTGCACCACTCTTTAAAGTCATTAAAAATTATTGAGTTGTATACACTTGAAATGAGTGAGTTTTATGATCTCTAAAACATATCTCAATAAAATTGTTCAACAAAATGCTCTCAAATCAACAAACAAAATGTCAACATGTATTAATGGCTTTAAGATTCAGGTACATACCCAATAAAAGAAAAATAAAGCCACATTTATTCAGCATTTCTGATGAATTTATATTCTATGCAGTGATTCTCAACCTTGATCTCACTCTGGAATCACTTGGAAAGTTTAATAAGAAAACGCTCACTCCCAAGATACTGATGTCATTCGTGTTGTCTGTGGCCTGAGCAGAAGTTTTAAAAAACTTCTTGGGTGATTCCAGTGCATGGCCAAGGTTGAGAACCACAATTATGGAGCAATTTCCCCAGATAATTGTGTTAGCTCTTAACTTCCATATTATTGCCCTAACCCTCTCATTCCAAGAATCCAAAACTTATCACTCTTATCATTTAACCTTGCCCTAAGCCTCTCATTCCAAGAATCCAAAACTTATCACTCTTATCATTTAACCTTGCCCTAAGCCTCTCATTCCAAGAATCCAAAACTTATCACTCTTATCATTTAACCTTGCCCTAAACCTCTCATTCCAGAAAACTAAAACCCATCCCTCCAGTCAGGAGGAAGGAATGATGGAACCACCCTAACCCACCCCAAACTGTAAATAGTCGCTCGGCAAGAAAAACAAATTTCAGGAGACCTCACCCCCCACCAATTAAGAACTTGGGAGACCCCAGGCCTGACCAACCACGTCTCCTCCGCTGAACGACCACCCCCCCAGCCCGAGTTTAGAAATCCCCACTGTACAAACCGGTTGCTACTCTCTCCTTAGAGGTGGTCCGGCAGGCTGATTCCCAATAAACCCGAACTTCTGGGGACCCTGCACAGCCTCATTCCACCACGTTCTTACAAATTGTAGCTCACCTATTGTTATGGAAACCATCCTCAAGTGCTTAATACATTTCTAGGCCTTCTGAAATAGAGAAGTCTGGACATAAATGCACATCCTTGGGTTTTTCCCGGGTTGTATTGAATGTCTATTCTTTGCACATGGAGGGAAGACAGAGTTTCCTTGTGGGTTCCACCTGCAGTTGCTTTCTGCCATGGGCATTATGCTGGGAGAAGGGACATCATCTAGGTCACCTTGTCATCTAACACAGTCTAGGCGCAGAGACTATGAATTAAAGGACCAGAGTTGAATATCTCCTTTGCAGCTCTTTAGGGGCTTATCACTGATTGTAGACTGGGAATATATAGATCAAGAAGCATTTACTAAAGAAGTATAGTTTAATAATTTAATAGAGCTCTGAGTGAGAGCCCATGTGTCCAGCTTTAGTGCCTGGACTTGTGAGACCTGTTTTGGATGCTCAGGGGCATTTTACCTTTTGTCCTTCAGGGAAATCTAGAAGGATAGCGATATCCCAGAACTCTGAATTCCCAAGAAGAGGAGATTACTTTACAGAAAATTCTAGCCATTGTATCTGATTTACCTTCTGAAAGTAGAGTTCAGTTCTGAGACCTCAAATTTAAAATCTAAAGACAGGACTTACTGAGAACTTTCACAACAGTACAACACAAAAGACACAGTCTCTGCCGTCTTAATGCAGATACCCCATCTGTTTCAGTACTTCTCTGGTTAAGAACATTGACTTTGGCAGGTTGGAATCCCAGCTTTGCCATCTAATTGTTGTGTGACAAAGGCAAATTATTCAACCCTTTTGTAAGGTGGAGATGATAACAGTTCCTATGTCGTCTGGTTGTTGCGAAGACTTGAGCTGCTTATTAAGATGTTAAGGTGCAGGTCTCGCCTCTCATAATGCACAGGTGCTGAAACCAGCCTCACCAGGCTGTTCCCAGTACTTTAGGGTTAGGGGTCAGAGTCTCTAGGAAATCCCCTGTTCCTCTCTTGTGTAATATTTGTTTCTCTGATTAAATATCCCGATGAGTTGTCTCATCTGGTCCCCTCTTAAAGATGGGACTCTGATGACTCCACCTATTCAAACTCATTACCTATTTGAGGCAGACACTCTCTCTCTGAGTGGCTCAGAGTCGCCCCTGCAGACGTGTGTAGAGAAGAGCTCACACACACAGCCTCCGGAGAAAGGCACATGGACATTGCTGCAGACACTTCCTCCTTCTGTCTTGAAAAAGTCCCTCTCCCATGCAGCAGGGTAAACTTTCTGTTTATCTTACCAGCCACAGCTTAGAGCTCAAAAAATCTTCATGGCACAAATATTCATAAGCCTGACCAATACCAAGGAAACCAAGCAACACCAACTCTCACATCCCCATTCTGTCCCTAATCTCGAAGAATGTCCAGCATTTGAACTTTGTCCCATTTTCTCCAGCTCCCTGCTTTCACATCTGGAAAAACAATATGTGCTTTTCCAATGCAATTGGCCCCAAGCAGGAAGACACCTAACAGACACAGTGAGTAGGGTAGAAGGCATAAAGGGGGGGGGGGGCAAGGGTGCTAAAGATAATCAATATTCAAAGTGAACATTCCGGTGGGAGCAGGAATTAATATCCTACCAAGAAGTAGAAAAGCAGATCTGCTCTCTTACCCCAGGTCCTGGAGCAGCTCGGCTTCTCCATCAGATGTGCTCCACAGATCGGAAGGATCCTGAGCGTTCATCTTCCCTCCTACAGACTCTGCTCTGCCCATTCGAGCTCCTCACGTCTGCGAAGCCCCTGCCAGGTGCTACCAGGGAACAGGCAGAGAAATGAGCTCGGCTGCTGCTCACACTCTGCCCTTTGAGAGAAGCCAGCTGTGAGTCTCCAGGAAGTGAAACTTGGTTACTCCTCCCACTGACACTCACCACCCTGGCCCCAGGCCCTGGCGGGAGGCGCTGTCAGCCAGGAAGCATGCAAACTTAGCGAGCTACCTCTCAGGACACCCACACTGCGCCAGGCAACCTGCAGTTTCTATCACAGGAAATCAAGATGACAGCACTCCAACCGGGACTGCACAATTAATTCGAGCTCCTCTTGCGGGACCAGACCACGGTGTCTCCCTGGTGCTACTAGCCTCTGGTTTGTGTGTGGGGAGCTGGGGGTGGGGGAGGGGGGTTGCATGCACTCATTCACCCCACCTTCTGCCTCACACATGAACACACAGAACACCGATGAAGCTTCTATTTCAGGAACATCATCAGCGTGGGTAAACAAATCAGAGTCAGATCACTAAGTCTGATCCCGAAGTCTGGTTTTTAGCACTTTCTCAATATTTCTGCTTCCATTTTTCAAGTGTACAACATACGCTGGATGTTCAGATTGGCGTGGTTCAGACACAGTTGTTTCGTCCGTGGAAGAAGGATAAGGTGACAAGAAGGAGGAAAAGTGGGACGGGGCCAGCCTGGTGCCAACCCCTGGGGCGTGTTAGAAGTCCCCGCCACTCCCCGCACTGGGCTGACAGCTGGTAGTGCTTGGTGTCCAGATCCGTGGGTAGGGAATTCCATCTGCCTGAAAGTCCTAAAGGGAAACTGCAGTAACCCTGCATCCTTGGGTGCTGGACAGAGTCCAGTGATACATGCAGAAAGAACACGTTGCTTTCTGCCTTCTCCCTATATGTATTCGCAGGAGACATGGTGCTTCTGGTCCCAGGCCCTCTCCCTCTCTCCCTCCCTCCCTCTCTCCCTCCCTCCCTCTCTCCCTCCCTCCCTCTCTCCCTCCCTCCCTCTCTCCCTCCCTCCCTCTCTCCTCGCCTCCCCTCTCGCCCCGCCCTGCCTCGCCCAGGGTTCACCAGAATGCTCCAACACTGGCTTCTCCCAGTGCTGCCTGGGGACCAGCACCGCCGGCATCACTGGGAGACATCGGAATGCAGAATTTCAGGTTCGTCCCGGCCCTTCTGAACCAGCATCTGCATTTGAACCAAATCCCCGAAGTGACTCCCGGCAGCACATGCAAGTTTCAGGAGGACCACCCGCTAGGGTTCCAGACAGCAGAGTGCTCCCACGGAGAGGCGGCCGATGGCCTGGCGGCTTTCTCCCTTTCCTTTCGGTCCTTCCCTTGACGTCTGTGAGACCCTGGCTTCCTCTGATAGCCACAGAGAAATTCCTGAGTGTCCAGGGAGAGCCTGGGGGAGGCTGGGCTCCGGTGACGCGCGCTGATTGTATATGCGCGTGTAAAATCCTTGGGCTCCGGCTTGTTGCGAGAGAAATGCAGGATCCACTTGCCACAGAGGCCCATCCTGGCCGGGGAGGTGCTGAGTGTGCCTGCGGCAGAGACGGGGGACCAGCAGGCGGCAGGTTTTCTGTTCCCTTTCTAGAGCCCTTTGGTTAGTGTTTTAGTAGCTATTTTGTTCTGCTTTAGCAATTCTGGTTTTTCTTTTTTTAGCCTTCTTTGTTCAGAAAAGGAGCAGTTTACTAAGATGAGCCTCTTCCCTTTTTCAATCTTCCTGCCCCTGGCCCTTTCCCACCTGTTGCCATCCCACCTGTTGTGCTCTCCTGTGAGCTCGCTGTTTCATTGGGTGGCTTACTCCATTTCCCCAGGATCCCTGCTTGGCCCCTGACCCCTCATTCACTAAGCGCACGGTTGGCGTTGTAGTGGAAACAGGGCTGCAGCATGGCTAGGTGGTTCCAACAAAGTTACTGGACATTTATAAAACTATCTCGTAATATATTTTACATTAGACTGTTTGGATGTCATAATTTTTTTTAAATTAAAGAAATAACAAATTTTGCTTCAAAACAAGTGCAAGGTATATTTTTATTTTTTGGGTTAATTCTCACCCAAGGATATTTTTCCATTGATTTTTTAGATCGAGTGGAAGGGAGAGAGGAAAGAGAGAAACATCAATGTGAGAGAGACACATCGATTGGTTGCCTCTCGCACAGCCTGACCCCGACTGGGGCCGGGGATCAAACCTGCAACCCAGGCATGTGTCCTTGACCGGAAATTGAACATGAAATCCTTCAGTCCGTGGGCTGACACTCCAACCACTGAGCAACACCGGCCAGGCTCAGGAGAATTTTTTTTTCTTTTTCTTTTTTTCTTTATCCTCACCCGAGGACATTTTTCGATATTTTGTTCAGATAGAGTGGGAGGGAGAGAGAAAGAGAGAGAAACATCGATGTGAAAGGGACACATCGAGTGGCTGCCACCCGCATGACCCAACCAGGGCCGAGGACAAACTGCAACCGAGGTACGTGCCCCTAGCAGGAACTGAACCCAAGTCTTTCTGGACCTCAGGCTGATGCTCTAACCGCTGAGCCATACTGGCCAGGGCGAGGAGAATTTTTTAATAGAAATGACTCCATGTAGTTGAAGACCCTTTTGATCTTTTTCTGATTTCTTTATCTCTACAGAAAACTCACATATCACAATGTCTGCTTTTCACCTGTTCATCATCAATGGCAATTCTACTCATGCCTTCCCCAGTGGGAATGATCTATGAGCTCCATTTGTTAACTATTTACTGTTCACCAAGCACTCTTTCTCTCTATCATTTGTGATGGTGGAAAATAAAAGATACATTCTTAAAAGGGAAACCATGGCATGGAACTACCATGGACTGAGGTTACTGTCCCTTAGGGTTGAGGGACCCTTACTCTGTTCCTCTCTGTCTGTTCTTCCCACCCACAAAGAAGAAGAAATTATCATTTCATGTTAAATTGAAACAGGAACAGCAAAGAAAGAACTGACCATTGTTTTTTAGCTGCAGGTCAGCTCTCCAAAAGGAGAGCTTCTATTTCTTCTTCTAATTCTGTGGCAAGCTCAGAGCTGCCAAATTGCTTTAAAAAAGATTGGTGTTTGCCCTGGCCGGTTTGG
Organism: Molossus molossus; assembly: GCF_014108415.1. Lineage (NCBI taxonomy): Eukaryota > Metazoa > Chordata > Mammalia > Chiroptera > Molossidae > Molossus > Molossus molossus. The sequence continues at coordinate 78,157,194 of NW_023425344.1, read as the reverse complement.
CTCAGCGGTTGGAGCGTCGGCCTGTGGTACAGAGAGACCGGGTTCGGTTCCCGCTAAGGGCACGTACTTCGGTTGCAGTTTGTCCCCGGCCCTGGTTGGTCGTGCGGGTGGCAGCCACTTGATGTGTCCCTTCACATCGATGTTTCTCTCTCTCTCCCTCTCTCTCCCTCCCGCTCTATCTGAACAAAAAATGGAAAAATGTCCTCGAGTGAGAATAAAAAAAAAAAAAAAGTACAGAAAAAAGATTAGTGTTTTACTTCAAGTCACCACCTCCGTGTTGTCTGCCACAGTTATGTGATCACTTAATACAGTATCAATTGCTAAAGTGATTGGTTTCCTCGAATTAATTGGGACCCCATTTTATTCTTTTCTCTTGTCCTTATAAGCAGTCCTAGCTTCTTTGTTGAATAAGGTTGTCTGGATATGGCTATAACTCATCAAGTTCAAGGTGTAAAATTCACTCAAATCCTTTTTTCTTTTGGGAGAGTGGGACACTGGAAACAGAGAAATAGGAGTTTCCACAGGAGAAAGGAAAGATATAACCACGGTGGATTTTACCTTTACAATATATTCTTTTTTAAAATTTTTTGTTATCCTCGCCCGAGGATATTTTTCCATTTTTTGTTCAGTTAGAGTGGGGGAGGGGGAGAGAGAGACACATTGACGTGAAAGGGACACATCGAGTGGCTGCCACCCGCACGACCATCCAGGGCCGGGGACAAACTGCAACCGAGGTACGCGCCCTTAGCGGGAACCAAACCCGGGTCTCTCTGGACCGCAGGCCATGCTCTAACCGCTGAGTCAAACCAGCCAGGGCTACAATACATTCTTTAAAAGGCATTGTTTCCTGGGTGACGTAAAATTCTGAAAAACCAAGCCCAGTGGAGCCACAGTGTGTGTTCCCAGGTACTCAAGAAATATTTTATAAAAGTAAAATTTGGTCATTAAGAAATGATAATGATGGCCACGTGTATATATCTCAGTGAGGCAGATGGATATCCAGTGATGGTGAGAAGACAGCTCTGTTCTCTCCTGTTGAGCCCTGTGGGTTGAGCCTGGTCACAGTTCATCCTCTGTGAGACCCTGCCTCAACCCCTTCCCCACCACTGCTGTGGCTTCTCTTCTCACCAGTCCCCCGGGAGTCATTCTACTTGCCTTTGGTCAATTTCTCTTCCACTGACCAATTTAGGCCATGTGGTGTACAGACCTAGTGCTGAATGACGACTTGGTTTTGGCTTCTACTCTCTTCTAGGTGGAATCCCATCGCCACCTGCTTCCCGATCCCTCGTTATTTAATGGGCCTGCACCAGGCCACTGTGGTCTGTGTCTATGTGGGTGTCATTGCTCCTTCCTGATCTCCAAAGTTCCTTGGGATAGTTATTCAATCTGCTAGGTACAGTCTTGATCTCTGTCTCTACAGAGATATTGCCGACTCTCTTGGCCTGCTGGGTGTTGTCAAAATGCAATGACCTACAAGCAGGCATTGCTTGGAGTGAGGAGGAGCATCCCGAGGGAGCAAATGCTTCAGGTCTCTGGATGCAGCTCAATTTATTTGCAAAGTGGTTCTCTAGGTGTCATGGTGTTTTAGTATGACACAGCTGAAGCTGTGTCGAGCACTGCCCCGGGCAGGGTATCCTGCCACATGAGTCTATGAAAGCCCTTAGAAGTATCGAATAAAGCTGCTGCTGCCGTTGGTGGATCCCTCCTGATGTTGGCGCCACGTGCCGTCTTTACCTGGGGTATCTCACTGCTGAAACACCCCTGGAAACCCCTGGTCTCTGACACTGTCTAAATCCCAACTCCAGACAGGGTCTCCAAAATCCCATGCCAAACAAGGGGTGAGTCTGACTGGGTAAGGAGCGAGGAGCAGGGGCAGGTTGAGGAAAACCCCACACTGTCCTCAGCACCAGCACAGCTCACAGCCCACTTCTGAGAAACGATTTGGCCACACTTTCTCCTGTCTTCTTTCCCAAAGCGGAGGAAACTCAGCACCACTTAAATTTAGTCCCATAAAGAAGACATTTTGCTGTGTGCACGCTCTCCTATTGGATGTGGCTTCCCCCAGCCAGCTCCTTTACATCTTCAAGCCTCAGCATTTGTTTACACCTCTTCTGGTGCTGGTTTTCTGGCTCCCCGCTCTGCGGGCTCGGGGAGGCAGCCTTCATGCTGCTCGGCATCTCCACCGCCATCATCTGCTTTGCATTTCTTGATGATGACACTTTGGCCACTGTATTGAGATTGAAGGGTTTTTTTTTCTTGGTGTATTCCTCAAGACAAAACTCTGTTCTCGAGAGAGAGCAGTTAGAGGACAGCTGATGTCTTGCTCATCTTTACACCCCTTCCACTCAGCATAGTCCCTGGGGAGTCGTAGCAGTTTGACAATCTTTGCTCAGTTGATGGTAAAGACCCTTTTCGGAAGATGTTGATAGAAAGATGAAAATTGGGCTAACTTTTCATTTGGGTCATTGTGTCAGTTTGAGTTTCTAGAGAGTAGATGCTAAGATGAAACTAAATGAGCAGGACATGTCTTAGGCGGGGATGTCCGTAAAGGAGGGGGGAAGGAGAGGGCCGACCCAGAGAGCCTCAGACCACAACGTGGAGCTGCGCTTGGTTCTAGAGCTGCCATAACAAAGTGCTGTACACTGGGTAGCTACCAACAACAGAAAACTATTCTCTCTCAATTTGGGAGGTTAGACATCTGAAACTGAGGTGATGGTGACATTGGTTTCTGCAGGAGAATCTATCCCATGCCCCTCTGCTAGCTCTGGTTGTTGCTGGCAATCCTTAATTTCCTTGGCTGGTAGATGGCTCACTTCAGTCTTTGCTGCGGTCCTCACACCACTGTCTTCTCTCCCTGTCCTCTAATGGCCTTCCGGTGGGATGACAGTCATTGGAATTCAGGACCTCCTTAATCCAGTATGATCTTATCGTAGCTAATTGCATCTCTAAAGAATCTGTTTCCAAGGAAAATCACATTATGAGGTTCTTGGAGGACATGAATTTTGGGGGGACACTATTCAACTGAGTACACACTGACACCAGTGAAGGGAGAGAAAGAGGAAGACGGGGAGTGGGGTACAAAGAGCCTCAGGTCTAGGGACGTCTCCCGGCATGGGCAGCCGCAGAACCAGCATTGCCCGCTGGAGACATTGACATTGGGCGAGAACATCGTGTTAGTGCTCTGATTGCCGCTGGCCTCACAGCAGTTCTTCCCAGAGAGTCTGCGTGGCTGGCTCCCACGGCGGCCACAGAAGGGCTTGAACATAAAAGTTATTCAGTCTGTCGACATAAGAAACAACTAAACCTGTAGAGAATTTCTGTAAGAGTTTATTTGAGCCATACTGACAACATATGCCAGGGAGCAAAACCTCAGATGCTCTGGAGATGAACAGTTGTGCAGCTTTTTAAAAAATGCCTTTGAAATTAAGGAGGGGGTGTAAGGAAGGCTGGAGAAGCAAGGTGAGGATTGGATTACAGGATAGTTCATGTGCTCTCTTGAGGGTGGTTATGGCTTATTTCAAAGTTGTGTTAAATTATACGCATAGCCCAGTCAGTGTGGCTCAGTGGTTGAGCATTGACCCATGCACCAAAGGGTCACTGGTTCGATTTCTGGGCAGGGCACATGCCCAGATGTGGACCTGATCCCCAATGAGGGCATGCAGGAGGTGGCCAATTGATGTTCTCTTTCATCGATGTTTCTATCTCCCTTTCCCTTCCTCTCTCTCTCTCAAATCAATAAAGAAAGAAAAAAAATTGTATGTCCAGAAACAATGGGCAGGGCTTGCCTAAGGCAAAGATAAACCTTTTACTAAAAAGTTATATGCCTGGCATGTAACCTACCATGACCAGATCAGATCACCCTCTAAAGCTATTTTTCATAGAACCCCCTTTTTTGTCCATACCGCTCTTCTTTTTTATTAAATAATTATGACAAAAGTGGTAGCTCTGGAGTAGCCAAAAGACTGCAGTGAGCCTCTCCCGGTGTCCCGGGCCGCTGACCGCCTCTGGAAGAAAATCTGTGTAAGAATCAGACGTGGCTCCAGAGCCCGGGCACTCCAGCTGGTCAGTTCTACCGCCAGACACACCAGACACCTGCCAGAAGCATACACCCGCAGAAACCTTCCCAATCCTCCCCTTTCCTCTTTCTTATTTCTCCTCTCTACAGTTTTCCCTTTTCATTTTCAACATTCAGTCTTTTTTGTTTTGTTTTTTTTGGGGACGTGCGCCTAGCGGGAACTGAACCCGGGACTCTCTGGTCCGCGGGCCGACACTCCAACCGCTGAGCCAAACTGGCCAGGGCTCAATATTCAGTCTTGAACTCCATTTTCAGCCTTCTTTATTTAATGTGAAATATTTGTTTCATTCACTAAACCAGTGACTTGCTTTAATTCCTTCATATCATCTTCAGGTTTTTGAAGTTTATGCAGAAGAGCAGCTGTGCAGGTCACGAAGCCCATTGCAGGGAAGGTGGAACATCGAGTCCTCGACAGTAGGAGAGAAATCCTTGTCTTCACGGAGGTTCCCTAGCAATCTCCCTGGGGGGTCACCCCGGAGGAGCTCCATTCTCTCGGTATTTCCTGACGCCACCTGCACCCCTCACCCTCCGTGCATTCACAGTAGAGCAAAGCTCACATGCTCCGTCAGGGCCATGGGAATGGGGCGTCAAGGACCAAGTTCATGGGTTCTGTGGACTTTATCCCAGTTCCTACAAGTTTGTTCAGTTACTTTGTTATTGAAGTAGGGACGGGTGTCTCCCGAGATCCTATGAAAGAAATGCATGTGTTGCCCTCTCCCCTCTCTCTTCAAACTAGCTCTTCCCACTTCCTTGCTTCTCCTTGAACGTGACTCATTTTTGCTTCAGGGCTCTGGAATTGCTTTTCCCTTTTTCTGGTTCTCTCTCCCTCCAGATCCCGCCCGATTCCTTCTTTCACTTTACTGGGTGTTTTGTTCAAAGTTCACCTTCGCAGAAAGAGCTTCCCTAACCACCCCACATACAAAATGCTTCTCCAGCACTAGCAGGGTGGCTTAGTTGGTTGGAGCATCGTCCCATACACCAAAAAATTTTGGGTTTGATCCCCAGTCACGGTGCATACAGGAGGCAGCCAATCAATGTTTCTCTCTCTCTCTCTGAAATCAATACAAACATATCCTCACATGAGGACAAAAAAATAAAATGCCCTGGATGGTGTGGCTCAGAGGTTAGAGCGTCAGCCTGAGCACCAAAGGGTCATGGGTTCAATTTTTGGTCAGGGGCACATACCTGGGTTGCATGTTCAATCCCCAGCCCCGGATGGGATGCATGCAGGGGACAACCAATCAGTCTCTCTGACATTAATGTTTCTCTCTTTCTCTCTCTCTCTCCCTCCCTCTCTCTCTCTCTCTTTGTCTCCCCCTTCTTCTCTCCTTTCCACTCTCTAAAATCAATGGAAAATATATCCTCTGGTGAGGATTAACAACAACAACAACAACAACAAATTACAATAAAATGCTTTCCCTCCTGCCCTAGGCCTGTCATTTCTATTCCCTTACCCTACCTTATTGCTTCAAAACACTCAGTGTTGGTTGTTAAAAATACTAACATACTTTCATACAAGTTTGGAAATAGCCACCCTTCTTAACCCCTAAGTGTCTCCCTGTCATTTTGGCCACCTGTGTCCCCCAGACACCTAAGACCTTTCCTCGCCACACTAAGCGAAGGAGATTCCAGAGCCCTGTTCCAGCACTAGGGCCAGCATCCAGGTCTGTTCTGATCCTTCAGTGCCTGTGATGTGCCAATTGTGGATTTAACAGGTGTATTGAGGTGTAATTTACATACCATAATGTTCATTTTCTTTAAGTATACAATTCAATTATTTTTAGTAAATTTACCAAGTTGTGCACCCATCATCACAATCTAATTTTTGGATGTTTTCATCATCCCCTAAAGAACCTTTGTACTCATTTGCAATCTAAATATTTTGAAAATCACTTCAACTTAGCTATACCTAAATGAATTACATAAGATATTTGCTTACGTGTGGTGGCAAATAAATTATATTATATATAATTATCTATCTATCTATCTATCTATCCATCCATCCCTCCATCCCTCCATCCATATCTCTCATCTGACATAATCTGCATTATGACCTTGTCACTCCTTCATCAGGAGGTGGTACCTACACAGTGTGCTGGTGGATAAGGTAATAAAAACTATTACCATTTGCTAATACTTATATTGTGGGTCAGAATATTCTCACCAATGTGCAACCAAAACCAAATTGCAGAAGTGGACTGACATAACTGTATCCCAACTCCTGACTTCAAATATTTGTGTTTATCAAAATAGTTGTACATGTACTAATTTTTCCTTATAAATAAATGTGTATTTGGGTTAAAAAAATAAATTTAGATATTTTTTTTAAAAGAAGTAGTGCCTAATTTCCCACCTTTGAATTTGGCCTGACCTTGGTGATTCATTTGTGGCCAATAGCATATGAGGGAGGCGGCACTTTGGAGGTCAGGTTGCAAAAGCCTTGCAGCTTCTGCCCGGGCTCTTGGACCACTCACTCTTCAGACACTCCCTCCAAGGTGTTCTCTTTTACAATCCAGTTGTCATACCAAAGGAAGCCCATACCGCGTGGAGTGTTTCATGCTGTGCTCTGGTTGACAGTCCTAAATGAGCCTGGCTTCAATAATTTCAGTCCAGGTTCTAGACACCTGACTGAAGGAGCCTCCGGATGACTCCAGTCTCCCGCCAGTTATGTTACTCCCAGTGGTTTGAGTTTTTCCAACTGAGGCCCCAGACACTGAAGAACAGAAACAAGACATCCCTCTGTATGTCTTGTTGAATTTTGAATCTAAAGAATACAGGCACAATAAAATGGCAATGAATACATATCTATCAACAATTGAATCCACAAACAAAATGAGAACAGAAACAGGCTCATAGATACAGAGAACTTTTTGTTGCTTGCCAGATGGGGAGGAGGGAGTGAAAACGATGAAGGAATTAAGAAGTACAAATTGGTTGTTAGACTGATGAACTTCAAAGAGAAAGAGGGAGGGAGGGCGGGATGAGATAAACCAAAGAACTTCTATGCATATATGCACAACCAATGGACACCGACAATAGTGTGGGGAAGGCAGGAGGGAGCGAGAATGGGGAGGAGGAGGTCAATGGGGAAAAAGGGAGAAACATCTGTAATACATTCAACAATAAAGATGAGTTAAAAAAAAAAAAATACAGGCACATAATGGACAGGTTGCTGTGTTATGCCACAAAGTTGGGGTGGTTTGTTACCCTGTGACAGATGACTAAAACACTTGTTTGTCATCTGGGTCATAGCCTAGAACGTGAGCTCTAGGAGGCAGTGACTTTAAGTGTCTTGATACTCTGTTTCTGTGATGGTTAATTTTATGTGTCAACCTGACTGAGCCAGAGGCTGTCCAGAGAGCTGGTCAAACATTAATATGGGTTTTTCAATGAGTGTTTTTGTTTTGTTTTGTTTTTTCTTCATTGATTTTAGAGAGAGAGAGAGGAAAGAAGAGGAAGAAAGATAGAAACATCGATGAGAGAGGACATTGATTGGCTGTCTCCTGCATGCCCCCCACTGGGGATCGGGCCCACAACCTGGGCATGTGCCCTGACTGGAAATCGAACTGGTGACCTCTTGGTGCATGGGTCAATGCTCAACCACTGGGCTACACCAGCCGGGCTCAGTGAGTGTTTTTGAATGAGATTTACATTTAAATTGATGGATTTTGAGTAAAGCAAATTGCTCTTCATAATTGGGTAAGCCTTATCCAATCAATTGAAGGCCTGAACAGAACAAAGAGATCAGCCTCCCCTGAGCAAGAGAATTCTCCAGAAGACTGCTTCCAGACTTCATCTGCAACATCGCTCTTCCTGGTTCTATAGCAGACAGCCTTCCTGTTCAAACTAGAACCCAATTAGGGAAAATCTGCTGGCTTAGTCTGCAGATGTTGTACTTGCCAGGATCCATAATCACATGAGCCAGTTCCTTATAATAAATCTCTTTCTGTATGTAGAGTAAGTCCTCACTTAATGTTGTCAATAAATTCTTGAAACTATGGCAAAATAGTATATAAAGAAACCAATTTTGCCATAGACTGATATAAACAAGAGTTTAGTTCCTACTGTATCTCAGCAACATTACAGCAAATGGCAGTGAATGAAACAATGTGGAATAAAATTATGTTATTTGAGGACCTGCTGTACACATGTCTTATTGGTTCTGTTTCCCTGGAGAATCTTAATTCAGGATCCACAGACCCTAAAGCAGTGGTTCTCAACAGGGAACAATTTGGCCCCCAGGGGACATTGGGCAATATCTGGAGACATTTTTGGTTTCCCAACTTGGGGAGCCTATTGACATCTAGTGTGTCATGCTGCTGAGCATCCTATAGCACACAGGACACTCCTTACAACAAAGTATTGCCTAGTCAAAAACATCAAAAGGGCTGGTCTGGTCTATCTTAGCAGATTTTTTTTTTTTTTTCCTCCAAGAACATCCTAGAAACGATGATACCATAAATCCACGGTGGGGAACCATGCAAAGCCATCTAAGGAGAAAGCTACACTGGAATCAAACGCCAGCCCTTCTCCTCTACCTCTGTCACTTTACCGGACTTCCCCCAGAGGGCCCGTGTGGCCCGGGAATGGGGCAGGCCAGGGGAGCAGGTCACTGCAGAGAGAGACCTCAGGGAGCATGTGGCTAAAGGGCCTTCGCAGGACCCTTGGCACAAAGGGTAGAGCAAGAGAACAGGAGGGAACTTGGTCTCCAGCACCCAGGGAGCGATGTTTCTGGGAACTCCCAGGAATAACTGGGGAAGACGTGAGGGATAAAGGAGAAGGTCCTGCTTCTTCTAAGAGGGGCCTGAGTTATGTGAGTAGACGTCAAGGAACATTAACTGGGATACTGAGGTCAGTCTTCCTTTGTGTCTACCACGTATTTTTTTTTGCTCAAGCCCAACAATGGCATTCAATTAGTTCTGCACAGTTGCAGAAAGCCAGGGTGATTGGTTCACTGGTGACATTTGCCAAATGACAGTATTGAAACAACTGAAGCTTTGTGTTTGAATCACCCTCAGTGGTTATGAAGCAACAGCTCTTGCTGTAGCAGGTTAAATTAGTCCTTTTCAGAGGAAGAAATAACTGACACATTTAACTAGATTAAGATTTAGAAATAGTCAAGAGGCTGTGGAAATTCTAGAAAGAGAAAGATGTGACCAACAAGAGGAAATTTAGCCAGAAACCATAAAACATGTAATAATGTCACTATACATTGCAAGTTTCCATGATCACTTCATTTGGGTATTATGAATGTTATGTTAATTAGGCAGAAACAGGTTTCATGATAGTTGTTATTTTTTAATAGATGAGAAAATTGGAGCTTAGAAATATTAAGGAACTTGTCAGTAATTAATAGCACGGGGAAGAGAATTTGTGGGGGTCAGTGTCCAGATTAGAAAAGAAAATCTATCCTAGATATTTTATCCAGACAGGGCTATAACGCAGAAAACTGGCTACAAAGACGTTGGAAGAACAAGAGGAGTGAGGGGGGATCATGAAACTGTAACTTCCTCTGAGGGAGACTCGGCCACTGCTGATCTGGGGAGCCCAGGAGGACACACCTCTCGACACAGCTGGAAACCGGTGCTGACGCTTCTGAAACTTGCAACTACCACCATTGTGCTGGATGCACTGCCGAAAGCAGAACTTATTTTTTTCTAAAAAGGATTTTCTTTTTTTGTAGTCCCCCAGATGGCAAATGCTATCTGGAAGAGAGCTGGCAACGAACTCGTTGAAATGTCCTCTGTAGGCTCCCAGCCCCCTGTGACACAAGGAGAGCAGAGAAGGTTGGGAACGGAGCTGAGAGTCAACAATGAAGAACTCGTACATAATGTTTTCATTCTAGGACCTTTCCACTAGCCCTCGTTTTCTCCCGTGTTAGTCTGCTAAAGAGCTGCTTCAGATAGACCCAACATTTCATACATTTCATACTTCAACACGGAGGAAGTGTAACTCTTACTCACATAACTCTCCAGCATAGATCCTGAAGTCAGTGGGGACAACCCTCCACCTTAGTCATTTACGAACCAGGCTGATGGTGGTCGTGGCATTGTTAACGCATGGATTTCAACCTTGCTCTCAGTTTTAGGAATTCAGTCGGCACGGAGGAGCAGGTGAGGGAGGCGTTTACAGGCTGCGGCGATAAAAGACACACGTAATCACTCACATTCTGCTGACGACAATGTGTGGGTGACTCTACCTGACTGCATTGGAGCCTGGAAGCAGAACCAAGCCGTGTGCCAAGAACAGAGAAGACGGACTTTTTTGTATTGCCAGTGGTGCCCGGCACCCCTCCCCCAAATGCAAAGGCCAGCTTTTCGAACCCTCGAATCAATCTACTAGGCACAGAATAAAGATACTTGGCTTGAGAAGAGCCATCTGGAAAGGAGTTGAGGATTTCTGTAGCTTTCTTACTGTGAGACATCCTTGAGATAGTACAGCCCCAAAATGATTAGGGACACTTTAGGCAACATTAACAGATACAAATGGCATGAATATCATTGGAGGTCCATGTCCTGCCCCAACCTCCTAATGAGACCATAGCTTGTTTTCATATCTTTTTCTGTTCACTACTGCAGCAGACTAAAGTGTGTCCAACTAGGATGGTGGAACAGTTGATAAATCTGAGAAGAAAAACTGAAGAGGGGACTGCAATGAATGTCTTAAGGGTTTGAAGGTCTGTGGATAAAAAAGAACACTCACCCTGCCGGTGTGGCTCAGTGGTTGAGCATCGACCCATGCAACAAGAGGTCACCAGTTCGATTCCCAATCAGGGCACATGCCCAGGTTGTGGGCCAAATACCCAGTGGGGGGCATGCAAGAGGCGGCCAATCGATGTTCTCTTTCATCAATGTTTCTATCTCTCTCTCCCTCTCCCTTCCTCTCTCTCTAAAATCAATAAAGTAAAAAAAAAATTTAAAAAAGAAAGGAACACGTAGTGTACATGGCAGGTGGCAGGACTCAGTCAGCAGGGTCAAGGGTATGTGACAGCAAAGAAAGCTTTTCAATGTGAGAGTCACTCAGGCATGCAACCCCATAAAAATGAGTGCTTCTCATGTGGTTTTCAGTACGAACTAAGTTCAAAAGGGTGACTACAGGCAAAGGACTTGAAGACAAATTCATGAATGAGAAAATGCAAATGTAAAATCCCACTGGTGGTTCAAGAAATATAAATCATACTAGCAATGGGATACATTCTTTTGCTTATCAAATTGCAAAAGTAAAAATAAACAAACCACCCTCTCCCCTTCCTACCCCTCAAACCCAACCACTTGATAACGCTCACTGTCAGTGAGAGCTATGATCTCACACTCTGCCCTGGGTATGAAAACTGGCCAGTTAGCAATATGATTTCTAAGGTCTTTGTAAGAAGTACTTAATCTTTGACCCAATAATTTGATTTCTGGAATTATTTATTTATTTACTTATTTTTATCCTCACCTGAGGACATTTTTCCTTTTTGTTGTTGTTGTTGTTATTCAGATAGAGTGGGAGGGAGAGAGAGAGAGAGAAACATCGATGTGAAAGGGACACATCGAGTGGCTGCCACCTGCACAACCCAACCAGGGCCAGGGACAAACTGCAACTGAGGTACGTGCCCTTAGCGGGAACCGAACCCGGGTGTCTCTGGACCGCAGGCCGACTCTCTAACTGCTGAGCCAATCCAGCCAGGGTGATTTCTAGAAATCTTAAGCAACATAATTAGGCAAATACAATATTAACATAATAATCTTCATTGTTACATTATCTTATAAAAGTGACAGGCTGGAAACAGCCTAAATTTATAACATTAACAGAATTAAGAAATGCATGGCACAGCCATAGACTAGGTTATTAAGTATCTTTTAAAAATGTTATTTGTTGTTGTCCTGGCCGGTTTGGCTCAGCAGTTGCAGCGTCAGCCTGCGGACCAGAGAGTCCCGGGTTCAATTCCCTCCAGGGGCATGTACAAAAGAAGAAAAAAAATGTTATTTGTTAAGTGTCTATAGTATAAATATACAAATATCCAATCATGAAAAGAAAAACTTGACAGAAAAAGGAAATGCCAGAAGCGTGACAACAGGTAGGCTGGAAGCAGCTCTGAATAGTTAAATTATGAACAACTTTTTAAATATTTCTTTGTATTGTTTCTATATTTTCTAAGTTATAAAATATCACTTTGAATAATCAGGAGATATGAAGTAAAAATCCTATTTAAAAAACACAGAAAGTATGCTTTTCGTCATGTAATATTATATTAAACCAGAGGCCAGATGGTGCGGGAGCTGGGTTGTGGATGGGCTGGGGAACTGGGGGACATGATGGACGGAAGTGAATGAGGGGGGTCTTCCCCTACCGGAAGAGTAGCAACATTGCCACTGTTCTGAATTGCTGGTATCTGGTGATAATAAAAGCAGACTGACCTCTCATTCTTATGGGGTTTATTATTATTTCTCAATTTCTCATGTCCCACATCTAGTCAGTGGTGGAGGTGAGATCTGACTCAGCCCTCTGTTGCTGCCTTACTAATTCCAGTGATACAAAATCCAGAAAACTTTAATGCTCTTTTAAAATCACAAAGTGACCCTGGCCGGTTTGGCTCAGCGGTTAGAGCGTCCACCTGCAGTCCGGAGAGACCTGGGTTCGGTTCCCGCTAAGGGCATGTACCTCGGTTGCAGTTTGTCCCCGGCCCTGGTTGGTCGTGCGGGTGGCAGCCACTCGATGTGTCCCTTTCACATCGATGTTTCCCTCTCTCTCTCTTCCTCTCTCTCCCTCCCACTCTGTCTGTACAAAAAATGGAAAAATGTCCTCGGATGAGGATTAAAAAAATAAAATAAAATAAAATCACAAAGTGAACGAGTCTGCCTAAATGTAAGAAGATTAAAATCATATCAAGCATCTTCTCTGACCATAATTGTATGAATTATTATTCATACAATATTATTATTTCTCAATTATTATTGGTTTTTCTTGGGGTTCAGCGGCTCCCAACCTCCTTTACCTGCCTTGTAGCTACTGGTAAGGGATTCTTATATTGGGAGGAAGTCAGTTTGAAGATCCCTTTCAACTTTGAGGTGTTGTGACCTTTTGGATACCATCGTGCAGTGTCGTGGAAGCTACCTGCACTCACACGGTGCACATTCTATTTTGTGTTGAACTTGGGGACTGCTCGCATTTAACAAAACACCTCTTATCACAGTGAATCAACATGCCTTCAGATAGAGCAGTGTTGGTACATTATTCTAATCATTTTAAGAAAGCATATGTACATGTGGTTTAAGAAGAGGGCTTTGTTTGACATGTCGTCTAATTTCCTAGAACTGCAGTGTGGCTTTCTTATCAAGTAATGCAAATAGAATAAGTGATACTATGGTCCTTTCTGCAAAGCCTTTACTTCAGCATTCACTTTGCAATTTTAAGACTCTGTGTCTTAAAAATATGCAAACATCTGCATTTAAGGGTTTATGTGACAGGTGCTGTTAGCGCTGATGAAGGGAAACGCCATCTGTATGGAAAGGTTATGCTTAATTAGCTCGGCACTGATCTGAATAACAAAAACATGGACTGAAATGAAACCTCCAACACACCAGCTTTTGTTTTTAAGTTTCCAAGAGTAGCTGCTAATTCAACAAAGAGAAATTGTGTTTTCATACTTTTGGATCTTGTGGGCCTTCTTCAAATCCTTCTTGTCTTCTTGATCTGACTTCATTTGAAAAGACGGCTATACTAACCAATATGTGCAAATAACAAAGTGCAAAAATAATTTGACCAACAGGCCAGCTAATATATTTCTGAGATATTCTAGCTTCACAGGAGGTGCCAGGGTAGAATCAGGTTATGAACATGGGTCAGCCTTGAAATCACCCATAATCATGTGTGTGGGCGGGGGGCACGGGCAGAGCAATGGGAGCAACTCAGCTAAAATTTCAATATATTTCAGTCTATCTTAGGGTGAAAATTAAGAAATTGGAAAGGTCTTAAAACTTTTTATGGAGGGCACATGGAAAGAATCTATTGCAACTCCTGTTTATCAGGTTGAAAATGGCTTGGAAAATAATAAAGTACTTATCTTAGGTCCCACATCTAGTCAGTGGTGGAGGTGAGATCTGACTCAGCCCTCTGTTGCTGCCTTACTAATTCCAGTGATACAAAATCCAGAAAACTTTAATGCTCTTTTAAAATCACAAAGTGAACGAGTCTGCCTAAATGTAAGAAGATTAAAATCATATCAAGCATCTTCTCTGACCATAATTGTATGAAACTAGAAATCAATCACAAGGATAAAAAAGAAAAACACACAAAGACATGGAAGCTAAATGACACGTTACTACACAATGAATGGGTTAACAATGAGATCAAGAAAGAAATCAAAAGATACCTTGAAACAAATGAAAATTAGAACACTATAGCCAAAATCTAAGGGACACAGTGAAAACAGTCCTAAGAGGGAAATTCATAGCATTACAGGCCTATTCAGAAAATAAGAAAAATCTCAAATAAACAACTCAACTTGAAACTTAAAGGAACTAGAAAAAGAACAACAAACAAAGCCCAAAGTGAGTAAAAGAAAGGAAATAATAAAGATTAGAAGAGAAATAAATGATATAGAGTCTAAAAAACAATATAAAATTTAATGAAACCAAGAGCTAGTTCCTTAAAAAGATAAACAATATTGGAAAATCTTTAACCAGACTCAAGAAAAAAAGAGAGAGGACCAAAATAAATAAAATCAGAAATGAAAGAGGAGAAGTGACAACTGACACCAAAGAAATACAAAGGATTATAAAAAAAAATGTTATGCCCTGGCCAGTTTGGCTCAGTGGTTGAGCATCGGCCTGAGGACCAGAGAGTCCCAGGTTCGGTTCCCACTAGGGGCACATACCACCAAAAAATAAAATAAAATAAATGTTATAAATATACCAACAAATTGGACAATATGAACAAAATGGATAAATTCCTAGAAATATACAATCTTCTAAAACTGAATCAGGAAGAATCAGAAAGTCTGTATAGATAGATTACAACTAATGACATTGAAGTAGTAATAAAAATAACTCCCAACAAACAAAAATCTTGAACTGGGTGGCTTCACAGATTAATTTTACCAAACATTCAAAGAAGAACTAACACCTATCCTTCTCAATCTATTTCCAAAAAATTCAAGAGGAGGGGAGACTCCCAAGCTTATTTTATGAGGCCATTATTATCCTAATTTCAAAACCAGATAAAGACACTATAAAGAAAGAAAATTATAGGCAAATATCCCTGATGAACATAGATGTTAAAATCCTCAACAAAGTATTAGCAAACCAGATTTAGCAATATATTCAAAAGATCATACATCATGATCAAGTGGGATTTATTCTAAGTATATAAGGATATTGTAAAAATCAATAAGTGTGATACACCACATAAACAAAATGAAGAATAAACATCACATAATCATATCAATAAATGCAGAAAAAAATTGTATAAAATCTAGCACCCATTTATGATGAAAACTCTCAGCAAAGTGGGAATAAAGAAAATATACCTCAACCTAATAAAGGCCATATATGACAAACCCACAGTCAACATCATACTCAATGGACAAAAACTACAAGTGTTTCCCTTAAGATCAAGAACAAGACAAGAGATGTCTGCTTTTACCACTCTTATTCAACATAATACTGGAAGTCCTAGCCACAGCAATCAATCAAACAACAAGAAGAAATAAAAGGCATCTAAATGGGAAAGGAAGAAGTAAAACTGTTATTATTTGTAGATGATATAACACTGTTTATAGAGAACCTTAAAGATTCCACCAAAACAACTACTAGAACAGATAAATAAATTCAGTTAAGTAGCAGGATACAAAATAAATGTCTAGAAATCAGTTGCATTTTTATACACCAATAATGAACTATCAGAGAAGGAAACTAAGAGAATAATCCCATTTACAATTGCCTCGAAAAAAAAAAAAAATACCTAGGGATAAATTTAACCACTGAGGTAAAAGAACTGTATTCAGTAAATTATAAGACATTGAAGAAGATACAAATAAGTGGAAATATATACCGTGCTCATGGATAGGAAGGAAGGACATCATTAAGACGTCCATACTACCCACAGCAATGTATAGATTCAGAGCAATTCCTATCAAAATTCCAATGGTGTATTTCACAGAACTAGAACAAATATTCCAAAAGTTTATATGGAACAATAAAAGACCTCAAATAGCCTCAAAAATCTTGAGAAAGAAGAACAAAGTGGGAGGAATCATGCCACCTGATATCAAACTATACTACAAACAGCATGGTACTGGCATGAAAACAGAGATATAGATCAATGGAAGAGAATAGAGAGTCCAGAAAGAAACCCATTCCTTTATGGTCAATTGATACTTGAGAAAAGAGGTAAGAACATACAAGGGGTAAAGAAAATCTGTTCAATAAATGGTATTGGAAAAATGGGACTGATACATGCAAAAAAAAAAAAGAAAGAAATTAAACCACCTTCTTACACCGTACAGAAAAATAAACTCAAAATGGATTAAAACTTAAAAGTTAGACTCAAAATCATAAAAATTCTAGAAGAAAATATAGGCAGTAAAATCTCTGACATTTCTTGTAGTAATATTTTTTTCCCCTGGTTTATCTCCTTGGGCAAGAGAAACAACAACAAAATAAGTAAACAAATGGAACTACATCAAAGTAAACAGTTTTTGCACAGCAAAGGAAACCATCAACAAAATGAAAAGACAACCCACAGAATGAGAAAACATATTAGCCAATGATACATATGATAAGAGATTGTTAATATCCAAATTTTATAAAAAACTCATACAACTCAATACCAGAAAAACAATCCAATTAAGAATGGTCAAAGAACCTGAATAGACTATTTTCCAAAGAGGACATGCAGATGGCCAATAGATATATGAAAAGATGCCCAACATCACACTAATCATCTGAGAAATAAAAATTAAAATCCCACCTGTCAGAATGGCTATCATCAATAAATCAACAAACAACAAGTGTTAGTGAGGATGTGGAGAAAGGAAACCCTCGTGTACTGTTGGTGGGGTGCAGACTGGTGCAGCCACTGTGAAAAGCGGCATGGAGTTACCTTAAAAAATTTAAAAATAAAACTGCCTTATGACCCAGTGATTCCATTTCTGGGACCATATCCAAAGAAACCTGAAACAGTAATTTGAAAGAATATATGTAATCCTATGTTCATTGCAGTGTTATTTACAATAGCCAAGACTTGGAAGCAGCCCAAGTGCCCATCAGTAGGTGAGTGGATAAAAAAAGCTATGATACATTTACACAATGGAATACCACTTGGCAGTAAAAAAGAAAGAAATCTTGCATTTTGCCACAGCACAGATGAACCTGGAGAGCATTATGCTAAGTGAAATTAGCCAGTCAGAGAAAGACAAATACCATATGATTTCACTTACTCGTGGAATCTAATATACAAAATAAACCAACAAACAAACAGAAACAGACTCATAAATACAAATACACAGACAGCTGTCAGAGGGGAGGGGTGTTGGGGGCCTGGGTGAAAAAATTAAAGGGATTAAGGAAAAACAGACAGTAGTATGATTATTACTAGGGGAGGAGAGGGCTGAGGACAGGTAAAAGAGGGTAGAGGAAGAATAAATGGTGACAGGAGACTTGACTTGGAGTGGTGACCACACAATACAATATGCAGATAATGTGTTATAGAACTGTATACCTGAAACCTGTATAATTTTATTACCCAATGTCACCCCAGTAAATTCAATAAAAAACAAACAAAAAAGAAAAGAAAATAGAATCACAAAGTGATTTCTGAACTAGATAAAATTAATAGGAAACTTGAACCTTTATAGATCATTTGTCCATTTGGAGACCGTGTGAAATAAAGATGAACTCCGTAAGAGTGAAAACCATGGTTTATGGGTCCTTATATAACTTTCTTTGAAACTACATCAACAAATAGATGTCGTAAAACAGTCCTAGAAGCTGTGAGTTGACCTTATGGAAATGCTTTAGCCAGCAGATTAGCCCTGCAGTCCTGCCGCCCACTAGGCAGGAATTCTACGATGAGGATTTGCTGCCACTAGGTGGCAGTCATACCCATTGGTTTAGGGGTGGTACAGATCCATTGCTTTTTTTTCTTCCTATCTATAAAAGTATTAACTCTTTATTAAAGGAGCTAAATTTAAACAATGTCACTCAACACCACATTTATGAAAGATTCATTAAAAACAAAACTATTAAGATGATTCAGGCATCGTTCATGACCTGTCTTACCAAGTTTTAAAAATGTCAATTCTTAATTCCTTTCACCTTTTCCTTCAGACCTTCAGGATGCTTACAAAAACAAAAAAAAATGAGAATGAGTAAAAAGCAAGTTGAGTCTAAAACTTTAACTTTATACCTAAAACATGATTTTTTTTTTGTTCTTGCAATTACAATATATTTTAAGCATACATCGTCTATGCATTTTATTTTTCATGTCAAGTAAGGAATGTAGGTGACTATTAGCTGCCAAGGTAGAATCCTCGCTGCAGTGGTGACTGGGGTGGTGACAACAGCTTGCTCAGGGGGCCATGTCACAGTGAAGGCAGCTGGAGGCAGCCAGTACAGGAAGCAGGGGTCGACTACAGCGACAATTTCGGAGTAGATGAGGTCTGTCACTGCTCCCTCCTGGCCCTGGGCCCTGAGATTTCTGTGTTAATCCTATAAATATGAAGCCTTGGAATTTTAAATCCTTTAATGATAGTAAAGAGAAGTTTCCCTTACAATGTAAATGTGATTTTGTTGTTGTTCTTTTTTGTCTGTGTAAAGGAGACTATTACAAAGGTGATTTTTTTCTTCCCCAGAATGTTAAGTGGAGAGAGGAAGCAGGAAGAAGAGCAGAATTGTGAAAAACTAGAAGAGGGTTTAGAAAAAAAAAATGTGAGGAGATCAGGGAAACTAAACGAGAGGGTCCTGGCTAAGCTGGGGAAGTAGGCAACTGTTCAGTCAATACTATACCAGAAGCTAAAAGGCAGAACCTACCCCTGAAAGAGATTTCAGGATCCGTAGGCTGTGTAGGAGCAAAAACGCGCAGGAGGATGGGAGCGTAGAGTTAGCACACTGAGGCACCGAAGGCCAAATGCTGGCACAGGTAGACCACTAGCCTCTAAACCAGCCAGGTGACTGTCATGCCTCCAAAGACTGAGGGCCATTGGAGACTATGAAGGAGCCTGCAGCCCACGACTGGATGGGGACGGATTTCTGGGCTTTCGGGGTAAACGTGAGTGCTATCAGCCTGAGCCAAGAAAACTGAGCATCTGCTGACCAGCTATATAGGTTTGCACCAGTCAATAACCCTGCACAAAATGAGGTTTAGTCATTCCCTTAAACTGTGTGTGTGCGTGCGTGCGTGCGTGTGTATGTGTGTGTGTCTGGCAGGTAGCAGGCTGGGTAGGGTGAGAAAGAAAAGCTTCTAGAAATAACAAAGACCAGGACCTTTTCAGGCTCAGTAAACTCAAGTTCTCTTGTCCCCGTGTCTCCTGGCTGCCGCTCAGCTGAGCCGCAGCTATGCTGCTGTCATGACTTGGTGGCTTCCCCTGGGCATCCTCCAGGTGCGTTCAGCAGACACAGCCTCCCTAGGTTGCTCCACATCACTGATGCTCCTGAGGCCCTGGGGTCCACGGGGAGGGAACTTGAACTTTATCCAGACGTAGAGTTCAGACACATACATGTCTGACAGACAGGGGCAGAGGAGAAAAGCATGGACGTTGAACTCCAGGGAATAACAAGGGTCCTGGGGCCAAGCACAGTCTGTGGTGGCAGTGGCTGCTTTTACCCTCAACTCAGCTGGTCTTTCTCACCCTTCAGGGCCTTTGTGTCCTGGAAGGAAAGGGCACAATTATACTCAGCAGTGTGACTGCTTCCTACGTGGTCAAGTCCCTTCAGCCTTCTGGGGCACCCATTCCTTTACCTAAAAAAAAATAATCACTTCAGGCTCCCTCATCCCTATTCTGTGGTAAATCCAGTAATTTCCCCAAGATTTCTATGAATTTGGGGGGCTTACACTCGCATAGATACTGTTCTCCCCAACTTTTTGCTTCCACTGAAATCTAGGTCACTCAGCCAGCTGGTGTGCCTTCTAAGGTGAGGTGACACCGCCTCCCGCCACACCAGCTGACCTCAGGCTAGACAGTCCCTCTGCCCTCAGCTGTCTTGCCAAAGAGTTGGAGACAGCAGACTTTACTAAAGATTTGCTTGGAGAAATGGAAGAGGCTTGTACTCTAGCACAGCTCAGAAAAAACAGCAACCTGAAAACAAAAAAATGTCTCATTGAATAGTAGACTCTCTGTGCTGAGTGTCTTCAACATCTCCAGCTTTGCTCTCTGGCCACTAATTCCAGCCACCTTGCATGGGTCCCTTCTCCCAACCGTCTCAATCCCTGGCCCTCTCTCCAGAAAAGTGGGGGCCATTTAAAGGGAAATGACTTTTACCTGAAAGAGCAGTAAGTATTAGAGACCATTAAGCAGACGGCGAAGAATTGCAGGTGATAGCGGCCTAGTGCAGCTGGTCTGGGCCATGGAGGTCTGGAATGTGTCCCCTTTCTCTGCAGGGCAGCTGGAGGCCGTGTCTGCAGCAGCAGTAAGGTTTCAGAGACCTACGGCAGAGGAACAGCGGGAACAGAGGGAGGGCCGAGCTGCAGGCAGAGGCCCCAGTGTCTGTGAAATACTCCCCTCCACTCTGGGAACCACTAGCGACACAAGAATGGGGAATGACTGGGACCTGGCCCCTGGCAGGGGGAGGGCCTTGATCCAGCAAACACAGGAACTGACAAGCTGATGGGCTTTAGGGACTTTCAAGTCAATCCACCAAGGAGTAGAATGGGTGCAATCTCTGGTTTCCACACATGCTCTTCTACATCCTGAAACAATGCATTGTCTTTCCAACATACAAACCCAGAATAAACCGACCTACGTGAAGGTGACATCCAGTGCCTGTTAAACTTCAATGTTCACACACGTCATCCGAGGACCTTGCTAAAATGTACTCGATTCTGATTCAGTAGGTCAGGGGTGGGGCCTGGGAGGCTTCACTCACAGGAACCCAGGTGGTGACCCCGCTGGTCCTGGCTGCACTTTGAGAACCAGGGGTGTAAGCAACCTGAGTTCTTCTTGCCTCTCCACGGCCCCCACCCCCACATTTGCAAACAACAACAAAAAACCAGTGGGGGGCGGGGCAATTCTTAGCCCTAGGGGCTATGGGTAGATTGCAGGCTCTTTGGGGGGAGGGGGGATGGCAATCTCATGGCGCCTCCATGGGCATCCTTGATAAGAACATCTATCTTATCCTCACTGCACGGGGCCAGGGACAGAACGTGAGCACAGATTTCCCAGGCCAAGCTTCTCTGTCGGGGACAGCTCCATGCTCCTCCTTACTGCAGTCCCTCACCAGTCAGGGACTCTCTCTTATAAAGTTCACCACGACTCTAGCAGGGACTTTTAGGTTCCACGCTTGACCTTTTACTTAAACAGCCTTGGACCATTTGCAGAGAATAAGGTAGGGGGATTATTAGGGGGGAAGCTTTGGTACCCCTAAATCAGCTTGGAGTGTCATGCTGCCTCCTCCCTCCATTACTCACTTCTCCTTCTAGGCACCAGGAAAACATAACCCAGCGTCTGCTGCAGGGTGTCTGCTGCGGCGTTGCTGTGGCAGCTGCTCCCGCCCCGCAGTGACATGTATGTTTAATCGCTGCCAGCATGCCAGTCCACCCACCCAGCTCTTCGAGGCTGAGCAGCTCCCCAAAGAGTTATAATTAGAATTTTAAAAGCACATAAACAAAATTCAAGCCACACAAGCCTGCCCGCCCGGCCTCAGGAAAGCCAAAAGTCTCAGAAAAAAACAAAACCACTTCTTGAAAACAGTTTGTAGGAAGCAAATGCAAAGGAGTAGAATTGGATTAAAGCAAAAGCACTCACACAGGACAGGACAAACTGGTGGTAAAAAGAAAGAGAGAGATAGAGAGGAGGAAGGAAGGAGGAAGGAAGGAAGGAAGGAAGGAAGGAAGGAAGGAAGGAAGGAAGGAAGGAAGGAAGGAAGGGAGGGAGGAGGAGGGAGGAGAGGAAGGAGGAAGAAGAAGGAAGGAGGAAGGAAAGGAAGGAAAGAAAGAAGAGATAAGAAAGTAAAGAAAGAAGAAAGAAAGAAAGAAAGAAAGAAAGAAAGAAAGAAAGAAAGAAAGAAAGAAAGAAAGAAAGGAAGAAAGAGAAAGGAAGGAAGGAAGGAAGGAAGGAAGGAAGGAAGGAAGGAAGGAAGGAAGGAAGGAAGGAAGGGCTATTTGTTCACTGAGGACTATATTTAAATGCAGGAATTTGGGTGGAGAGAGTGGCTCTGATGAGCCTGTAGGTTGCGTCTCTGGAGAAATCTGTTAGCAGTAGATGGTTCCACATGTGTCCAATGGTTAATCGACTCTCATTCACACTGAACACTAGACAGTTACTAGACGGGGAAGCAGGGAGCGAGAGGTGCTGATTTCCTTTGGAGGAAGGGGAACATGGGCATGAAAATATGGAGGAACAGTCATGGCAAACGCATAAACAAAGAGCCTGTTTGTCATAGCTGGGCTCTGGTGACGGAATGCCACCTTAATGCACTCACTTCCTAGTGACTTTAAATAGGGGGACATTCGAAATGTCAGTGAAGAAGAGAGTCCTCCCTCTCTATTCCTGGTAGTCATAAAATCAGTCTCTCTGTGAAGTATCCATGAATCGCTGCCATTGGTAAAACTAACCACTGCCCTAATACCCTGTGTCCAATACCAACTCGTGTTTCACAAAAGTCATTTAGATGCAGTAAAAGCAACTGCAATTACCTGAATTGTTCAAGATAATTGTTGAGTTGTTAAAATCAGATCCCCTAGGGTATATTGGTGGTGGCGTGTATTCGGTCCTTAGATAACCCCTCTGCACTATTCCTTCATCTTGTTAGTCATAATTAGCTAGCTAATATTAATAATAGAAAAGGAGCCAAGGGGAGGCCAGATGTTATAAGCATGGTCATCTGGGCAGCTTCACTAGGAAACTGCCACTGTGCATCCCCCAAGAGGCCACCATTTCCCACAGATCACTGAGGGAAGGGGTCCAACAAAGGGGCAGATGGACACATGCACAGTGAAGTTGGGGTGATGAAGGGAAGATGCCTTCCAGTCAGTCTAGCCTGGAAAAAAGATAATTGGCCAGGAGGGTGGACCCCAGTGCAAGCCTTTAAAAATTTGGCAATGCCTAATACCCAGAGGAATCGTCTCCCTCTTTTCCCTCTTGCTTCACTCTTGCTTCCTTGCACTGGCCCGTGCACTGGCCCACCGTGTGGCCCCAGAATCCACATGGCCCGTGGTCACGCTGACTCCACATGCTATGGACTGCGGCCGGGAGCTGCAGCTAACCAGCTACTGCACTGGACCGTGCTTCGGTAGGAAACAGAGGCTCTGGGCAGCGGCTAATCATAGCCCTGCTGAAGGCAAACTGGGACTTTTCCGTGGCAGGATGGAGGGAGCTGAGATCTTGGAAATCCAGGGGTTTAATTCCACAGAAATTAAGTTTTCCATGTTACCTTACCCTCCCATGGGGGCCTCAAGAAATTCTTATTCCGGAGCCACCCCAAGAAGCCCACGTCCACTGGCAACAAGGGGGGGGCACAGTGAGCACCCCACCAATAACAATCTGATCTCACAACCTCTGTATAAAGAGGGTTTGGTATTATTATTTCTGAGGTAGGAATAAATGACCCGAAGCTTGCATATGGAAATGGCGGGAGAGAGTGAAATTCTGATTCAAACTGTGGATCTAGAGGGCTTCAAAGCCCTTGCTCATGCCCACTGTGTTTTGTCACCCTCAGAATTTTTAGTTGTTTATCACCATGAGGATTTGCATCGCCCCTGCTGCACCCAAGAAGGCTGGGCTCCCTGGGGACCGAAGGCCTTGCTGGACTTTCTGTGGGGCTCACTTCACTCTGTGTGTAGCTGGCACCTCCAGGCTGCACACACAGCTCTGGAGACCCCGCCAGAGAGGAATCACAGACCGCCAAATACATTTCTCAGGCTTTGTACAAAACAAAGAGAAAACCGTCGAGGACAAATGACATCGATATCTGTGGCAAATCAACTTTCAAAATCACTCCCCAGCAACTCATGGAATAGATGTCTGATTTCCCAAGAATAACCACCTCTTCTTCCTTCTGCTCACCACTACCTCTTTTCATCCTGAATCATAAGATGACAAGACAATCAACCTTTGGAGTCAGACTCATTAAACGTTTATTTTTAGGAGAGATTGAAAAGACTCCGCCACCCACCTGTGCAGGGAGGGATCCTCGAGGCTCTGTGCGGGGCCCTGGAGCGGGCACGCCGAGGGCTGGCTGTCTTCCAGTCTGGGCCACTATATTTAGCCGACTGAAAGAATTCTCCCTGCAGTTGAGCCTGAGGCCATATTTTCATTTCCTGAGTTCACATTGGGGTGATCCATTTCTTCAGGGGCCCCACTTTCTGAACTTGGCTCTGCCATGGCTCTGTTAGGGATTTTCAGAGGGCAAGTCAATCAACCCTTGGTCCTCAGCATGACCATCTATAGGGCGGAGTGGTTCATGGACACCCTGCCATGAAAAATAGTTAGTACTGGTAGGGACTCTAGAAGCCTGGAGTACTACGTGTCTTACAGCCGTGGAGGATGGGAAATAACATGTGCAGATGGTATTTTTCCATTCACTGCAGGGCCCAGTGGAGATGTCAGATTTAGACAAGGTTCAACATGAGAGGCCCCAGGTTGGGGATGAGCTAGAAGGAGGCCTAGACAGAGAGAAGGTAATTCGAGATGGTGTCCAAGGCCCTGAGAAAGGGTCTTGACTCCTCACTTCTGACACCACACTGGCCCTGCACCATGAGAATCTGCACCGCAGGAGCTATAATGACCTACAATCATTCTCATTAGTGTCAAGAAAACATTTTTACAAACAATGCTTTTGTTTCCTTCTCCTTGCTTGGGAAGTTTTTATCTTGAGAATGTTTCGTTTTAGAACAAAACGCATGGTAAGAGAAATAGAGACAGGCACACACACAACCCCATGTCGGCTTTGTGGAAACCACCTAAAAGTTCCAGAGAGGCGTAGCAAATTTCCTGATAATGTTTTTTCTTTTAGATGATGTTTTCATCTTCCTTAAACTGTAAGGCAAGGATATAGTACAGAAATAAAGGACTCCCTTTGGATAAAGATGGTCTCCTACGTGGCAAATGTATGCATTTCCTATGGTAAGTAGAGGCAAACCTCAAACACACACATACACGAATACACACATGCTCATAATTGCTCAGGAATCCTATGCAGTAAATACTTTTTTGCAGGTGATATGAATCATAAAATGTCAGTTGGGTGAACATACTACTCAAGTATAACTATGAAAAAATTTAACCAAAATCCCACATGTGGGTTACACAATTTGCTTTGTAGTTTTGTTTTTGCCATTCAAAAAATGTGTATTTAAAAGTCATGTTTTACAACAATGAGGTATCACCTCACACCTGTCAGAATGGCCGCCATCAACAAATCATCAAGCAACAAGTGTTGGCGAGGGTGTGGAGAAAAGGGGACTCTAGTACACTGCTGGTGGGAATGCAGACTGGTGCAGCCACTATGGAAAACAATATGGTGTTACCTCAAAAAAGTAAAAATTGAACTTCCATTTGACCCAGTGATCCTGCTTCTAGAAATATACCCTAAGAAGCCTAAAACACCAATCAGGAAGAATATATGTACCCCCATGTTCATAGCAGCACTATTTACAATAGCTAAGATCTGGAAACAGCCCAAGAGTCCATCGGTAGACGAATGGACAAAAAAGCTGTGGTATATATACACAATGGAGTACTACGCAGCTGTAAGAAAGAGCGATCTCTTATCCTTTGAGACTACATGGAGGGACCTGGAAAGTGTTATCCTAAGTGAAACATCCAAGCAGAAAAAGACAAATACCACATGATCTCACTTATATACGGAATATAATGAACATAACAGTCTGAGGAATAGGGTAGACCCAGAAACATGGAAGTAGGGCACAGACTGACATCCCTCAGAAGAGGGGGTTGGGAGGTGGGAAGAGATAAACCACAGAACTTATATGCATGTATGCATGACCAATGGACATGGACAACAAAGCCGGGAACAGGGTGGGGGTGGGGTGGGGAGGAGGGTGTCAATGGGGTAAAAAAGGAGAAACACCCGTAACAAAAATAAATAAATAAATAAATAAATAAAAATCATGTTTTACAAAAGTGTTTTAGAAGCAGTAAAAGCCAATGTTATTACCTAGAATGCTAGGCAAGATCACATCAAGCAAGGTATTACTTCCAATGACCTGCATCTTTTTTGTGTGTGTGTGTGTGATACATGTCCCTAGCGAGAACCGAACCCGGGACTCTCTGGTCTGCAGGTGGACGCTCAACCGCTGAGCCAAACTGGCCAGGGATACCTGCATCTTTTTAGTTTTTAACCAAAAAAAACTAACACGTACTCTCGAAGCACAGGAACATCAGCTTTACTTTCAGAGGAATTTGAAACTCTCAGCGACTCATACTTCCAGCGACTCCTGCCTAGCTGTTTGGTCAGAGGGCTGGCTGTCCCTGCTATTCCTGAGGTACGGCAGGCAGGCTGCCCAGTAGAGGTGTGATCTCGGGGTGCCACTCCTTAGTAGCTCCCCAATATAACAAGTGAAGCTCCCCACCTCAGAATCTTCAGGAAAGAGGAAGTTCTAGACTGGATTCAAGGATGGTATAACCCCTTAGAGTAGGGCCAAAGGCAATTGCTTATGCAAATAGGGCCTTAGTTGGTGAAATTAAAATAAATGAACTTCGCCCTGGGTCATCAGGTGCAAGGTTTGGTCTCCCCCTAAAAAGAGACAACTGATGCTCTGTCACAAGGCTTCCTGTAGTGTTTGCCTCGACACTCTGCTGGAGTTTTCTGGAAGAGGTTTGATTTCTCAGAATATTTTCCATCTTCTTGTCTTCAGTTTGGAAGATTCACCAGACCCAAAGCTTACGTTTCCCCCATAGATAACTTTCCAAATAGGCAAATGAACAAAACAAACACATGATCACAAATGTCTGAAAGCAGCTGTCACCTGCGTCAGCTGCTCTGAGACAGCTTCGAGTGAGCCCTTCTACCTGCCATCGGCGACCCTGCTTGGATGACCACCAGGCAGCTTCGGACCCAATGTGTCCCCAGTGTCTTCCTTCGTGAGCTGTTTCTTGTTTCTTCTTCCTCATATGAAAGTATCTTTATTCTCCAACTTGGTGGATTTGAAGACAGAACCTTTGCCAATTTTAGTCTATTAAAAGTTAACTGTGGCCCAGCCCATGTGGCTCAGTGGTTGAGTGTGGACCCATATACCGGGAGGTCTCCGGTTCGATTCCTGGTCAGGGCACATGCCCAGGTTGTAGGACCGATCCCGGTGGGGGGCATGCAGGAGGCGGCTAATTGATGTTCTCTCTCATTGATGTTTCCATCTCCCCCTACTTCTCCCTTCCTCTATCTCTCTCTCAAATCAATAAATAAAGGAAAAAAAAAAAAAAAAAAGCTAACTGTGGTCTGGGAAGATCCAGAACACCTAGAAACACTCCCTGACACAGATGCTCCCTGGAAAGTCTGGTGGAAGAGGGAAGACAAACAACTCAAAACGGAAATGCTGCAGCCACCTGCTCCTCACTGCATCTGGCCCACACTTTGCATTTACCTCTTTTTAGCTATTTTCACACTCGCTGGACCAGGTCAGGCCTCCATCATCTCACTGTAGGAATAGGGTGATTGCCGGTCCTAACTGGCCTTTCATAACGTATCTCCAGATCGTCATTTACATTTCTGGTAGCGTATATAGAGGAGGGAAAGATTATTTTCCTTCTACCCATTTTAGGTACTGGCTGGGACTCTGCAGAGTACACCGACAAAGACAGAGTAACGAGAAAATCAGACAGAAGTTTATTGACCTGTTTATCGTGCATACACATGGGAGGACTCAGCAACGAGCAGCTCACTGGGATGCTCAGAATTTGGGCTTATCTGGCATCTTAGAGAAAGAACGATAATCTTTTAGAGGTGACAAGACGAAACAAAGGGACTTTGAGCTTCCAGGAAGCAAATGTGGGAAGACAAATAAATGCAGAAACTAATGATGCACATGGGTAAGTTTTAACAAAATGTGATATGTACATTCCTTTGGTACCATCTCTGAGCTGAGAAGGTACCACACTTCAGTGATTGACTTCTGTCCTTCCTGGTGGAGAAGAGAGGGGAGACACCTTTACAAATTTCTGTCTTGCTTTTAGGCAAACGGGGAAGGCAAAGAGTTTTTCTTGTATCTGCTGTTTCTCAATTGTCTTCAGCTCAAAATAATCCATATGCCAAAGTGGCATATTTTGGGGTGGCTTATTCTGCCACCCTTCACGTACTAATACTTGCGTATGATCCTGTTATATCCCCCTGCTCAAAACTTTGCATAACTATTATTTGTATATACAAGGTGGGCAATTGTTCTTATGGAAAATAATACAATAGTTAATAAATAATAGTACAAGAATAAACTCTATTACATGTATGCACAATTGTAAACCTACTTTTGCCACACCCTGTATAAAGAACTCTTTACAGCTCAACATGTAAAAAGACAAACAACCTATTTTAAAGATGAGCAGAAGACTTGAATTGGTACTTTTCCAGTGAATATATATATAAGTGACCAACAAGCATATGAAAAGGTCTTAAACATCATTGATTACTAGGGAAATGCAAATCAAACTTACAATGAGATACTACCTCCTACCCATTAGCATCCCAGTAATTTGAAAAATGAAAAATAACGAGTGTTTGTGAGGATGTGACAGACCTGGAATCCTCATATAGTGTGAATGGGAGTGTAAAATGGTCCAGCTGCTATGAAAAACAATTTGGCGATTGCCTAAAAAGCTAAGTAGAATTATCATATCGTCCAGCCGTTTCACCCCTAGGCATGCATCCAAAGTAATTAAAAGCAGGGACTCAAACGAATACTTGTACAAGCATGTGCATGGCAGCATTAATCACAATAGCGAAAGATGAAAAACCCAAATGCCTATCGATGAGTGAATCAGCAAGTGGTAGTATGTACATACAAAGAAATATAATTCAGCCATAGAAAGGAATGAAGGTTAACACATGCTACAGTGTGGCTGAACCTCAAAAACATTACCCCAAGTGAAAGAAGCCAGACATAAAAGGTTACATATTTTATGTGTCCATTTATTCAGATTATGTAGAATAGTAAATCCATAGGAACAGAAAGCAGATTGGCGGTAGCCAGGATCAAAGGGAGTGGATTGAGAGTGACTGCTTAACGGGTACGGATTTGGGGTTGATCAAAATGTTGTGGAACCAACAGAGGTGGTAGCTGTCCAATACAGGGTGGGCAGTCGTGAGAACATGTAACACAGAGTTTATTACAATTTATTAATTATTGTATTATTATTATTTTTTCTTTATTGATTTTTAGAGAGAGAGGAAGGAAGAGAGAGAGAGAGACAGAAACATCGATGAGAGTGAACACTGATTGGCCGCCTCCTGCCTACCCCCCACTGGGGGTCAGGCCCACAACCTGGGCATGCGCCCTGACCAGAAATCAAACCGGCGACCTCTTAGTGCATGGGTCAATGCTCAACTACTGAGACACACCAGCCAGCTATTGTATTATTTTTTATACAAATAACTGTAAATCCCACATACATTGTGCATTTTCTTTCTTTCTTTTTTTTTTTTTTTTGCGGTACGTGCCCCTAGCAGGAACCGAACCCGGGACTCTCTGGTCCACAGGCCGATGCTCAACCGCTGAGCCAAACTGGCCAGGGCTACATACATTGTGCATTTTCATACTGTGTGCCTTTGTTTATGCTCTCCTGTTAGCATGCAATGTTTCCCTTCCTGATCATGACAGCGTCTGTTCATCAAAACATGACCCAGAAGACTCTCAGGGTCATCGCAGAAACCTTCTCTCAAATTAATTGCCCTACCCCGGCCTCCCCATGGCACATTCTGTACCTCTTACAGCCCAGTCTTACGCGGTCCTACGTAGTCATCAGAGAAAGTTTTACTCTTTGAAGACATAACTTGCCTCATCCACCCTGCTGTTTCTCTTCTTCCCTCCAACATTTAGCAGAGAGCTTTGCACAGAGTAAATGCTCAGCAAACATGCTTCCACAAATGGAAAAAGTAATAGCACAGACGACATAAGAAAGAATAGTATGTTGCAACTTGGCAGAAGTTAGAGTTAAATGGGAGCTCAGAGAGACCCAGCAATGTTCCAGAAGTCGCTGAACGGGAGACAGAGAGCCGGAGGTCACGTTCTCCAGGTTCCAAGCTCAACGATGTTACATTATTATAACTTTGCGATCCTTTGGGGACCAAATGTCAGGCTCAGACGTAGCCATTGACTATGACAGTTGATTAAGCGCAGGTGTCCTCAAAAGCCATCTGTAAAGAAGGTGATCTTGGGCCTGCTGCACGCCTGCTAATCCCGGGGGCTGTGGAGGAGCGCAGGGTCATTTGCAATCGGGTTGGCTAGCAGCCGCTTTGTTTAGACACCTGCTCCTCCTCAGTAACCCAAGGTAACTGATATCTGTGTACTTGTACGTGCCCAGACAGGCTTCCAGTCCCAGTCAACTAAAATTATCCTTCTTGAGGGATCTATTTGAATCTGACATTTGCTTATTTATTTTTTTCAAAATATAGTGGAGAAACCTAGAGACTGCTCACTAGTATTCCAGGGACAGAGGCGCACGTTTCTCACCTGCCGCACCCAGGCTTCAGTCTGGAGTGCTGGCCGAACTCCACCGGGGCAGCCCACCGTGCCCTGGGGAGGGAGGGCTGGGGGCTGAAGATATTTTTTTCTTTATTGATATGAGAGAAAGAAGAAGGGAGAAGGAGAGAGAGATAGAAACATTGGTGAGAGAGAACAGTGATTGGCCGCCTCCTGTGTGCCCTGACTGGGAATCGAACTGGTGACCTCTTAGTTCATGGGTCGATGCTCAACCACTGAGCCACACCGGCTGGATGAGGCTGAAGATTTTTATCCTCCATTTAGAATTTCTCAGGAAGGAGTTCATGCTTTAGCCTATGCTATTTCTCTTGACTGCGGGGTCTTTCTTCCTACCCTATCAGCCCTGACCTTATTCGTCCTTGAGTTTTAGGTGGGCTATGCCCCTCTTACCTGTGTATGCTGACCACGTTTCTCCCCTTTCTCTGAACCGCTTGGCCCTTCTGAGCAGTTCCATCCAATTTGCATTTTTTTTTTTTTTGGCATCTCACTGTTTTAAAGATGTTAATGTCATCTTCCCTGCCAGAAGGCAAGCATTTCTAGGGCTGAGATTATGCACCTCTTCTGCTTCCCACCAGGGCCTCCCTTGGAAAAGGCGTTTTGGAAGCCACTGAAATGAAGTTGAAGAATATAGTATCATCGAAGCTTCCACTGCTAGAGAACTTTTCTGATAGCCCTATCCCCCAGAAATCCTTTACAAGCTAAAAAGGAGACAGAATGGTCACTTAAAAACATATTTCCCTAAAGACCAAAAATATTCCAGCAAGGACTCTTCCACTGATGACAACTGGAACAGCAGTTTCTTGCACAGCGTGAATATCACAGTCTCGGTGGGAGGGACTGGAGGGACAGCAGGGTTTTCGTGTGGCGCGCACGTGGTGGAGAGAAAGGCAGCCGTCCGAGAAGTCCTCCAGAAGGCCAGGGTTAGCTCCAGACTGACAAACAGAAGAGACGGGAAGGTGCAGTCTGTCCCACTGGGTACTTACAGTCATTGAGACTTTCCCAGGCCGTATTTTTAAAAACACAGGGTTTCAAATTCTCATTCTCTTTCAGCAAGTTTAGAATATGGCTCAGCCTTTAGAAATTAATGACTTATTACTATGTACCTTCAGCATCCTATGAAAGCTACAATGGCTTCCGTAATGTTTGGACTTTCTTTTCCATGCAGAAAGCATGAATCTATAGCTTTCCTGGGGAAGCTATAACATTTGTGACACCAGGGCTCTGAGACCTTCAATTAATTCCAGAGAGATAAAATTGAGGAATGTGGTAGCAATTCAGACACCGCAAAGTAAAAATAGGTATTTGAAACGACAGAGAAGAAACCTTGTGAATGGGTGTGAGGGGAACTTGGGAACTGCAAGGACATTGGATGTGGTTAAGAGTTATTAGATTTATTTTACCAGGGAAAAAGATGATACAAAGAGCCATCGGCAGTCATGAAGAAAAAAGTCTTCTCACTCTCTTGCAAAACCATCTGGGGATTTTAAATAATATTAGGTCGTGGCATGGTAAGTTAACAACACCAGAGAAACCATCAGACAAGGTTTTACATTACAGTGTGTTGTAAGCTTGGGGAGAGGGCAAGAAGAAATGAATAATACCACCAAAGCTTTTGATTTTGGAAGAAGAAAGAGTTCTACTTGTAATAGAGAATTTCTCCATTTATCTATGTATTCATTCATTCAAGAACTATTTATTAAGCATTACTTATGTGTCAGGCACTGTGGATAAAGGAGTAAATAAAACAGTAAAAAAAAAAACCTTGCCCCCAGGGGAATTTATATTCTAGCAGGGGGGTAGAAAATATAAGCAATAAACAAATTACTATATTAGATAGTAATATAGGCTAAGGAGACCAAGAATGCAGGCAAAGGAGATAGAAAGTGGGGTGTGCGCATTGTAGGGTTACACGCAAGGACCAGGAAAGGCCTCACTGGCAAGGTTGTACCCGGGCGAAGGCCTGAAGGAAGGGAGGGGGAGGACAGGTGAGTGTCCTGGGGAGAGCGATCACGCAGAAGGCCCAGCAGAGCAGGTATCCTGAAGCAGGGGTCAGTGCCTGAGGTGGGGCGGGGGACAGCAGACAGGCTGCTGCGACTGGAGCAGGAGGAGGGCTGAGCTGCAGGAGGGCCACGGAGAAGACCCAGGGGAGCAGACCACTGAGGGTCTGTGAGTGAACTTTACTTTGGGGGGATTTTAACAGAGAACAGCATGATTTGACTCAGGTTTTGTCAGGGTCACACTGGCTGCTGGGGGGAACAGAGAGTAAAGAAGGGTGTATTAGTTCATTCAGGTACCTCAGACCAGGTGCCTTAAAGAAGAGAAATGTGCCCTGACCAGTTTGGCTCAGCGGTTAGAGCATCGGGCGGCAGACCAGAGAGACCCAGGTTCGGTTCCCGCTAAGGGCACGTACCTCGGTTGCAGTTTGTCCCCGGCCCTGGTTGGGGTCGTGTGGGTGGTGACCACTTGATGTGTCTCTCTCACATCAATCTCTCTCTTTCCCCCTCTCTCCCTCCTGCTCTGTCTGAAGATAAATGCAAAAATGTAAAAAAGTCCTTGGGTAAGGATAAAAAAAATAAATTCCCAGTGGCAGGGAATTTTTATTAAAAAAAAAAAAAGAAGAGAAATGTAATTTCTCACAGTTCGGAGGGGTCGGAGTCTACAATGAAGGTGATGGCGTGGATGGCCCCTTCTGAGGCCTGTGACAAAGGGTCTGTCCTAAGCTTCTCTCCTTGGCTCAGAGACGACTGTCTTCTTCCTGTGTAATAAAGGGAGTATTAAAAGTTAGGAACGGAATATATGTTTAAAGGGTGGTGACAGAAAGGAAAAGTGATTCCCTAAAATCATGGGGAAGGAGGGAAAGGAAAGATGAATGAACAAGACGGCGCAGGAGAGCACTCGGATCAGTGGTCCCGAACCGGGCGCCCGGGAGCACAGAGCTGATAACGGTGGTCACTGACACATTGGCAACAGTAAGGCGACAGCACACCTTTCTGTCCTATCTGGGAACATCTGAAGACCTGGAGCACAGGTTGGTGTTCCCTCAGAGAAGGGATGCGCGGTCACTCTCAGATGCAGGGTTCGTAGCCTTCCTCTGTGCGAGGTCGCAGCCTCACTGTCAGTTGTGTCACTGGGCGACCGAGGTCTGGGATCCGCTGCGCTTCCATTGAGCTCACACCATTGTGTCTGACACACGGCTCTTTGCTCTCCACTTTGTTACTTGCCTGGGTCCTGGGTAGGCAGTTGGATTCACTTCGGTTTAGAGAAATTTGTGTTGAGAAGGATTAAAGAACGCAAGAGTAACAGATTCTCCAACAAATTTGGAGCCAAGTTCCTGGTGTGGGATAAAGAAAAGGAGAAAGGTGTATTCTTGCAAAAAGAAAGAGTACCCACCAATAGAATTTATGGCATTTATGTGCCAGAGGAATACAGATGGAGAGATGTTACACTTTTTTTTCTGATCCTGCTATGCTAACAGAAGAAATTCATTTCTCCAAAACTGGTCATTTAAGCAGAGGGAATGAGAGATGAAAAAATAGTAAATAAAGAAAAATCTTTGAACAAGAAGATATAAAAATATACAAATGGTAGAATAACAAAATACTTAAGAATATGGATTCTGTAGTTTCAAGTACAATTCTAGCTCTTATTAGCTGTGTGGTCTTAGGTGAGTTACTTAACCTGTCTGTGTCTCAGTTTTCTCTTTCCTCTTTTCCATTTTTAAAATGCTTATAATGAAAGTAGCTATCTCATTAGGTGGTTGTGTATAGTAAATTAGTTAGCTTAATATATGTAAAGTATTTAGAATATGCTGGAACATCGTAAGTACTATGTAAATGTAAGGTATTATAATTATAAGAGTAGAGACCAATGGAGAGAATCCATTAACCATGTAAAAGTGGAGGACAGTTTATAGAACCTTGATATACCGCCCAGAGGGGATGAAGGCAGGGGATGAAGGCAAGAGAATAAATTCAGAAATAACAAATAAAATGTGGAAAACTTATCTTGGGCTGGGAAGGGACTGGATCAGCAAAATCCTCAAGATAAAACTGGTCACATGGCCCCTGGGGCCAAATTTCTCTCCCAGTGGCCAAGTTTGGCTGGGTAGTGGATCTTATTCTGACCCCGTAATAAAGCACAGTTAGGGGCCCATGTCCCCATGTATAGGATTCCAGGAGATTGAGTTCTCTTATTTCTGGATAAAGGTGCAGGGAAGGATGTGTTAATCTAGGAGTGATGCTAACAGAGAAAGTCACCTCTGCAAAAAGATGCTCACAGATGGCTGATGGACAAGGGTAGAAGTCTCCAAAGACAAAATCAGGGAAATGTATCATAAAAAATAGTAAGACTCACAACACTAATCACACTTCACGAAAGAAGCCTTTCTCAACCACTGTCTGCTCTTTTATTCTCCTCAGAGACCTTGGTGGTTTCCTTCCTGGCTCTTAGGGCAATTGAAACAATGTCTGTCTACTTCCTTGTTGCTCCATGAGAACTGGGATGTCGTCTGTTGGTTCATCATTGGTGACGCCTGAGCCTGGCACAAACTAGAAGCTCAACAAACAAAATATTTGTCAGGTGAATGGATGAGAGGGGATCCATACCCCTGTTTTATATAATATAAAGAAGAGGTTTAGAAAGGAGCGGACCTATGGATGAGGCATGAGCTCAGGGAACAGACAGGCTCAGATGGCAGGAATACAAGGAAAACTCCCACGGTGGGCTAGGAGTTATGAAGCGTTCAAGGACAATAGCACACTTCTGACCAAAAGGCAGGGGAGGCCAGAGAAAGACAACAATACTGGATCTCTGAATTCTTTGAAGAAAAATTGGCTAGGTGTGGGCAGATTGAAGGAAGAAAGAAAACACACAGAGTCACATTTGCATGGACGAAGTTATCGATCTAGCAGAAGGGCATGTCGGAGACACACAAAATATCCGGAAGGAGATCCAATGGAGGGACATGACACGTTTTTGAAAAGAGAAGATTCTAATACTGTATACGAAAGGAAAAGAACAAAACTTGAGGATATTATAGTTATAGGAAATGACTATCATACAGCTGTGGAAGGTTCTTGGTAACTGGGAAATGTAAAAATGTAATGAAATAGAATTTGGGGTATTATAATTTACATATTTAAATACCTATTTTAATAGAAATCTATGCAATGATGTGCATAGGATAACTAAAATGCGTTTTATAAATGTTAGCAATTTTTTTCCTTGTAAATCCCAGCAGTGAGGAAAATTGGTCATTAATTCGTACATCCCTTTGGGGAAGATGAAGTACCCTTGGGGCAGAGCCTTCAGGCCTGGGATTCTCTTTCACAGAAAAACTCTAAGTAAAGCGATGAAATGTTCAGGAAAGGAACAGCCCTGCAGAAGCAAGACAGAGCAAAAGAAAGTTCCAGTTTTCAAACATATTGTTTGCAACCCCCCCCCACCCCAACCTTGCTTCTAGTAATATTTTGCTTTGTTTCCTCCTGTACCTACTTTCACACTGTAGTGCTGAATTCTTTCTCAGATGTTCTACATAACTACTCAAAAAAGAGTAAATATTTATGAGGCTCTTAAAACAGTTCCTGGCATATAGTAAGCAACTATATAAATATTTGATAAATCAATGCATGATACTAAAACATCCGCCCTCAAGACCTGAATTTAACCTCACACATGCTTTTCTTGAAATCAACATGGATAACGATATGAACTGGAACTAACGATTTACAAAACCAGTGAATCATCAATGGGTATGTTAAGTGGGTTAGTACTTTTATTAAAAAAGATTAAATATCCCATTTTCTTATAAAGATCTTTATTCCCTGCTCCCCCCTCACAATTCTCTTCCCCACTTAGTGTGATCTAAAAAATCTTAGCCAAACACAATGGAGATTTTACTCTGACACTTTTAAACACCTTAGCTCGTATCTACCTTTAAAAAAAAAAACCTTTTCCTTTTCTTTCTTGACTGATTACAAACTCCCTTACCATCCTTAAAAGAAATGTGACAAATAAGTGTTTATCATTCATGTTTCTTTATAGACTTTATTGCTCTAGGGAAAAAAGAAGATACGGATCTAAGGAACTAGAGTGTGTTTTTTTATTATTGCTTTGTCAGCAGATGGACCAGGACCAAATTCATGTCTCCTCCACTCCACATCTCTAATTTACTACGTTGTAATCCTTCTGTTGAACTGTGGGAAATTTCTCTCCTCCCAGTTGGTGCTGCCTGAACTACATTTAGACTCTGCAACGTGTGCCTCTTGCCTTGTGTTTCTTGTCTCTGCCCAAATGTGGAAAAGCTGGATTGAATGGAGGGGGAGACACGGAGGCAGGACTCCGCGCCTGCACCTGTTGGAATGGCAGGTCCCTGTGCGTCCTTCGCTGCCTCTCACTCCTCACGTCCAGCTCTCCAGCTATGCAGGCTCTGCACTCGTCTTCCCGTTTCTGGCCCCAGTTATTACCGCCGTCTGCTAACAAGAACAGGGCATGAAAGGCGCCGATGAGGGGAGGGGCCAGAGCTGCGGGCTGGGTGGTATAATGAGAGTGTGTGTCATGTGACCTGGAACAGCAGATGTGGCACATCTGTGACTCACCATAGTGACGCGACCTTGGAGAACTGATTTTTCAACCCACATTACTTAGTGTAGGAAAGAAGATACACGGTAATTCACAAGCTAACGTAAAATTGGTTGTTGAATTAAGGAAGAATAATCAGTAATAAAATAATTGATCATATAGGAGAAAGGAAGTTTATGTCAGAGATAATAGCAACAACAAAATACTAAAATCTATATTTTATTCAACAGTGAAAGGAAGTTCATTCAGAGCTATGACTTTGCTGCTCTCATGAAGATTATTGTGAGTGGACAATGTATCCAGTTCATTCTTTGGCAAACTGATGGCTAATTCTCCTTTTTAAAAGAGGGACAGTGGGAGCTGTATCCCAAGACTTGGGTTCTAGCCTGAGGGGTTTCCCTGATGTTTTTTAAATTCTCTGGACCTCAGCTTTCTCATTTGTGAAATAAAAGGTTTAGTTTAGATCGAGGGTCAGCAAACTTTTTCTATAAAGGTCCAGAGAGTGAACATTTTGGTAACTCTGCTGCTGCAGCATGAACCTAGACAGACAACAGGGACAGGAATGTGTGGGTTTGTGTTCCAATATAGCTTTACTTACAAAAACAGATGGTGGGCCGGATTTGGCCCATGGGCTGTAGTTTTCTGACCACCGGTACAGAACTACTCATTTCCAAGACTTCGGGGGTTGCCGTAAGAGAAGGAAAAGGAGAAAGGAGCCTGAGCAAGTCAGGTTCAGTAACTCTCAGCCTCATTTCTTTCTTTTTTTTTTTTTTTTATCCTCACCGAGGACATTTTTCCATTTTTTTTGTTCAGATTGAGTGGGAGGGAGCAAGAGGAAGGGAGAGAGAGAAACATCGATGTGAAAGGGACACATCGAGTGGCTTCCACCCGCACGACCAACCAGGGCCGGGGACAAACTGCAACCAAGGGTACGCGCCCTTAGCGGGAACCGAACCCGGATCTCTCCGGACCGCAGGCCAACGCTCTAACAGCTGAGCCAAACCGGCCAGGGCACTCTCAGCCTCATTTCAACCAGGGCAACTCGTTTTTCTATTTTGAAGTTCCAAATAAAATTACTTTTAAAGTTCTTCAGTTTAAATGCATAAAAGAAGACACTGGCTCGCTCAAGTCCCCTTGAAAATTGTATGTTTCTAATTAGTATCAACAACTCTCAGGCTTTGGACCACCTGCCCCTCCAACCGCCCCACCCCATTCCCTGCCACGATGATTTCTAGGTCTTCATTTCCAGTTCACAATCTTCCCTGGATGAGACCCCTAAATTCAGTTGTCTTCTGAATAACTCCTAGGCTGGAATGTTTGATAGACATCTTGTAACCAATATATCCAAAATGCAAGTCAGTATTTTTACCCTAAAACCTGCTTCTTTGTGTGTTTTTTAACTTATCTTTATTGTTGAATGTATTACAAATGTCCCTCCTTTTTCCCCACTTTGACTTCCTCCTCCCCGCTCCCACCCCCTCCTGCCTTTTCCACACTATTGTTTGTGTCTATTGTTTATGCACATATGTATATAAGTTCTTTGGTTTCTCTCTTCTCACCCCACCTCCCCCCTTCCCTTTGAGGTTCATCAGTCTAACAACCAATTTGTACTTCTTAATCCCCTCATCTTTTCCACCAACCTCCCTTCCATCTGGCAACCAAAAAAAAAGTTCTCTGTATTTATGAGTCTGTTTCTATTCTGCTTTCTCATTTTGTTTGTAGATTCAATTGTTGATAGATAGGTATTTACTACCATTTTATTGTTTATATTTTATCTTCTTCTTCAAGAAGACCCGTCAACATTTCACATAATACTGGTTGCGTGGTGATGAATTAGTTTAGTTGTTTCTTATCTGGGAAACTCTTTAAATGGCCATCAGTTGTAAATGATAGCTTTGCGGGATAAAGTAATCTTGGTTGTAGGTTCTTGCTTTTCATCACTTTAAATATTTCTTGCCACTCCCTTCTGGCCTGCAAAATTTCTTTTGAGAATTCAGCTGACAGTGTTATAGGAGCTCCCTTATAGGTAACTAACTGCTTTTCTCTTGCAAGATTTTGTCTCTAGCCTTTTGTATTTTGATCATGATGTGTCTTGGTGTGGGCCTTTTGGGGTTCTTCTTGTTTGGGACTGTCTGTGCTTCCTGGACTTGTATATCTGTTTTCTTCACCAAGTTAGGGAAGTTTTTTGTCATTATTGTTTCAAATAGGTTTTCAATTTCTTGTTCTCTCTCTTCTTCTAGCATCCCCAAGATGCAAATGTTGGTACGCTTGAAGTTGTCCCACAGGCTCCTTATACTATCCTCATTTTTTTTATTCTTTTTTCTTTTTGTTGTTCTGATTGTGTGTGTTTTGCTTCCTTATATTCCAAATCAATGGTTTTCTTCTTGGCTTTACCTACTCTACTATTGATTCCCTGTAAATTATTCTTTATTTCAGTTAGTGCATCCTTCATTTCTGACTGGTCTTTTATTATGCTCTTGAGGTCCTCACTAAGTTCCTTGACATTCCCACAAAATTCCTTGAGATTCTCACTAAGTTCATTGAGCATCCTTATAAGCAGTGTTTTGAACTCTGCATCTGTTAGATTGCTTATCTCCGTTTCTTTAGTTCTGTTTCTGGAGTTTTGTTATGTTCTTTCATGTGAAACATTTTTCTTTGTCTCCTCATTTTGGCTGCCTCTCTGTTCTGTTTCTATGCATTAGGTAGAGTTTCTATGTCTCCTAGGCTTCCTAGGGTGGCCTGTTGTAGTAGGTGTCCTATAAGGTCCAGTGGCACAGCCTCTCTGGTCACACAGCTGGGCCCTCGAGGTGCACCCCTCGTGTGGACTTTATACCCTTCTGTTGTAATTGAGTCTTGGCTGCTGTTGGCACATCAATGGGAGGATTTTACTCAGGCTTATCAGTTGCAAGGACTGGCTGTGCCCACTAACCACCAACCTCTGACTATCTTGTATGATCACCTGTGCAGGGGCCACCACACAGAGAAAGACTGATTACAGCAGGGCTCTGGGACCCACTGAGTCCATTCCTTGAGTGTGTACCTTGTGGAGGTGGTTGGGTAGTGGTGCTTCAATGTGGTCTGAGGCTGTCCACTGTGTGCACTGGGTCTGGGGCAAGGTCAGCCTCTGCCTGTGTTCTACCTGGAGCCACCAAGAACAAGCTATGAAGCGATCTGCCAATGGCTGCTTGTTGTGCTGGGCTTGGAGATGCCCAGGCAAAGCCAAGATGTGAACCAAGGCTGGCTGCTTCTAGGGCCAGTCCTGGGCCACTTAGAGAGAGGTATGGGCCTTGCTGTGGCCAGATACTGCTTGTTTGAGAGAATTTAGGAAAATCTGAACTTGCTTTTCTTTTTTTCATTTGAGCTAATTATTCCAAGTTCCCTCTAGTGACACAAAGTAGAGACCTGAGACTTTCTCTTTCCTTCATCTCCACTGAAGGTTATAGGGTCAGACAGATTCTCTCCTGCTCACATGTTCTGGTTGTTCCCTCCTCTGCATTTGTACCTCTGTCTTTCTTTAGGCCTCCCCTAGCTCTCATCTGGGCCATTACCAGACAAGAGAAAATGTGGGAGAGAAACTGGAGATAAGGGATAACTGGCCACTCTTCACCTGTGAGGAAGTTCTGTTTGTACAGATTCGAGCTAGAAACGTACCTAGTTAAAATTCTTTATTAGTCTGTCACCCATGCAAGATAAAGCACAAGTTCTTCAACCTGCAGTTAACATAACGTTGTGTGTAACTGACCCCCAGTGATCAGGTAAAACCATTTTCTGTAGGTCAAAGTGATTAAATATAGTAATGTTGTCTGGCTGACCTAAAACGTCACTGGCCTCTCCTCCTGCCATTCACGTGGGGTATTGCCCTTCTTCTCATTGGCCTGATCATTTTCTACACATCTGGTCTGTCTTCCTGCTGGTGGACTTTTCCTCCTGATGTCTCCAAACTGCCAACTGGTAAAATATTTCCCTCCCTGTGTTTCCATAGCAACCATCACCAAAGCTGGTCAGAGCACTTAGGTATTGAGCCAAAATTATCGAGTGACCTGTTTGTGTTGTGGTCCCCAGGGCACCCCCAAGGGTTTGAGACCTCTTTGTCTCTCTTCTGCCTGGCCTCATGCGTTTTGTTGATTGAACTGAGCTGAATGGAATGGAACAAAATTAGCAGTTTCATAGCAAGTAATAATCTCTAATCAATAAAATTGACTGGATTTCACAGTTGTGTTTGAGGTTCAGAAGTTGTTGAGGGATTTGAGCCTGGCTAGTGTTTTCATCTGTTAATAACATATGATTTGAAGCATAAAGTGTTAATTAAATTAGAATTAAAGGATAAATCTTTGTCTTTGAAAATTAAAAGAATAAGCCAAAACTAGTCCTTTTCGCCACAATATTTATATCACAGATAATGATTCGAGTAAAGGATTTCTGGAGTTGTACTGTGGGAGAAAAGTATTTTCATAGTATAAACAATGCACATTTTCATTTCCAAGTTCTCTGACTGTGCAAATAGCTTTTTTCCTGAATTTTACATACAGATCTGCAGAGATGAAGATGACATTTGTCAGCACCCCCCTCCTGGAAAACAACATACTGAGAAGATAGCAAACAAATAGTAGCTTAGGTAAAAAATAATTCTCCGTCGTAATTATAGCAAGCCAGCTAAGAAGCTGTATGTGGTGTGGGAACAGACGTATATATTGGGCTGTTGGTATGGGGGGAGGTAAGTAAACTTCTATTTATGCCAGGATAGAATGTTTCCAAATGAAGCTCTCCTGCCTGGAGGAGATGTAGGCAACAACCCAGCCAGCAGACGGCCTCTGCTCATCGGTGGCCTAGCTGTGTGGGGCTCATAGAGAAGATCTGAAGAGGAGCAACTCACCAGCACATCTGTCCGGGGGCCGGAGCCTGCCCCACTGTAGGCTAGAACCAGGTGACAACTTCACAAATTTGAGGAACTTGAGTGAAACAACAAAAACACAGAAGGTTTGAACAGGGGACACATACTGAACACCCCTCCTGGATGCTGTGCCCAGTGGCGGGTCACACTGTGGCATCCTTTCCTTTCCTTGAAATGCCAATCCCAAGCGGTCTTGCTCACCCATATGTGTCAGGAGCCTTGTCCCCAGCACAGCACCAGGCATAACAATCAGTAAAGGTTTTCAGTACACTGATCCCCTCCGTATCCACAGAGGACACGTTCCCAGACCCACAGTGGATGCCTGAAACCATGGATAATGGCAAACTCTCTATATATTGTTTTTTCCCCCATACATACCTATTATAAAGTTTAATTCATAAATAGGGCACAGTAAGAGATTAACAGCAATAACTAATAATCAAATAGAACAATGATAACAATATACTGTAGTAAAGTTAGGTGAACGTGGTTTGCTCTCTCTCATATCTTATTGTGCTGTGTTCAACTTTTCACTCAAAGAAAGCGCTTAAGTACTTCTCTTTGGCACGTCTGAATTGCCACCATCACTAGTCTTGCACTTTGGGCCATTGTAAACAAAATGAGTTACTTGAACAACAGCACTGTGATACCTCGACAGTCGATCTGATAACCGAGAAGGCTACTAAGTGTCTAAGGACTGGAGAGCATGCAGTGTGGATGCGCCGGACAAAGGGATGATTCATGTCCCGGGGGAAGGCCACGCTATATTTCATTGGAGTTCTGTTTGACCCCAAAGCTCAGGCTCTTTCCACCTGACAACTTGGGCTGCAAGTGGTGCATGTGGTTTGCCACTGGCACCTCTTTGTTTCTCTTCTGAGTTGGTTACACTCACTTTTCTTCCAAAGTATCCTACATGTTTCACTAGCACTTTTGTGAGGCCATCTCCAAGCTTGTCTTTCTGTTCCAACCTGCTCTTAGAATACACCACTGTCTAGCAGTCTCAGAACATGTTCTCGGAATATTTTCCCCAGAGCTTTATAGAAAGACAAAATATCTCACCATGTTTCTCGAACCTTCCCTAATTTAGATCTTTTCCATAACTCCACAATTTGTCCTGTTCCTTAATTATACAATCTTTATCTCAAATTTTAATCTTTTCGGTAGCAATGTACTAGGGAAATATAAATAATATGTCTTTGAATTTTTCTTGAACTGACTTCCCCTATGTCTTCCAAAGAAATACTTTGGATTCCTCTGATTCTCTAGGGAAGGTTTTGAATTGTCGCAGTGGGAATGTGAGAAACAAAGGGTTAATATCCCTCTTCTGCAAAATATGATTTTGTAATTATAATTTTGAAAGCTAGGCATTTTGGAGAGAAAAAATTATAGAATTCCTTTATCTTCTCCTTTAGCTTGTTAAGGATCAGGCCTGATGTTCTTATTCATAAAGATTGATTTAAGGAAAGTCCTGACTTGACAGGAAGAATAAGGGAGGAAAGCCTTTCTCCTTATAATTGGGATGGACTATGGGGACGAAGGTAGACTTCAGATGTGAAGGAAAGAACCCCCCGGAGGAAGTGCACTGGCTGAGCGTGCTGGAGGAAGACTGCAAAGCTCTAGGAGAAGCCAGACTTGTGAGCCCTTCCTATATGATTCAGAGAGATGGTAAAGAGGTACCAGCAGGAGTGAGTTTAAAGAGATCATACCTCTTATCTAAAACAGTTAAACTCATAGAAGCAGAAAGCAGAATGGTGTGGTTATAAGGGCTTAGAGAGAGGGGAAAATGGGCCATTTCTATTCATTGAATATAAATTCTCAGTTATGCAAGATCGTAAATTCTAGAAATCTGCTGCACATTTTGCTAAGAGGGCAGATCTCATGTTATCTGTTCTTAATAAAATAAAAAAGAGGTACTACCTCAGTTTACACAGAATATTCATGGGTTGCAGATGTGCCCAGGTGCTGACTTATAGGAGTACAGTGGTTCTTAGAGCATCACTGGTCTGTAAATCCTGAGGTTGGGAGGAGGAGAACTCCGAGAATGAGGAGTTCAATGACCAAAGACCATGTGATCATTAACAGTGGAAATTTTATCCAGTATTCACTAGCCCCAGGAACAACTGAGACCAGCCACTCTGCAGCAGGGCATGGCAAAATCTAGAGAACTCTGAGTGGATTTATGTCTTCCCCACCACCTAACCATGAGGTCATGGGAGCCCACGTTCTATCCCATAAATATGAGGCCTTCTTGAAAGTATCAAGGAGAATAAAAGACACTTGAGACACTAAGCAATTTTAATTATGAAACCAACTCAGGCTCATTATAGAAAAAACAAAACAATATATACACACAAAAAAGAAAACAACAATATTCACAGTCCCATAGAACCAGAGAATACAGTTTAGTAACATTTATAACAGATCCTTTGCAATGTAATTCCCTTATCTATCACATCAGTCTTCATCTCCCAATCTCTCTGTCTCTGTCTTTTAAAATTTTTTCTTCTTTATTATTATTATTATTATTATTATTATTTTTAGGGAGAGGGAGAGAGAGATAGAAACATCAATGAGAGAGAAC
Source organism: Molossus molossus (assembly GCF_014108415.1). Lineage (NCBI taxonomy): Eukaryota > Metazoa > Chordata > Mammalia > Chiroptera > Molossidae > Molossus > Molossus molossus. The sequence continues at coordinate 78,112,221 of NW_023425344.1, read as the reverse complement.
ATTGATTGGCCACCTCTTGCATGGCCCCCACTAGGCATTGGGCCCACAACCTGGGCATGTGCCCTGACTGGGAATCGAACCGGCGACGTCTTGGTGCATGGGTAATGCTCAACCACTGAGCCACACTGGCCGGGCATCTCTGTCTCTCTCTTTCTCTGTCTCTCCATCTATTTATCTTTTCTATGGCACTGACATTTACTACACTATGACCTTGAGAACATGTATCATTTGTAAAATGGAGGTAATAATAACACCTACTTCACAGAACTGTTTTTAGAATGAAATATGAAAATATATATAAATGTTAGCACATAGTTAATATTTAGCACATCATAGCTGTTTAGTTTTTTTAAAATGAGGTGTAACTTACATATTATTATTAAGGTAAACATATATAGTGAATGCCTTTTTATTTCAATAGAAACTTTTTCTAAAACAGTTGAATAATACTCAAGTACATGACTGGGCCTTAACTAATTTAACCAGTCCTCTGCTGTTGGGCATTAGGTTATTTCTGCGTTCTCACTGTTCCAAATAGTTCTCATACAAATGTTCTTAGAGGTGCATATTTAGAACAAATCCTCAACAGTTTCTTTAGGTTAAATTCCTAGCAGTGCAATTTCTTGGTTAAAAAACAGGCTTATTTTAAAACTTTGAGTACATATACGTGTGTGTGTGTGTGTGTGTGTGTGTGTGTATGTGTATACTATCCTCATCCGAGGACATTTTTGCGTTTATCTTCAGACAGAGTGGGAAGGAGAGAGAGAGAGAGAGAGAGACATCAATGTCAGAGAGACACATCCAGTGGTTGCCACCCACACGACCCCAACCAGGGTCGGGGCCAAGGCCAAACTGCAACCGAGGTACATGCCCTTAGTGGGAAATAAACCTGGGACTCTCTGGACTGCGGACCAATGCTCTAACCACTGAGCAAAACTGGCCAGGGCCATACATATTTTTAAGTTGCTTTCCAGTAAGACTAATCTCAAAGTTGAGGTGCCTTTTAACAAATTCGGCAAAACATCTGACTACTTATCTTCTCTTTGTAAATCATTTTGTAGAGACTCTTGTTTGAAAGATATCTGCATTTTCATTGACCGGCATTCTACCTCATTGTTATCTTCCTAACTGAAAACACAGACACATATACACACACAGAAGTCTATTACCCTAAAAACCCCTGCGGTCTTGAGTTAAGCTCTCACCCCCACATGGATCATCGTGGGGGGTGACTTCCTTAGGAGATCACTCACTGGAGCAAGAACAGTCTGCTTCATACACGGGAAGACTGAAAGCCACTAATCTACACAACTTAATTTAGAAACAGCCTGCAAAGATAGTTAGCAACTAATGGCGGTTAATGGTTCTCCTGGCTCAGCTCTAACTGTATAAAGTTGTCTGTGTCTACGGGTTATGCATATATGTTCTTTAGCTAATCCCTTCACCTTCTTTCATCCAGTTCCCCACTCTCCCACGACAGCTGTCAGTCTGTTTCATGTATCCATGTAGGGTATCTTTTCAGTGTATATGCAAATACAAACAAAAATTAATTTTTATTTTACACATTCTAAAAATATTTTAATAGTGATTGCAGTATTCAATTTATTTGAGATGTGAGACATATCTTCAAAATTTAGTAAATCTGCATCACACAGACCTGTAAAAAGTGAGTACGTGTGTGTCAAGAAGCAGGGCTGAGTTCCACACCTAGGTTGGCATGATGTGGAAGGAACAGTAATACATGGGATGCAGGGAGAATCCATACATTGAATTAATGTAGCAGAGGCAAAAAAAAAAAAAAAAAGCCATAGTGGATTATGAGAACATAAACCCACCAGAAATTCATAGAAATCTTGGGAACAGTGTAGAATTTTCCACAAAAGGTGCAGAGGTGGTTGGAACCAACCTTATTTAGCCTATGAGGGACAGAGCAGTCTGAGTTGGTATGAGTTACACGTTATTGCCTTCAACTATGAAATAATCCTTAATAAAGAATTCACTGGTGTACTGGACTTGGTGATAAAGTATCATCATTGCCAAGCTGAGAAGCTTAGATATTTTCTAAAGGCAAATAAGGAGTCACTGGAGGTTTCTGACTATGGGAATGACATAATTGAGTGCGTTTCTAAATGTTTAATTGGCAGCAGAAAAATTACAATGCTATTCCTGGATTTGGGAATACCCATTAGGAGGTATGTTAATTATCTATAGCTACATAATAAACAATCCCAACATTTTAAAACTTTAAAACAACAAGCAGTCATCATCCCACAGTTTCTGGAGGTCGGAAACGTGGGTGTAGATATTGGCAGGCTTCAGCTCTGCAGGGACTATTGGACTTGGACCTCAGTTCCTCCATGGCCCTTCGCCAGAGGCTCCCTCTCTCCTTCACCAGGTCAGCCTTTCTGCAGGGCAGCTTATAACACGGCAGCTGGCTTCCATCAGAGCCAGCAAGTGACAGATAAGAAAGGGCAACCAAAATGGAAACCGGAGTCTTCTCATAACGTAAACTCAGAGGTCATGTCTCATCCCACGTGCTGTTTTCTATTCATTGAGCCATATTGTATTCATTCAAAGTGAGTTGCCCATCCCAGTCCACAGGCAAGGGGAGGGGATTACTCATGGGTACAATATTTGTGGGCAGGACCGTGGGGGCCAGTTCGGAGGTTGTTTTGGCCTAGTAAGCTGGGAGTAGTGAGGCGTGGCAGTAGGTATTCCTGTTGGGCAGAGATAGAGGCATGGTGTGGTAATGAAGAGGATTAGAATGACCAGGACTTTCAAACTGATTGAATGGTGATGAACAGAAGAAAAGTGTCAAGTCTGGTTGATTGGGATGATTGTGAGGGGGTCGCCGAGAGAAAACAATGAGGAGAAGCCGACTTGGGAGAAGCGTCAATGAACAAGAAGAGGTTTCAGCAGACTCGGCATTAAAGAATCAGGTGAGAAAGCAATGAGAATTCTTTCCGTGTCATTAACTTGCAGCAGCTTGTGTAAGAGCAAGAACATGTGGACTAGAGTCAGACAGACCTGGGTTCGAGTAGCAACTCTCCACTCACAAGTCCCGCCCCACTCAGCAAACTGCTGGAAGCTTGTTACTCTTCTGATCACATGGGAGCCGGTTCCTACTTCTCCTGGTTGTTTTCAAAGCTGCATGAGATAAGCTCTTTAAAAGCCCTAGTACAGAGTATGGAGTGTGGTTCTCCTACATGTTCTCAAAAACAGGCGCAAAAATACCCTTTGTCAGGGTCTCTTTGCAACCATTTAATAACCACACATAACGCATTACTCTGTTAACTTCAACAAATGCATAAAGTCTACTTCTGCTTATCTATACAGCTAGTTGTATAGGTTTTTTATGTATAGGTCTTGAATGTATCACACAAATTCCCCAAATGAGGGCACCTAGACATTTAGACTTGGACATCGCTAGCTGACTATTCCTTGTGTGCATAATTAATTCATTATTTTTCATCTCTTTCTCTCTCTCTCTTGTCTTACTACAATCTCTGGCTAAAATGTTATTTTTAGTAGTCTCTCCTTTTATTGTCTAGAAAAACAGTGTAGTAAGGTTTAAAAGAAAAGACTATGCCACATTTAAAGACCTGGGTTTGAATCTTGACTTTCATATTAGCCATGCCAATGCTTGGGACTCCAAGTTCCTCATTCATAAAAGTTGGGGCCGTATTATCTGCCTTTGGCCAAGAATGATAGAGGTGGCAGTTTCAGGTATGGTGAGTAGTTGGTATTGACAGATTTTAGTTCCCCCTTATTCATCTTGTCTGGTCTTGGGCAGCTTTCTAAGGAGCTACTCATCCCCTAGCAAGACACATATGGCTGGCTTAGCAGAGTCCAGAGTTTGTGGGTTTAGCTCCTAACCTTTATTTGCCCCATATATCCATTTCTACATCATTTTTTGGACACTCTTCTCTGAGGACTCCTGTGTGGGTCCACTCTACAGGCTCATCCTATCAGTTCACATGCCTTCCTGCATCTCAGAGCCTCTCTCTGGTGCTCCCAGTGCCCCGTCCCAGCACTTTCATGAGGGTGACCACTTCCGATGTGAACAATCAGGAGAGACCTTCCATTTTGGACACTGCCTGAGTTGGTGCAACCTCCCACCAGATATCTGTTCCCGCCTCACAGCTGCTGTCTTGAGAACTCCTAAGAATCTCCGTGCCTCCAGGGCTGGGCCATGAACTTCCCTTCTGAGATTGTGGTCTAGCTCCTTAACCCCATCCGAAATCCTGCTGCTGGTCTGCCACTCCATTCTCACTTTGGGCTATCCTCAGGGTTGCATGCTTAGCCAGACATACTTTAGTTGCTGTAGGGGGACTTTTTATTTTAACTCCAGGGTTATTCTTGCTCCAGGTGCTTGCGATTCTGTTGGTCTAGAATATTCTCTGTCTTCCTGTCTTTCGCCTACCAATTCCTTTTTAAGCTTTGGTTCCAATATTACTTCCTCTTTGAACCTCTCTTGACCTCTCAGTGCTTGGCCAAATGTTCCTCTTATGAAATCCCACCATCTCACACTTCTCCTATCAGAACTCATCACAATATAGCGATCTTATTTTTACTTACACACAACCCTTCCTAGGTTCAAAGTTTCACAATGACATGGAGTCCATCTTCCCACTGTATTCTTAGTGCCCCGTGTTCAGTAAATATTTACTAAATGAGCAATTGATAAATATTATTCCAGATATGACCAAGTGCCTATCTAAATCAGAATACCGACTGCTCTCACATGAATAGATGCCATGTTCTGATGCTTGATCCACACCCTTTTAAACTTTTCTTGACCCTCTACATTCCAGCAGTGACATTTGTTGCTACACCATCTAGATACTAAATCTGGCCAGTGGGACTTCCCCAGAGGAAAAACGTTGGTCTCCTTGCCATGCCTTCTCCTTCCCAGCCTGCCCCTCCCTGTTCCAATTTCCATCCTGTGGTGGGCAACCTTCAAGATGACCCTCAGTGTTTCTCACCTCTTGGTATTCATGCCTGTGTGGACACTGAGTAGAGCTGACCTGTGTAACCAATAGGATGTTGCAGAAATCCTTGAATATGGCATCCAAGGTTGGTCATAAAAGATATTGTGGCTTCTACCTCATTCTCTCTTGAATTCCCCGTTCTGGGTGGGGCCAGTTGCCATGTCATGAGGACATAAAAGCAGCCCTGGGGAGGAACTGAGGTCTCCTGCCAAAAGTCAGCTTCATTTTGCAAACATGTGAACAATCAACCTTGGAAGCAGACCATCTAGCTCCGGTCAGACTTTCAGATGACTGCAGACACTCTGATTTCAACTTCATGAGAGATCCTGGGCCAGAACCAACCAGCAAGATGCTCCTGAATTCCTGAACTATAAAAAGTGAGATAATAAATAGTTATTGTTGTTGTCACTTGCTAGGTTTGGAAAATTGTTACACAACAACAAGTTAAACTAATGAAAACTCTTATTTGACTTCATTTCACCAGGGAAACCACTGAGACCACTGAGCCTACCATAAAAGCACAGTCTTAACAGAACAACAAAAATTGACATAGATATTTGAAAACCTGACCTAAAATGTAACAGTATGGTAATTAAAGAGCACACACACACATACACATACACACACACGCCACTACTACCACCAACAACAGGGTCCCCCTTCACCTTATAGTTTCTAGTTAAAACAAATTGCTTATCCATTTAAGCATAATACAGATGACAAAACAAGGTAAATTACTCTAAAAGAAAATAAAAGATAGTGGTTATGTTTGGCTTTTCGGATGCAGTGCTAATTCTCCATCTCAAGAAAATCCACTGGTCAACTTGGAAGAAAAAAGTGGTGGGAGGACCTAAAATAGGTACAATAATCAAGGGGCACTACGCGAGACAGATATATTTTCAACCTAGAAAGATGCAGGTTGAGAGGAAATATAATTTAGATATTTACTATGCTAAAGGATGTGGTCATGTTAAGGAGGAATTGTTCGTCTGATGACAGTGTGAACGCTTAGGTCTTTTTGGATGCCTGGTGTCTATTTGAATTATATAAAAAGAGGGTATCCACATCAAGAAACAAACATGCTGTTTTTTGTTTTTTTTTAAGTCATGTAGAAGTTGTAGATTGAAATATAAGCAGATACGTGTAAAGCTTATTAAAACCATAGGCTTCAAAGATGACGTGAAAAGGCATTGAGATCCCATCCCCTCATCAACCCGCCCTTGGTCTCGCTGTGTCAAGGCATTCTTAAATTCTTGCAATAGCTTCATCCACATCCGACTCCTAACTAGTGTTCTCACTTTCGCTTGTGCCCTTTCCCATTCCATTCTCCACCAGGCAGCTGGCAGGTTTGTTTTAAAATCTAAAACAGATCATCTCTATTTTGCTTAAGACCTTTAGGGTCTTCTCATTGTCCTTGCCATAAAGTACAGCCTCCTTACGGTGACTTAAGGACCTGCCACCTGGACCCTGCCTCTTCTCCAACGCCATTCGCCGCCTCCTTTCTCTTCCAGGGGCCTTCCAGAATCTTCCCTGTGTTTGGCTTTGGCAACAGCAGCGCCCCCCTGGGGCTGACTCATTCTCCTCCTTCAGGTGGCAGGCTAAGGCTCACCTCCTAGAAAGGCCTACACTGACACTCCCATCAGAAGTGTCCCACATGAGTTCCCTGTTATTTGATGACATGGTTGCTTTCCTGCACAGCATTGATCATTATCTGAAATTACATGTATTTCCTTACTTGTTTCTTGTCTGTTTATAACACTAATCTGTAAGTTTCCAATGTATTTTTTTTAGTAGATAATTTTATTTTTTTTAATTCATTTATTTTTGTTACAGATGTTTCCCCCGCCGCCGCCATTGACACCCTCCTCCCACTTCTGTCCTCCACCCCCTCCTCCAGCATTCTTGTCTATGTCCTTGTTTACACATACATGTGTAAAAGTTCTGTGGTTTACCTCTTCCCTCCCCTCACATCCACCTCCTCTGCTTTTTGTCAGTCTGTACCCCACTTCCATGTCTCTGGGTATATTTTGTTTCTCAGCTTGTTTAGTTCATTAAATTCCACAAATAAGTGAGATTATGTGATATTTGTCTTTCTCTGATTGGTTTGTTTTGCTTAGGATAATACTCTCCAGATCCTTCCATGTCATCTCAAAGGATAAAAGATCTTTCTTTCTTATAGCTGCATAGTATTCCATTGTGTATATGTACCAAAGCCTTTTTTTTTTTTTTTTTAGGTGATTCTCTCTTTTTTTTCTTCTTTTTTTAATTAATTAATTTTTGTTACAGATGTTTCTCCTTTTTCCCCCACTGATTCCCCCCTCCCCCTCCCTCCCTGCCCTTTCCCCAGTTTGTTGTCCATGTCTACTGTTCATGCATGCATGCATATAAGTTCTGTGGTTTATCTCTTCCACACCTCCCCCTATTTAGGGGATTGTCAGTCTGTATCCCACTTCCGCGTCTCTGGGACTACCCCCTTCCTCAGACTGTTATGTTCATTATATTCCACAAATAAGTGAGATCATATGAAACTTGTCTTTCACTGTTTGGCTTGTGGTATTTGTCTTTTTCTGCTTGGATGTTTCACTTAGGATAACACTTTCCAGGTCCCTCCATGTCGTCTCAAAGGATAAGAGATCTTTCTTTCTTACAGCTGCATAGTACTCCATTGTGTATATGTACCACTGCTGTTTTATCCATTCATCTACTGATGGACATTTGGGCTGTTTCCAGATCTTAGCTATTGTAAATAGTGCTGCTACAAACATGGGGGTACATATATTCTTCCTGATTGGTGTTTCAGGCTTCTTAGGGTATATTTCTAGAAGCGGGATCACTGGGTCAAATGGAAGTTCAATTTTTAATTTTTTGAGGTAACACCATATTGTTTTCCATAGTGGCTGCACCAGTCTGCATTCCCACCAGCAGTGTACTAGAGTCCCCTTTTCTCCACACCCTCGCCAACACTTGTTGCTTGATGATTTGTTGATGGCGGCCATTCTGACAGGTGTGAGGTGATACCTCATTGTTGTTTTAATTTGCATCTCTCTGATGATTAGTGATGTTGAGCATTTCTTCATATGTCTCATGACCATTTGTATGTCCTGTTCGGAGAGGTGTCTATTGAGTTCCTCTGCCCATTTTTTAATTGTGTTCTTTGTCTTCCTTTTGTTGAGTTGTATGAGTACTCTATATATATTGGAAATTAACCCCTTATCTGATATATCATTGGAAATTATGCTCTCCCATACAGTGGGTAGCCTTTCCGTTTTGATGATTGTATCTTTTGCTGTGCAGAAGCTTTTGAATTTGATGTAGTCCCATGTGTTCATTTTCTCCTTTGTTTCTATTGCCTTAGGTGATGTGTCAGTAAAAATTCTGCTGCGTATGATGTCTGAAATTTTGTTGCCTACAGTCTCTTCTAGGATTTTTATGGATTCATGAGTTACATTTAAGTCTTTTATCCATTTTGAGTTTATTCTCGTGTAGGGTGTAAGTTGATGGTCTAGTTTCATTTTTCTCCAAGTAGCTATCCAATTTTCCCAGCACCATTTATTAAAAAGGCTTCCTTACTCCACTGTATGCTCTTGCCACCTTTGTCAAATATTAATTGAGTATATTGCCTTAGGTCCATTTCTGGGTTCTCTGTTCTGTTCCACTGGTCTATATGCCTGTTCTTGTGCCAGTACCAGGCTGTTTTGGTTACAGTCACTTTGTAGTATAACCTAATATCTGGTATTGTGATCCCACCTACTTTGTCCTTCTTTTTCAAGATTGCTGTGGCTATTCGGGGTCTTTTTTGGTTCCATATGAACTTTTGAAGTGTTTGTTCTAGTTCTATGAAATATGTCGTTGGTATTTTGATGGGGATTGCATTGAATCTATAGATTGCTTTGGGTAGTATGGACATTTTAATGATGTTAATTCTTCCAATCCATGAACAGGGTATGTGCTTCCACTTTTTTATATCTTCCTCTATTTATTTTTTCAATGACCTGTAGTTTTCTGCAAATAGGTCCTTTACTTCTTTGGTTAAGTTTATCCCTAGGTATCTTAATTTTTTGGGCGTGATGGTAAATGGGATTGTTTTTTCAGTTTCTCTTTCTGTGAGTTCATCATTGATGTACAAGAATGCCGTTGATTTCTTGACATTAATTTTGTATCCTGCTACTTTGCCAAATTCATTTATTAAGTCTAGTAGATTTTTGATGGAGTCTTTAGGGTTTTCTATGTATAATATCATGTCATCTGTAAATAATGACAGTTTCACTTCCTCCTTTCCAATTTGGATCCCTTTTATTTTTTCTTCCTGTCTGATTGCTGTGGCTAAGACTTCCAGTACTATGTTAAATAAGAGTGGCGAAAGTGGACATCCCTGTCTTGTTCCCGTTCTTAATGGAAATGTTTTTAGTTTCTGTCCATTAAGTATGATGTTGGCTGTAGGTCTTTCATATATGGCCTTTATTATGTTGAGATAGGATCCCTCTATTCCCACATTGCTGAGCGTTTTTATCAGAAATGGATGCTGGATTTTGTCGAATGCTTTTTCAGCATCTATTGATATGATCATGTGGTGTTTATTCTTCATCTTATTTATGTGGTGTATCACATTTATTGATTTGCGAATATTGTACCAGCCTTGCATCCCTGGAATGAATCCCACTTGGTCATGGTGAATAATTTTTTTGATATATTTCTGGATCCGATTTGCTAATATTTTGTTCAGGATTTTGGCATCTATGTTCATCAGGGATATTGGACTGTAGTTTTCTTTCTTCGTAGTGTCTTTTTCTGGTTTTGGAATTAGAATTATGCTGGCCCAATAGAACGTGTTTGGAAGTCTTCCTTCTTCTTGAATTTTTTGAAATAGTTTGAGAAGAATGGGTGTTAGTTCTTCTTTGAATGTTCGGTAAAACTCCCCTGTGAAGCCATCTGGGCCTGGGCTTCTGTTTGCTGGGAGAGTCTTGATTACCTCTTCAATTTCCTTAGTTGTTATTGGTCTGTTCAAGTTTTCTATCTCTTCCTGATCTAGTTTTGGGAGACTGTGTGTTTCTAGAAATTTGTCCATTTCACTTAGATTCTCAAATTTGTTGACATATAGTTGTTCATAGTAGTTGTTAACAATCTTTTGTATTTCCGTGGTGTCGGTTGTTACTTCTCCTCTTTCATTTCTGATTTTGTGTTTTTGGGTTCTCTCTCTTTGTTTCTTGGTGAGTCTAGCTAAGGGTCCATCAATCTTGTTTATCTTTTTGAAAAACCAGCTCTTTGTTTCATTGATCCATTGAATTGATTTTTTGGTCTCTATGTCATTTATTTCTGCTCTGATCTTTACTAGTTCCTTCCTTCTACTTGCTCTGGGGTTATCTTTTTGTTTCCTTTCTAATTCTTTAAGTTGTGAGGTTAGATAGTCAATTAGAAATTTTTCTTGTTTTTTGAGGTAGGCCTGTAGTGCTATGAACTTCCCTCTCAGAACTGCTTTCGCTGCATCCCATAGATTTTGTGTTGTTGTGTGTTCATTTTCATTGGTTTCCAGGAAGTTTTTAATTTCTTCCTTGATCTCCTCCGTGACCCATTCATTGTTTAATAACATGCTATTTAGCCTCCATGTGTTGAAGTGTCTTTGCATGTTCTTGTTGCAATTGATTTCTAGTTTCATGCCATTGTGATCTGAGAAGATGCTTGATATGATTTCAATCTTCTTGAACTTGTAGAGATTTAGTTTGTGTCCTATCATGTGGTCTATCTTTGAGAATGTCCCATGTGCACTTGAGAAGAATGTGTATTCTGTAGTTTTGGGGTGTAATTCTCTGTAGATATCTATTAAATCCATTTGGTCTAGTGCTTCATTTAGAGTCTCTGTTTCCTTGCTAATTTTTTGCCTAGAGAATCTATCCAGTGCTGTCAACGGGGTGTTGAAGTCCCCTGCTATGATTGTATTGTTGTCGAATTCTCCTTGGAAGTCCTCCAGAAGATTTTTAATATATTTTGGTGGTCCTATATTGGGTGCATATATGTTTATCAAGGTTATATCTTCCTGTTGGATATATCCTTTCAATATTATGTAGTGGCCTTCTTTGTCTCTAGTTATGGTCTTCATTTTGAAATCTATTTTATCAGATATGAGAATTGCTACCCCAGATTTTTTTTGCTTTCCATTTGCTTGGAATATTTTTTTCCATCCCTTCACTTTCAACCTATGTGAGTGTTTTGTTGTGAGGTGGGTCTCTTGTAAACAACATACAGTGAGTCATGCTTTCTTATCCAATCAGCTACTCTGTGTCTTTTTATGGGAGCATTCAATCCATTTACATTTAAGGTGATTATTGATATGTACTTATTTATTGCCATTTTTGTTTAGTGTGGTTCTATTTTTCTTCCCATTTCTACTTCTAATTACAGCAGTCCTTTTAACATTTCTTGCAGTGCTGGTTTGGTGCTAATGTATTCCCTTAGCCTTTTTTTGTCTGGGAAGCTCTTTATTTGACCTTCTATTTTGAATGATAGCCTTGCTGGGTAGAGTAGTCTTGGATTCAGAGTCTTGTTTTTCATGACTTTGATTACTTCATGCCATTCCCTTCTGGCCTGTAGTGTTTCTTGTGAGAAGTCAGTTGAGAGCCTTATGGGGTTTCCTTTGTAGGTAACCTGTTGCTTAGCTCTTGCTGCTTTTAGGATTCTCTCTTTGTCTTTAATTTGTGGCATTTTAATTACTATGTGTCTTGGTGTGGGCCTGTTTGGGTTCTTCTTACTTGGGACTCTCTGTGCTTCTTGAACTTGAATGCCTTCTTCCTTCACCAAATTAGGGAAGTTTTCTGTCACTATTTTTTTGAATATATTCTCTATCCTTTGCTCATTTTCTTCTTCTTCGGGGACTCCTATGATGCGAATATTATTATGTTTCCAGTTGTTCCACAGTTCTCTTAAGCTGTCTTCCTGTTTTTAATAGTTTTTTCCTTTTGTTTTTCTGATTGGTTGATTTTTTCTACCCTGTCTTCTAATTCACTGATCCAGTCCTCAGCTTCCTCTACTCTGCTTTTTAAACCTTCCAATGTGTTTTTCATTTCTGATATGTCATGTTTTATCTCTTCTTGATGGTTTTTATTTTCCAATTGGCTTATTTTCAGTTTCTCTATGTCTTTACTAATGCTGTTCAGCTTCCTCAAGATCATGGCTCTGAATTCTAGCTCTGTTAACATGCCTAATTGCTCCACATTGATCTCATCTTCGGTGGAGGTGTCTTGCTCTTTCATTTGGCTTCTGTTTCTGTGTTTCACCATTTTGGCTATCACTGTGGGCTTTGGAGCCTGTCAAGTTTTTCCTTGGGTGTTGCTGTTCTGCTGTTTGTGGCTCCCTCTCCTGTGTTTAGATGAGCGAGGGAGGACCCACGTTAAACACCACTGTCAAGTCTTACTTTCCTGGTTAAAGTTGCTAGCCCAGGAAAGGTACTGTTATCCTCTAGCTTTTTGCCTGGAGGCTAGCAGTTGAGGTTACAGTACTTGATGAGTTTTGGGTTGTCAGTTGATTGAAAAACTCCCTCAGGTGCTCAGCACAAGGGTATTTCACGAGGGTGGGGCAGATGCTTGTTGTTAATAAGCCTCAATTAGCACTTCAATGGCCCACAGGCTGGGGTTGGATCTCTGAGGGAGGGGCTGCTGCCTCTCCTCATAGCCCTGGGAAGGAGCAATGTGGCCACTGTCCTGCGTGGCTGCCACTCAGCAAAAACTCTGAGCACCCCCCAAATCCCGAGTGTCCCGACACAGTTCCAGTCCAGTCTGCCCTCCCTCTGCAGGAGCCCAAGGTGAGTGGCTGTGGCTGTTTCAGCCTCTGTCCCCGCTCTGCGCTGTGGGGCTGCCTGGGAGTGTAACCCGAGGGCGCTGCTCCCAGCTAAGGCCGCTGCCGAGCTCCAGACCGTGGGCTCCCAGCCCCCGTCTCGCGCCTTCGCAATCCTACCAGGATTGAGTCAGTGTCCCTCGTTATATGGTCCTCGTAAGCTGCTTTTCTGTTGCTTTTTCTCGTCAATTTGTCTGTGTTATTGTTGTAATTCCAGTTTGGGTCTGGGAGATGGTCTGTGTAGCTTCCGTTCACTCTGCCGCCATTTTTTTCTCATTTACTGCTGTATTATAAAGGATATTATAAAGGCTACAGATGAACAACCAGATGAAGAGACACAGGTCTGGAAGCGTCCTGAGTGTGGGAGCTTTTGTCCCAACACCATTTATTAAAGAGGCTGTCTTTATTCCACTGTATGCTCTTGCCACCTTTGTCATATATTAATTGAGCATAATGACTTGGGTCAATTTCTGGGTTCTCTGTTCTGTTCCATTAATATGTATGCTTGTTCTTGTGCCAGTACCAGGCTGTTTTGATTACTATGGCTTTGTAGTATAACCTGATATCCGGTATTGTGATCCCTTATACTTTGTTCTTCTTTTTCAAGATTGCTGTAGCTATTTGGGGTCTTTTTTGGTTCCATATAAACTTTTAGAGTATTTGTTCTAGTTCTCTGAAATATGTTGTTGGTGTTTTGATGGGGATTGCATTGAATCTATAGATTGCTTTGGGTAATATGGACATTTTAATGATGTTAATTTTTCCAATTCGTGAGCAAGGTATATGCTTCCACTTTTTAATATCTTCCTGTATTTCTTTTTTCAGTGACCTATAGTTTTCTGCAAATGGGTCTTTTCCTTCTTTGGTTAAGTTTACTCCTAAGTATCTTAATTTTTTTTGCTGCAATAGTAAATGGAGTTGCTTTTTTAGTTTTTCTTTCATTGAGTTCATTGTCGGTGTACAAGAATGCCATCGACTTCTTGATGTTAATTTTGTATTCTGCTACTTTGCCAAATTCATTTATTAAATCTAGTAGATTTTGGATGGAGTTGTTAGGGTTTTCTATGTACAGTATCATGTCATCTGCAAATAATGACAGTTTCACTTCCTCATTTCCAATTGGATCCCTTTTATTTTTTCTTCATGTCTAATGGCTGTGGCTTAGACTTCCAGTACTATTTTAAATAAGAGTGATGAAAGTGGGCATCCCTGTCTGGTTCCTGTCTTAAGAAAAATGCTTTTAGTTTTTGTCCATTGAGTATGATGTTGGCTGTAGGTTTTTTATATATGGCCTTTGTTATGTCAAGATATGATCCTTCTATTCCCACATTGCTGAGTGTTTTTATCAAAAATGGGTTCTGGATTTAGTTGAATGCTTTTTTAGAATCTATTGATATGATCATATGGTTTTTATCTTTCATTTTGTTTATGTGGTGTATCACATTTATTGATTTGCGGATATTATATCATCATCCTTACATCCCTGGAATGAATCCCACTTGGTCATGATGAATAATTTTATTGAAGTATTGCTGGATCAGATTTGCTAATATTTTGTTGAGGATTTTGGCATCTGTATTAATCAGGGATATTGACCTGTAGTTTTCTTTCTTTGTCATGTCTTTATCTGGTTTTGGAATTAGAATTATGATGGCCCCAATGTCTTTTAAAGCATGGTACACCTAGCACAGTGACTGACATTTTCTTCTTCTTCACCATCATCATCATCATCATAATGAATGAGACAAAATAGACAACTGAACTGCTAGATTGTCCTTAACATTTTCCACAACCTATACCATTTCACAAACTTCCCCACTAAGGTCTTTTTCTTCCTCTTTCTTTCCCTCTCCCAACACCTCTCTCTCTTGATTTCTCTGTGGCTAAAATATACTTTGCTACTCACAGAGAAAGTGAAACAATTATATTCCCTCCTTAGCTCCTGGCTGAAAGATCATATGACTTGAACTGCTTACTCACCATTTACCTTAGATTCCTTTTCAGTATAGTGAGCATGCATTTTTCTGTTTAGTAAAGACTTTTTAACATATTTGTTTAATTATGTCTTTTCTGTTGAGGGGTATTATTAACGTGTGACAGAAAGTGCTGAGGGAGTGAAGGAAAGTGCCATGGTTGGCAGAACTATTAATAGCAATGTGGGAAACTGAGATCTGCAGGAGTAAGACTCAAGTCCAGCCTGAAAACTTGATGCCTGTGCTAGCCAGGAACGACCAGGGCTTGCTGGTAGCATTGCTCTGTAAACAGCATTGATAAATTTCCCTCCTTTCATTTTATCAAGCTACAGGTCAACATGACCCTGATTAATATAAAATAGAACAAAAATAATACTTTATTTGTTCAATGGTTTTATGTTATATATATTTTGATGTTTTCATTTATTATATGCTTTTACATTAAAATTTTAAAAGAGCTCATTTCATTTTCATTTATATTTTTCTCATACATATACAAGTATTACTTGGGATAATAATTTTTTGCATAATGATGAAATATTAGAATAGAACTCAAGGCCTGAGACACTGCTTATTGTGTTAGCATCGAAATGTGGAAACCAAGAGAATAGATAATAAGAAAAGGATTTTAATATTTTTAATGAACTTATCTCCCAAAGGGTAAAAAAATATAACCTAGGCTTATTTAGAAAACTTTAGTTATAACATGATTTATGAATGAATGATTAATAATCAGAATTGAGTACACATACACAATTCTGTATCCACAATTCTGAAGTCTAAGGTGGTCTGAAAACCAAAACGGTTTTTTTTATTTG
This sequence comes from Molossus molossus, assembly GCF_014108415.1. Taxonomy (NCBI): domain Eukaryota; kingdom Metazoa; phylum Chordata; class Mammalia; order Chiroptera; family Molossidae; genus Molossus; species Molossus molossus. Next base: position 78,096,615 of record NW_023425344.1, on the reverse strand, counting down.
CTCTTGTAGCAAACTCACTTGGCAACGAAACCAACCTGAACTGATGCAAGGCTGTTGATTAACTTACTTTATTTTGCTGACTTTGAGCAACCATACATTTCCCTGCAGCAATATTAATGTGTTTAATTTTGGGGTGTTGCCAGGCCCCACTGGAAGTGTTACAAAGAATAGTCTATGCACTTTATTACTTTTGAAAGAATATAAAAAGTGTGATGTCAGTAACATATGCAATCTCAACGCTTTCACATGGGGAATTGAGGACTGTTATCACAGAATCATAAACAGATATCCAAGTTGGAAGGTACCTACGAGGAAATATATGTATTCCAACTTACTTGTTTTATGAATGAAGACGCTGAGTCCAGAGAGGTACAGTGACCTGCCAACGGTCTTACTACTCGGTTAGTAGCAGAGATAGAAATAGACTCCAGTCCCCAGGTGCTCAATTCCTGGGCTCCTTCTACTCACAGCCTATAATGAGCTCTTTCCAGTGGCTGGGATTTCTAAGCAAGTGAAGGGGACTTGAGTGTGTCCTTTACTGAAGACACTATTTCAGTGTAGAGGGAGACACAAAACTTGCACATACCTACTTTTGGAGAAACAGTCCCCCTTTTCTTTCCCCAAATTGATCCTTGTAACACTGCTCTGCTCATCAGCACAGGACAGTGACCACCACAATCTCACCCATTTGTTAGGCACCGATTCAAACACTAAAAGGCGAAGTCCTATACCTCATATGCTCCAATTTAACTCCATCTTTTTTTGTTGTTCAGATAGAGTGGGAGGGAGAGAGAGAGAAATATCGACGTGAAAGGGACACATTGAGTGGCTGCCTCCCGCATGACCCCAACCAGGGCTGGGGACAAACTGCAACCGAGGTACGTGCCCTTAGCGGGAACCGAACCCGAGTCTCTCTGGACCGCAGGCCGACGCTCTAACCGCTGAGCCAAACCGGCCAGGGCTAACTCCATCTTTTGATGAGTTTCTATTACAATCACTTCAGAATGCATATTAGTTGTCAATGAATCACCAGGAATTTACTGGGCTCCTCTGTGCCCAGGATTATGAAGTGACTAAATAAGTGGTTTTCAACCAGGGGCAATTCTGTCTTTCAGGGAATAATTGGCAAGGATGGAGAGCACATTTACCTGTCACAACTTGGGGCATTCTCTTGGCATTTAGTGGGTGGAGGCTAGGGATGCTACTAAATACCCCACAATGCACAGTTCAATCCCTTCTCCAAATGTCAACAGTACTAAGATTGAGAAACTCTGAGACTAAATATACACCATTGTCTATTCTTCAGCGACTATATACTCTAATCACAAACAGCAGCCTAACCAACATTCATGGAGTTAGGAAGAATAATTAAATACAAAACTTAGTGGTCTAAAGATTTAGAGTCAGAAGACCAAAGTTCAAGTCCACCCTGACCCTTATTTCCCCTGTGATCTTTGGAAAATCACTTAAGGATTTGGGGCCTCAGTTTCCTTCTCTCTAAAATAAGGCTAATGATAAGTAACCCATATATTTTATTGGGTTGCTGTATTAAAGGAGATAGTGTTTTTGAAAATACTGGGAGAATCATAATACATTTAATATAATGTACATATAATTTTGCCTCTTATTATAACACTGTCTTTCACGAAATACAGTCAGATGTGCTGTGCACCCATCAACCTAGCCCTGAACTCGTAGAAGCACCCACCCCGATCTCAGTAAACAGTACCGACACCCACTGGTGATCCAAGTCAGGAACTCCTCGTCCTCCTGGAGCCTCCTCTTTCACTCTCTCCCAGTCACCGAGTCCTGGGGAATCTATACTTTTTTTCTTTTGTCAAGGGCGTAAACACAAGAATAGAAATCTAAATAATATTCCACCCATGCGCTCACCGAGGAGTCAGATGTGGAGTCACAGACAGATGTCATGGCACTGCTCAAGGTTGCTAAGTTGTCCTCTACCTCTTCTCTCATCTTGTCCTCTTACCCCCTTGAGATTTCTTCCCTTATTCTTTGGGGGGAAACATCTTTCTGGAGACTCAGTACCAAGTCCATTGTTACTGATACCTTACCACCTCTTGTTTTTGGAAATTGACTCAAGATCAGGTGAATAGTCATTTTCAGAGTGGGAATCAGGATGTAAGTGAAGGTGTGTGAGGTTGTCACCTGAGGTCTAGTGAAGGAGCTCAGATGTCCCTGAGGACCTCTGGGACATCTTTCTGGAAGGCATGAGCTAATTGTCCAAGCTGGGAACCCTGCCATATACGCAGAGTGCCACAAGTCACTGCTTGGTGCGGGGTATTGTGCGCTATGCCTCCTTAGTGTATGAACTATTCATGTAAAAAGATTTACTATCGTTTAAACATTTCCTCTCCATAAGATGCTTATTTGTGAAATTATTCCTAATAGCATAACAAAGACTCTCCCAATGCAGTGAAAACATACTTTGATTTACAAATGTTTTAAAGGCACATCCCCTCTGATGTATCAAGTAATGTACATGGGGTGGGAGGGAGAGGACAAATGGGCAGTATCCGCATGGATGGAAGAACTGTACAAGTGCAATTAGAAAAGAGAGGGAAAAGGACTTCTTTCAAAAATTGACCTGTGCAGATCATTTACTAGAACCAAATTCACTGTTTTAAATCCGTAGCCTCACCCTGGTCAGTTTGGCTCAGTGGTTCAAGTGTCGGCCCGCAGACCAATGAGTCTTGGGTTCGATTCTGATCAAGGACACATACCTTGGTTGTGGTTTGTCCCTGGCCCTGGTCGAGGTTGTGTGGGAGGCAACCAGTCGACGTGTCTCTTTCACATCAATGTTACTCTGTCTCTCTCTCTCTCTCTCTCCCTCCCACACTATGAAGATAAATAGAAAAATATCCTTGGGTGAGGACTAAAAAAAAAAATTAAATCCACAGCCTCCTCATTGCTTGTAACATAAAAATCTCATACTATGGCTTAACGTGGGTATAAATTAACACAGTTAAATCATTTATTTTTATTTTCTTTCCCTTGATGTTTAGAGCTCTATGGTAGAATTAATCACAGCATGCAGAAGTTCTTAGATGGAACATTTTTTGCAAAATCCCAGCGTCACTCAGTGGAATATAAATGCTTATGATACGATTAAATTATATTACTGGCTGGGTGTTAACACCGTTTAATTTCGCCCTCCTGTGGTACTCAGAAGGGTTGTATATTTCCCATAACACATACATTCCCACCCATTACCCAGGGTCACACGCATTCTGATTTGATCCTCCCTGTAAAACAAGAGACAACAACCTTGTCTGGTTGTAGCAGCGGCCTTGGCCGTCATACTCACCATCACCAAAGCCAGCCTGGAAATTTCCTTCTAACCACACACACGAAGTTGCCTTTCTCTTCCCAGGCCACACATCTCTTTGACGTTAGCTTTCCCCGTATATGAACACCAGGACGTCTCCTGGTGGTGGGGATGAGAGAAGAGCAGAGAAAAGGAAACAAGATAGATCTCGTTTTATAAATTGGAAGGAAATCAGAAATCAGGGTTTGCCTGTGTGCGCTGAACTCGAACATGCTATAAATTAGATTATTCTGTTTGATTTGGGTACCGTGCCCTGGGGCTTTATATTTCACACTTGCCGGTTTCCTCTCTGATGTCCATTCTTAGGGGTTTGCACTGATAACAGCAGTGTCGGAGGGGTGTCTGCTGGATTTACATGGAGGCTTACACTGTAAAAACCACATACCAGAATGCAACTTGCCCCTTCAAAGTCCCAATAGACTTGCCAGGAACAACCTCTTTCTAACCCAGAAAAAGCCCGTCCTCTAGTCTTTCTTTCCTTGAGCTCTATCTCATGGCAATTCCATGCTTTTCAAAAGGTAGGGAATCCGTGGTGTTCAGGTGGAGTCAGCTCCTCCAGGGGCATCCAGGGAGCTGAGTTCAGGCTTTTCTCAGCAACAGTAGTAAGCCCTGGGGTTTATCACTTGCTGCATCAGGATTTTACTGATTGGATTGATTTCAGTCCTGGGCACAGAGAAAGTCAACAAAAGAGAAGGTGTATGCTTTCACTTAATTATACCGCAAAGCTACATACCTCAGTGCACAGATCCAAGGAACTTTTGGCAGAGGTTAGAGCCTTCCAGCTGTTCTAAATGCCGAGTTCACAAGAAAACTACAGGCTTGAGACTGAAGACTGCAGGAGGCCTCTCTAGCAGCCCTTTACTGCAGTACTTTATAATACTGAGGCGATGCAGAAAATGCACACCGTGGCAGGCATGCATTTCAAGATGGAAATAGCAAGAGCAAAGATGTAATGCTTTATTGGTCACTATCTTGCTCATAGGGGTGGAGAGACCCACAGGAAGTGCTCTGAGGGTGTCATTCAGTAGCTGCTGGATGCACACTCTGCTGAGTCACTGGCCTTGGCAGGAGGAGTTGGCAGGAGGAGTTGGCTGGGACCTTGTAGCCAGGTGATAGAGGGAGAAAAAACCTGTTCTTTAAACTAAACAGCAAGTCCCTTTCCTAAGACTCACTTTTAATTTCAGTGCAATCCCTTCTTTTCTATATTTCTTATATTTGAGCTATTCAGACAGTACTGTAATATATTTACTTATAAATTATCTTGAGTAACTGCAAATATTTTAGTCTCCAAGGAGGAGGCTCTTTCTCACCTCCCACTTTTCCTTCTCTCCAAAGATATGTAGGCACGTGGACACACACACACACACACACACACACACACACGACTGCCTGGGGAGTATTTATGGTTGTGGCTTGGAGAAATGGAAGAATCTAACACAAGACATGAGATAATACAAAAAAAAAAAATCAGGACCCCATCCTAGGCACCAGATCCTATGTCTGTGACTAAGGGAATCTGAGGTGCACAGAACCACCCTCACCCCGGCTTGGACTCAGGCTCCCCTTGGAGGTGAGATCCACCAGGAAACTTTGCCAGCTCCCACCTTGTGCCTTCACACCACTTGCTTAATTGGAAAGATTTTTCTATTCCATGAGTGAGCCAGGAAATATTCCCGCTGAAAGGCTGTGAAAGGTGGGAATGATACATCCGGAAGCAACTGTTTGAGTTCAAGAACACCCATCGGCCAGCTGGAGGGCCCTGTAGGGTCTCTTGGTTATCGAGGGAGGTCGCCACCTATAGAGGAGCCCAGCTTCTCAAAGGCATTGCATTTCAGTGTCTTACTATATTTACCCATGACTAGTGGGTGACTTTGCTTTTCCAGCCAAAGGTGAATGATTATTAAAAAGATGACCTAAGGACTGAGGTGTCTCCCAAAGAGAGGCAGGCAATGCAGTACTAGATGTCCACTTCAATTTGTTTAGCATTACCCCCTGTACAGACCAAATATTCTGCTGCTATCTGCTTTGGCTTTTGGTCACAATTTGTTTGCTACAAAGAAAATTCTTGCCCTGGACTAGATTCACTTCAAGGGCATACTGTGGCAGTGTCTGTGAGGAGATCTGAATTTAGAGAATATAAAATGCCTCTGTGCCTTTCTTCAATGATCATCTTGCCTCCCCTGGACCAGCCAGACTGTTGCCCAGAAGGCGTTTCATAGCCCTTCGAGAATGGATCCTTCGCTGCATTTACAACTTTGCTTCTTTACCCTCCGCAGAACACAAACCCAAATGGATTCATTAGCACGCAGGTTGCCTCCCAACCTACACCCACAGTGTGCTTGAGGCCTCAGGGCAAGAACCTGGGCCACCATCCTCTTCCTTCCCTAAAGCAGGGGAAGGTGTATTTCCTCAATGCTTCTCATTCATCCACCCACTGGGCAAATTTCAGATTGGTCTGGAATTGAGAAGTTCAGGAGAGGAGACATCAGCTGAGACCCCGCCACTCCTCTGCAGACGACTGCTGCTCCTCAGCGGTGCTCGGGTCTGCCTTTCGCTGTGTTGTCAGAAGTTCATTCAGCTGCAAGTAGCAGAGCACTGTCCCCAGAATGGCTTCATTTGCAGGGATGAACCCCCGGTTTGTATTTCATTGTCCCCCATGGTATGTCTTTGTCACCCCCAACTCAGAGAGTCTGGGAAGTTGAAATGTTTTAGCCCAGCACATTGTTGCCTTGAACAAAATTAATAAGGAAAGCGTGGTAGGGGTGGGGGTGGGGATTGCTTGTCGGGTAGAAAAACAGTAGTGACTGCTACAGTCCCAGCAGCAAACACTGTAAATCATACATATTTGTTGAACGAGGCCCTAAAAATGTTAAGACAAGGCAGGGTCAAATCCTAAAACTATAGGATGAGACATAGTTGGAAAGGAAGTACAAAGCATTGTGACAAAAATCTTCAGGCTGAAATTCAGTCCCTGCTGGGAGGGAACAGCTGCTGCTCTGACAGCCTGAGAAACAATTCTTGCTCCGCTACCCCCAGCCCCCAGCTTCCACTCATCCCTGTCCCCAGCTAACATCAGGGAGCAGAAGGGACTGGAGCTCGGAAGCCACAAGGAGGTTGATGTTACCAGAGATGTCCGGGCGGTTGTAAATGACTAAATCAAGGTTTTGCCACTTAGTGTGCACTAGTTAGGTGTTATTTTATTTTTTTTCTTCCTAGATACTCCATATTGCTGGGGTGGGGTTTTTCCTTTCTTTTTGTTTTAACCTCCGTTAGTCTGGATGTCTTAAGATTTCGTTTCTCAAAGCTCTCTGTTCCGCAGGAGAGGCATCAGCAGTTATGACTTCTCTGGAGAGTGATGTTATTTTGTTTTAGACGTGGCTGCCACTTGGCAAGACAAGATTGCCTGTTTTGTTTTATTTTAGTATGTGTTTTTGTTTTTTATTTCTTGCCCTGCTCCTGCCTTTTTGGAGGAAATTCCCACCTAAGCCAGGTGATAGCCGGTACCTGAGTGAGAGTCAGCTCGCTCTGGGGACGTAGGACATGGAGCAACCTCAGTCTCTCAGAACCAGCCGGCATTGGCTGATGACCTGTGTCTGTTAAGGGAGGGCAGGACATTTCCCTGATTCCAGTTAAAAGGTCAAGGCTACAACTTTAACTCTTTTCCCTATGACGTCTTTTTCTTTTAATTGCCCTTTCTTAACTTTTACTAAAATCTACCCTAACATAGGCATGGTCAATTCAGGACACAGACTGCCCCCGCCCTTTCCAGCAGTTCCCTGGGTGGGGGACCCCACTGTGTGGACATTAATGCTCTAAAGCTCATCAGCACCTGAAGATCCTCAGCTGTCCCAGTGGCCAGGGTGTAGTCCCGGAACTGAGGGAGATGCATGGGGAAGAGGAAATCCTCGACAATAGCCACTTCTTCTAAGAGGCATCTTCCTGCTTGGCTGGCCATGACAGCATCTTCTCATGGAGTGTGTAGACAGCTCCCTAAAACACCCATTTTCCTATTTGTTGACATTTAGAATCAGGTGTTTATGAAAAAATATAAATTTGTTTCCAGTAGGTGATTTTAGGATTTATATAGCTCAAAAGAAAAAATGTAATTTCAGTCACATCTTTAGAAACTCACTAATCTGAGACATTTAAATATTTTCTTGCTACAGAGCAGATTTCTTGAATAAAACCATTTTGCATGATATTTTCTTATTGCTGTATGAAAATCAGGTATAGATTAAATCAAACTATAGTCAACCAATTTAACAGATTGTAATATGTTGCCATTCTTTCTCAGTTTATTTTCTTAACTTAGGATGTACGTCTTAAGAAGGTATACTGGATTGCTCAGAGTATTATTAACGCGCACCACTGACTAGATAGCTTAAACAACAGAGGTGTTCCCATGATTGCGGGGCCAGAAGTCTGGGACCAAGGCTGTTGTCTTCTGAGGCCTCTCCTTGACTGTAGACGGCCATCTTCTCCCTGTATCTTCACATCAACCTTTCTCTGACTTGTGTGTGTCCTAATTTTCTCTTTTTACAGGACACCACTCATACTAAATAAAGCCCCGCTCTAATAACCTCATTTTAACTTAATCAGCTCTTTAAAGGCTTTATCTTCAAATATAGTCTCATTTTGAGGTACTGAGGGTTAGGATTTTAATATATGGATTTTTTCGGGGGTGGCAGGCATAACAGGATACTTAGTTAATCTTGACTTGTATTCATTCAGTCATCACTTATTTCTCACATTTACTGAGTACTTACTATCTTAAGGCACAATACGATTTTATATAGATAGTCTGATTTCCAAAGCAAAATTGTTATACCTAAATCCCCAAATTACTTTACTGTAGGTACATCAGTAGATAAGTGTTCAGAGAAACATAATTTCAATATCTAACGGTTGCTAGGTTCAAAAGCTTCAGTTTTAGGACCTAATCTTCATTGTCTGTGGATGTGAGAACTCTCCATTTTCAGCACACTAATACGGATGACCAGAGAGATGAGTTCTAGAGGCAAAGAAAAGTCATTACCGTCTGTCTTAATCTCACAGAATACCACTTAAGAGCTATCCAGTTCCCTTAAGTTTTGGCTCTGTAATCACTAAACAGATCACTGGTCATTTTTCCAGATGGCTTTTCTAATGAGAACTACAACTTGTAAACAAGTTAACATAAGAGTTTACTCTTCTTGCCAGTAGTGTTTCTCTGTTAAGATGATACCTGGCACTGTGGTCTACAAATTCATATTTCTTAGGTATAATTTGTTTGTCCCATGATCCACTCAAACTTGAAGGAAAGTTACTTAAACAAGCGAGAGATCCTCTGTGACCAGAGACGAGACCACCCAGTGTAGGTGGACATTCCTGTCATGTCTTTCTGTGGTACTGCGTATGCATGCTGGGTAATGCTGTAAACATGAATGATGGTCATCAGCAATTCAATGCTGAAAGCCCCACTAAAGCAGGTCTAGGGACAGAGACTGGCTGAGGCACCCTGCAGAGAGAGCCGAGAGGGGCAGAACGCTCAGTGAGAAGCTTGGAGCAGGTGAGGGCCATGTGGGCATTGGAGCTCTGGAGAAGCCTGTGGGCGTAGGAAGTGGAAGGGAGTAGGGAATGACCGGAAGTTGAGAAAAGGGAATTTCATTTTAAAAAGTCAAAATCCAGACACTGGGTTTAGAAAACTAGCCCAGGGGGTGGAGCTGTGGGAGTGGGTGGGAATCTATTTCTTGAAGTATCAAGGGCTGAGAAGAGAGGCCTTAGCAGGCAGCTAAGAAGGGCTTGTTATTCCCACTCTGCCATCTGCACAAGATATTGTTGAATTTTGAGATTTCTCCCGTAAATTAAATCACCTCTTAGGTCTCTCCTGAGTCTTGGTATGGAGTTAAGGAAGCAGAGTATTACTGAGGGCCACTGCTGTGCCCACAAAGTTATAGCTTATATAAGTTCTCTTTTCATCATTGCTAAGTGATGGCAGAAGTAACCATTAATAACCTCTGTGATCTTTAAAATTTCCCACCAGCTACTGAATGGCCATACCAAATATATCCACATATCTATAAAAGAAAAGTCCAGATCGGATGAGGTTAAAAATTCTCACACTGACTCTGTCTGGTTTGGCTCAGCAGTTAGAGTGTCAGCCCGCAGACCAGGGAGGCCCAGGTTCGGTTCCCGCTAAGAGCACGTACCTTGGTTGCAGTTTGTCGCTGGCCCCAGTTGGGGTTGTGTGGGTGGCAACTAGTCGATGTGTTTCTCTCACATCGATGTTTCTCTCTCTTCTTCCCTCTCTCCCTCCCGCTCTATCTCAAGATAAATGCAAAATGTCCTCGGATGAGGATAAAAAAAAATTAAAATAAAACAAATCCTCAAGCTGTCCTGATACTTTCCCTCCTGTATTTCACCTTCTGCTTTGCTAATACTTCTGTCTCTTCCAGCATCGTGAGCTAGGATGGCCCCTGTCATTCCCACACAGCATCCTCAGCCACACACTGCACCCCTTACCCCATCCTCACTATCACCAATTTAGGAAAATTACTTCATCTCTTAGTTCATCTGAGGCGGGGTTAACCTTTGACTCCAGCAAAGAATTGACTGACACAGACTTCGTCACCTAATCTGACTTAACCTGGTCACATGTAGCTTAATAAGACACTCCGTCTTGGTTCCTTGTTATTGATCCCACTCTGCGTTTTCTAGACTAAATTAAGTAGATTTGGATGAACACTTAAAAAATCTCACCCAAAATAGATCCTAAATGTCATCTCCAAATCTGGGCCCCAGGCTGTGCAGTCACTGCTCTGAGTTCTGCCCCCTTCACTGGCCCTTACAGAGAAAGCCATTTCTCAATGTGTCTGCATGTGCTCAGTCTTTCTATTTTGAGCCACCACCATTTCATTAACTCCATTCCTGGAGGGCTCGCTGACATTGAGGCCCTGAATGTTCAGTCTTAAGCCCTCATCCATTTCTGTCCAACTTGTATGATTTACTTGACACATGGTCACTAGCTAGTGAGACACTAAGGTTCATTTCAACCTCAAAATAAGCTTAGCTGTCTCACCTACTATTCTAAGTTAGCATCGGGTTTTAATCTTATCATTATCTGTCTTTGATGACAGATCCCATCTATCCCCATTTCTAATCTCTATCCATTACTTCTAACTATGAGAAATAGAATCTCAGTGTTTTCTCTTGGAAAGTATCCATTTTCATCTGGGTCTCCCACCAAGTTCCTCTGTAAATGAAGCCTTTAAATCTTAGCTCATCTTCGGAACAGAGAGGCCCTTAGTGAGCCACCAAACTCACGCAAACAGCTTCACTCTGGCCAGGTTCTGCTGGGTGACTCGCCCACAAAGCAACTCTGAGATGTCATTTTCTGGAACCCCGTACCTCCCACTTGTTTTACAAAACCAAAACTATTTTTCACTGACTATAGATGCAACAGACATGGTTTCCATCAAGGGAAAGGGAGAGTTAGTAACCGACAAATCTAAAGTATCAATTACCCCTAAGACTAACGTTGGAAAGAGCCCACATTCTCGATTTCAAGAGAGGCTTTCTTGCTCCACAGAACACACGAGTGTGGCTGGCCTCCACAGGGTGTTTTAACAGTTATTGATGTCTGTAGCTCCGAGAATTTGAGCAATTAAAATCATCATACCCTGATTCAGGAAAAGAAGTTATTTCAGAATAGATTAGATCTCTGGCTCACATTGTTGGCATCATTTAGACAGCATTGCACCTCATTCAGTGTACAGGGTTTTAATTCACCCATAAACATACTTTTCACTTCTTAGATATTTTTTCCTAATGGAAAATTCATGTCCATAATTTCTCATGTTTCTTCTATTGTTTTAATCAAAAAACATTTTGTATTGCTACATTATTTTCTTAAGAAAGATTAGAGGATCCATGTTCTGATGAATCCATATAACCAGTTGACCAGTCAGAAATGATTCTGTGTCCATCAGTGTCAGCTGTGACAAGTTTTCATGTCAAAGCACAATCATAAGCATTTGTGGGACATAATATTAGTCAAAGGAAATGTGTAGCATGCAAAGGGTTAAAGTATGCTTTTTAATGACATATTACAAGAGTAGTTCTCTTATTTGTGCTACAATCTATTATAGCTGGTTGGCAATACAATCAAAATAATTATTTAGTTCTACTACAGGAAGTAGTAGTAATAATCCTTTCATTCTACTGCCTATCTTGGGTTAGCATTTAGATTTTCTTCTCAGGAAACATTATGGAATAAATGAAACTGTAACTGAAGATAAAGGTATATGATCTGTTGATGCTCAGACATGGCACACAGTTTAAATTCTCTTTCTTCTGCTCTTTTTCAAATTAATTATTTTTCCTTTGCAATTTTAAAAAATATATTTCATGAGGAAGAAATACACTTCAATAAATGGTATTGAGACAAGTGTTTTCCATGCTATAAAATAATAATAAAAAGAAGAGAGATGTTGAATGCCTACCACATACCACAAATAAAAATCAATCCCAAGTAGCCCTGGCCAGTTTGGCTCAGCGGTTAGAGCGTCGGCCTGCGGTCCGGAGAGACCCGGGTTCGGTTCCCGCTAGGGGCACGTACTTCGGTTGCAGTTTGTCCCCGGCCCTGGTTGGTCGTGCGGGTGGCAGCCACTCTATGTGTCCCTTCACGTCGATGTTTCTCTCTCTCTCTCCCTTCCTCTCTCTCCCTCCCACTCTATCTGTACAAAAAATGGAAAAATATCCTCGGGTGAGGATTAAAAAAAAAAAAAATCAATCCCAAGTAGACTAAAGAGTTAAATGAAGAAGAAAAATTATAAAACTTTTAAGATAATATATATTATAATATCTTTATGAAGTTGAAGTAGGGAAGGATTTCTTAGATAAAAGAAATGCAAATCAGGAAAGAAAATAATGATAAATTCAACTGCATTAGATATAAGAACTTTCCCTCCTTTCCTGCCTTTCTCCCACCCTCATTTTCTCCCTCCCTCTATCCTTTCCTTCTGTAATAATGTGTCCCAAAAGTAGTTAGGGTCAGAAGCCTGAGATAGTAAGTTCTACCTTGCAAAGGTAGCAGCCGCTCAGAGATGTGCTAGGGTTTTCTTGAGCAAACCTGGTCATCTAGTCACATGGCAGCCTGGCAAGGTCAGTAGCCTGCTTTCATATGAGGATTGACCATATGTGTAAGTATATTAAGGATATTGGGAGCCAGACTTCTCAAAGTTGGAAAAAGAAGTTACAATTATACAAGGAAGGACAGCTAAAATAAACCTCGTAGTTCGAAATATGGAGAGACCATAAAAATAAACAAACACATATATACATAAGTGTAGGTAGATGTGGGCATTTCTCTCTCGTGTCTGTATACATGCATATATTTATTTCCTACCTCTGGCTGCTGAGAAGGCTTGGAAGCAGCAACACCCCCATAGCAACAGGCACACCCAATATCCACATCTTGGTTTACAAATACCTTTCACCACAATAAATACACATAAAAAGGACAAAGAAGCTAATTTGAAGGCTCTTTTCTTGGCCAAATCTAGGACAATTTAAACATCCAATAAATAATGACAGTAATGAGTTTCTGCCTATTGATTTTAATTGGAATTCATGAGTCCATATTGATATAAATAAATGAATGGATGAATAAATTAAGAGAAGAGAAAAATTCTCTCAATGTTTCCTACAATAACATAATACCTAATTAAGGATGAAATTAAAATATCATTCTTTAGCAAACATAAAGTAATAAATCAGGCAAGAAATTTTAATAGAGGTAAAAGTTTGATGAAGAACAGGATATTTATATAGCGTCACAATATCTTTCCACAAAATGATTATTGAACACAAAGGAGAAAGAGTAAATTTACAACGGAGAAAGTTGGTAGACATCAGCTTAATCAATTGAACAAAGTTAGCATAACCAGGAAAGGGACAAATTAAAATCATGTACCGACTGATAGGATGCAAAGAGAAGAGCACAGCATTGATTCTAGGATCACTTATCCTAACGTACTGAGCTCTTCCAGGACATGTAGGGCATCTCCTAGAGAAGCATTCTCAAGTGTTTTAGTTTTAGGACCGTTTAGAGCTCCAAAATTATTGAGGACCCCCAAAAGCTTTTGATTTTGATATTATTGATATTTACAGTATTAAAATCTAAACTGAGAGATTTAAAAATATTTTATTTATTTATAATAATACTAACAAATCCATTACATGATAGCATATATATACTTTAATCTTCACCCGAGGATATTTTTCTATTTGTCTTCAGATAGAGTGGGAGGGAGAGAAAGGGAGAGAGAGAGAATCATCGACGTGAGAGGGACACATCGACTGATTACTTCCTGCACAACCCTGACCAGGGCCAGGGACAAGCCACAACTGAGGAATGTGTCCTTTGCTGGAATCGAACCTGAGACTCACTGGTCCGCCGCCTGACGCTCTACCGCTGAGCCAAACAGGCCAGGGCTAAATAACATATTTTAATAAAAATAATTTTACTTTCCAAATAAAAACAAAATGTAGTGGAATTATATTGTACTTTTGGAAATTTAAAAAATGGCTTAATAGAAGACAGCTAGATTCTCTGTTTTATGTTCTTTTGTTTCATATTATTTTGTTATTTATGTTTTATGTTATTTTGGTTCAACTATATAAAGACAGTCTGGTCAGAAGAAGAAAAATATAGTTGGAAAAGGAAAGAGTATTTTATTTAAAACATTTTTAAAAATATGTTTTTATTGATTTTTTAGATAGAGATGAAGGGAGAGAAAGATAGAAACATCAATCAGCTGCTTCCTGCACGCCCCCTACTGGGGATCAAGCCCCAAACCCAGGCATGTGTCCTGCCTGGGAATCAAACTGGGACCTCTCAGTCCATGGAAGGACGCTCAATCCACTGAGCCACACGGGGCGGGCTGAAGGAGTACTTTAATAGCCTTTTCATATAATTGTGGTATTCTCTGGTACTCTAGCCAAACCTGGCAAGTGGCGATTTGTTATAATGTGGAACATGAACTAGCATCATTGAAGACTTCTTACTCTGCTATATTAAAAGCTACTGGCCTATTTTGGACTTCAATCAGATTTTTTTTTACCCATTCATAGTTTTCTAATACAGTGCATTGGTCATTTGAAAAATGTTAGTTCACTGAGATATGCAGATTTTCAAAAGGTTGACACTTCTTATACAATATCAAACAAAGAGATCAATTATTTTGTTAACAATCTAATCAGAAAACATTAAGTATTTAGAAGCTATTTTTTTTATGTGCAGATAAGAGTTTTCTAAAATTCTAAATTTTGTCCAAAAGCTCGAACTTGAATTTTGTCATTGGCAATAAATATTGCCTGGTACACAATAGGGCAAAGGTTGTATTCAGTAAAGAGAAAGAGAAAAGGACATTAAATGTAAAAAACATCATGCTCTTGTCCTTTTTACTACATCTTAAATTTATATCCCAGTCGATTTTGTTGTGGTGTCATCTAGACCATCTTTCATCCTCAGCTGTGCCTGATCTTCGTGAGCCCTTAAACTCTGTGATGCAACTGTTCTGGAGAATAAGCTTCCCAGCCCTTGCTAGGGCAGAGCAGAGGAACCCACCCAGATATGAAGGGACGTGGTGGGGGGTTCTACCATTTCCTTAGACTACTTTTACTGCCTCTCTTCTCATTTCTCACCCTCACTTGTTATAGTAATTGGTGAATTACTATCATGAACTAAGACTCTCCACGGTTCTACTAAACGAAATGACTTGCTTCCTCTCAGCATCTCCCTCTGCATCTTCGACACTGGGTTTCAGCTTTCTTTACTCTGCCTAAAAATCAGTTAGCACTTATCTTCATTTTTTCATCTTCCCCAAATTTGTTGACATTCCTCCTCTCCTGCCATCTAGTCTCTTTTCTGGTGGTTTTAGAATATTTGCTTTTGTTCTTTGTGTGTTTTAACTGTTGTTTTCATGGACTTCGGAGGGAGGGGATAGAGATCGATATTTGTGCTTGTCATGTTTAACCAGAAGTCAAGGCTATTGCATGAAGACTAGAATTTTCAAATTTCTCTTTCTCTTCCCTGGGAACAGCAACCTCCAGGCCTATCTTATCTTGAATTCATATCTTAGATTCCTCCCATAGTGTAAATAATATAGCCCATCTTTCTTTGACAGTGAAATTGTAAACTTGCTGGTTGGTGGTAAAAGATAATAGAGGTAAGGAGTAGGAAAGTTATTTTTGTGAGTGTTAATTTCCACTGTGGATAAAAGTGTATTTTGGGGTGCATTCATTTTGCCCAATTTTTAATCAGGTTGCTTTTTTCTTTTATAGTCTATAGCCTGGATATAAATCCTTTGTTTTATATATATATATATATATATATATATATATATATATATATATTATATAAGATATATATATGTTATATAAGATATATATAATAAAATATATGTTATATAAGATATATATTATATAAATACACACACACATATATATATATATCTTATATAATTAGTGCTTTTTGTACCTCTAAGAAATCTTTGCCTTCCAAGTTTCCAAAGATTTTCTTCTATGCTTTCTTCTAGAAGGTTTATAATTTTAGCCTTTACATTTAGGTCTTGCCGCCTGCAAGAAAAATCCGAACTCAGACTCCAAATGTGGCCAAATCAAAGAGAGCTTTATTAGCTGAGCAGTGACTATCCTGTCCTGCTCAGAGGAGGGAGCAGCCCCGAGCTCGGGGGAGGGTTGCTTATATATAGTTTTTAGCTCATGGTAAGAAATTGAGCTAAGTGTCTGCGAGCCAGCAAGCCCATACAGAAGCAGATATCTGTGGTTAGCCATTATGTCTGAGGGATAAACAGTTCTATTTGCACAGTACAATGGTTAACTGCACAATACAATGGTTAACTCTGGCTGATATATATTTCCTTCCCCTTTGTCCAGTTCCTGCTATTCTCTTAAGGTTCAGGGGGTAAGGTCTGCCTAATGGAAAATTTTCTAATGGCATGTCCCCATGTTCCCCTATTTATTGTCTTCTAGTTTTCCCTTCACAGTCTATGGCTGTGAAGGGAAAACAAGAATTAATTTTTATGAATTAATTTGAATTAATTTTTATGCAAGGTGTGAGGTAGAGATTGCATTCATTTATCCTCATATATTTATACTACTTTTTCCAGCCTCAATTGTCTTAAATGCTTTTTTCTTTTTAACCCATTGAATTGTCTTGACACCTTTGTAGAAAATAAATTGACTATATGTATGGGTTTATTTCCCAACTTTCTAATCTGTTCCCTCAATTTATTTGACTATACTAATGAGAATTCTACATTATATTGATTACTGTAGCTTTATAATGCCTTAAAATCACCTACCTTAAAGTTTGTGATTACTCTGAACTTTTGTGGAATCATGTTGGATTCATATTGGAGTCAATTTAAAAAAAATGTTAGTGTTTTGATTGGGATTATATTTAGTGTATAGATCAATTGGGGGAAAATTGACATTATAACAGTATTGTGTCTGCTGATCCATAAACACTTCATATCTCTTTATTTATTTAGAACTTTTATATTTCTTTCAGCAATGTTTATAGTTTTCAATGTAGAGGTGTTGTATGTCTTTCATTAAGCTTACTATGTATTTTATATATTTATTATTACGATTCAGTTATTTCCTGTTTTCTGCAAGTACATAAAATATTTTTTCTATATTGACCTCATATCCTATGACCTTTATAAATTCACTTATTATTCTTAGTAGTGTTTTTATATTCCTTAGGATTTTCTACATTAATAATCATGTCATCTGAGAATAACGATGATTTAATTTTTTTCTCATCATTTTTTAAATGTATTTTATTTAGTTTCCATGCCTTGTTGGAAGGTGAGTTTCCCAACGTTGGCACCGATGACAAGCTGGGCCTATCCTGTGTGAAACGTTTAGTTAGCTTGGCAGGAGGCAGAGACTGTGAGACAGCTGGGGAAAGGGAGAGAAAAAACAGCATGAGCTCGGACACTGGCGAAAAGAGGCAGAGAGGCAAAGACATAAAGGAGTATGCAAGAAATAGAAACATCAGTATGATTGATGCAAAAGTGTTCAAGAACAGAGATTGTGGTTACTTAAGGGGTGATATCTTGGAGAAAGTTTCTGAAGGTCTAGAAATGCCCAAATTATGAAGTTTAGAGTTTCTTCTTTAGGCCAATGTTTTTAAATTATTTCTTCCCTCCTTCCCGTCCTTCAATCCTTTTCTTTCTTTCTCTTATTTTTCCCCCAAAATATCAGAGCAGAGCCCTAAAGAAATCAAATTGAGTCTTTTTTTTTTTTTTTAAACAATTTTCTCTTTTTTAAAATTTTATTTTTTATCCTCACCCGAAACATCGACATGAAAGGGACACATCGAGTGGCTGCCACCCACATGACCCAACCAGGGCCGGGGACAAACTGCAACTGTGGTACGTGCCCCTAATGGGAACCGAACCCGGATCTCTCTGGACCGCAGGCTGATGCTCTAACCACTGAGCCAAACCAGCCAGGGATCAAGTTAAGTCTTACATGGCTTAATTTGAAGATAGATGAAATCAGAGAAGCTTCATCAACACATATGCTGTATGCTGCTCAGAGGAATGCTGGAACTTGCCACATGATTGATCTTCCCCTCAAGACAGCTCCTGAGGCCTCTCTGTGGCACCCCCTGGGTTCTTTGAAATATAGATACAAATGGCAATCTTAGGTAATGGGGAGTCGTTAATGAATTTCTGAGCTGAGAAGGCAAACCTTTTCTTAGCTGGGAGCCTTGAGAAAGGTATTTAGCCTCTCGGGGGCCCATTTTCTCCTCTGTAACACGGAGATAATAATACTGTCCAGAGAGATTGTAACAATTACAAACAAAATACTTGGCATAGTGCATGGTGTGTAGGTGTTCCAATAAAGGTAATTGCAAAGTTAATGATCATGACAATAATAATGGAAACAGAGGATGTCACCAGGTGCTGAGTTCCAAATCCCCAAACTCATTATGAGATCTTTATTTGCAATTAAATTCTTGGTTGACTCAATACTAGGTTTAGAAGACCCCTAACACTCTGTAGCCACCACGAGGAGTTACCACCCACCTACCTGTGTACCCCCGGCTGGTCTTGGATATCTAGGGAATGCAAATGCACCTGAGGCCCTCCTGAGTCATGAGATAAACTGAAGTTGAGGTTGACTCTCTGCTGTGGCTCTGTGTCCCTGTGTCCCTGGCATAACACCAAGCACCGGGTGAGGTGGGCACTGCAGATACAGCGACAGACCAGCCTGCAAAGTCAATGTTGTATAAATAGTAGCGAAGTGGCGTACATATATGGAAAGTCAAAGCCAACTTTTAAATGTGTTTGTGTCTTTACAGGGTGACTTATGTGGCACTGCCAACGCCATCTGCTCTAGAGTAGAAAGACTACTTAATAGGCAAAAGCAGCTGCCAGCTTAGGCTCCAACGTACTCTTTTTGTTCCCTCCAGGATGACCTGATGTGACCACCCTTTCTAGGTAAAGAGGATTCTATCTCCACTTGACAATAAATCCTCAGCCTGATGAAAGAGAGGTCACGTCAGCTTGGCTAAGTCACAGGAGGGTGGAATTTTTATAACTTAGTCCTACCTTGCAAAGGCCAGTATGTCGATCACTCAGGCGGGTGAATTCAATCTAGTTTGGGCTGGAATCTGATTGTTTCGGTGTTCCAGTACCACTGATGTGAAGAAGGATAATATTTCTGAAATACTAATGGATGTGACTTTTACTCTGATATTTTGAGATGCAGTGAGACAGTGTAGCTGAATCCCTAAGAAGGGGGTGGGGGATGGGTAGGGTGAAGATGGAGGTGGGGTTGGGAAGAAGGAGGAATGAAATGCATTGAGATAAAAAATGTTCTATTCTTGAAAAATAAAGATTTGAAGTAAACCTGAATTTTGTTATAGGAAACAGTTTTTTAAAACTCTTTCACATGACACTGTGGGCTAAGAGTCGAAATTGCCATAGATACTCTTTGGGGATTGAGTCTGAAATTAAAGTCTCTCAATTCTAACTGTTCTGCAGCAGGCAACTTTGGCAAATTGCTTAATAATGAAAACAAATACAAGGTCCCTGCAAGGTATTTGGAAATGCAAAAGTACCTAAATACAATGAAAATGGACTTATTTATAACATTGGTATCCATTTCTTTCCAATATATTCTCTCTTTTAGAAAACAATTAAAATTATACAGTATAAAAATTTATCTTACTTTTTTTGACGATACCGCATACAAATTTTTTTGTTATTAAAAACATTTACATATCCTTTTAAATTAATTATGTTTTATTGTAACATTAACCCATATTCATTGCAGAAAATTAAAAAAAGTTAGAGACAGTAAGTAGCCCTGACTAACTGGAGAAGATCACTATTAAGGTAGTTAGTTAGCCCTGAGCTATGGGCAAGTGTTTCAACTCTAGAAGCTTTATTTTTCCTGTCTTCACAGTGAAGATAATAATAGCAGCATCCTTATAGGACTGTTATGAGATAATTCATACAAATGTAAAATATTTTCCACAGTTCTTTACACATCATAAGCGTATATTTATAAGTTTAGGTTTATTTTAAACAAAACAAATCCATTTATACGAATCCTTTTATAACCTGCTTTTCATTTTACTGGAAAAAAATCATGATTAGTTTTCATCAGGATCATTTTCACATGCCATAAATCTGCACTATAAATTGAACAACATAACGTCGTTCCAAGACTATGCCATATGGATGAGACACTTGGATTGCAAACATGATTTCTAACGGTTGTATTATATTCCATCATGTGTATGTACTAAATAATCTATTTAATGCTTTAGGTGTCAACTTTATGTTTTCTGTTTTGACCCAGCTGCCTGGGCAAAATGAGGCCATGTTAACAGTAATAAAGTATATTTCTCTGACTCTTCCAACTTTCTTTTGCTGGGCTTCCAACTCTCTTCAAAGACTCTTCTTATTTCTAAGAGTCCCCAGGGGATTCATTTGTTCATTTAATCAACAAATATTCAGCACATATTGTACCAGGCAGTGAGCTGGGGGTACAATAGTGAGGAAAAAAGTAGGCACAGCTGTGCCCTCTTGGCATTTCCAATTTATTGGGGACCTAAATCAAATAATCACCCAGGAAGTCAAACACATGCTATGTTAAGTGCTAGGATGAAACAGTAGAGCATAATGAGAACAATGGCAAAGGGACCTGACCTGGCTGGGGTTAAGGGAAGTTCTCTGAGGTTCCTGTTTAAGAAGTGTGGAGAAGTGTTGTTTATTTAATTAAATATTTTCATTTGTATACATGTATTTGATAACTTCAAATTTAGAATCTAGAATCAACATGAACAAGATAAACTATTATTCAATGACAAACATTTGAAATGGGGGAATGGATACTGTTCATATTAACCTCCCCCCAAAATTTACATCTTTATCTTTACTGTGAGAAAAATCTGATTTACTTTCCAATTAAAGTAATGCAGATTTCTAAAAATAAAAATAAGAAATTTGCCTTGTAAAGATGATAAATTTATTTATTTATTTACTTTTATTTTTGTTACAAATGTTTCTCCTTTTTTACCCTATTAACACCCTCCTCCCCATCCCCCCGCACCCCATCCCCAGCTTTGTTGTCCATGTCCATTGGTTATGCATACATGCATATAAGTTCTGTGGTTTATCTCTTCGCACCCCCCATGACCCCCTCTTCTGAGGGTTGTCAGTCTGTACCCTACTTCCGTGTTTCTGGGTCTACCCTATTCCTCAGACTGTTATATTCATTATATTCCATATATAAGTGAGATCATGTGGTATTTGTCTTTTTCTGCTTGGCTTGTTTCAATTAGGATAATACTTTCCAGTTCCCTCCATGTCATCTCAAAGGATAAGAGATCTTTCTTTCTTACAGCTGCATAGTACTCCATTGTGTATATGTACCACTGCTTTTTTATCCATTTGTCTACTGATGAACACTTGGGCTGTTTCCAGATCTTAGCTATTGTAAATAGTGCTGCTAAGAACATGAGGGTACATATATTCTTTCTGATTGGTGTTTCAGGCTTCTTAGGGTATATTCCTAGAAGTAGGATCACTGGGTCAAATGAAAGTTCAATTTTTAATTTTTTGAGGTAGCACCATATTGTTTTCCATAGTCCCTACACCAGTCTGCATTCCCACCAGCAGTGCACTAGAGTACCCTTTTCTCCACAACCTCGCCAACACTTGTTTGATGATTTATTGATGGCGGCCATTCTGACAGGTGTGAAGTGATACCTCATTGTTGTTTTAATTTGCATCTGTCTGATGATTAGTGATGTTGACTGTTTCTTCATATGTCTCTTGGCCATTTGCATGTCCTGTTTGCAGAGGTGTCTATTTAGGTCCTCTGCCCATTTTTTAATTGGGTTCTTTGTCTTCCTTTTGTTCAGTTGTATGAATACTCTATATATTTTGGAAATTAACCCCTTATCTGATGTATCATTGGCAATTATGCTCTCCCATACAGTGGGTTGCCTTTCCATTTTGATGGTTGTTTCTTTTGCTGTGCAGAAGCTTTTGAGTTTGATGTAGTCCCAATGTGTTCATTTTCTCCTTTGTTTCTGTTGCCTTAGGTGATGTCTCAGTGAAAATTCTGCTGCGTACGATGTCCGAAATTTTTTTGCCTACATTTTCTTCAAGAATTTTTATGGATTCACGGGTCACGTTTAAGTCTTTTATCCATTTTGAGTTTGTTTTTGTGAATGGTGTAAGTTGATGGTCTAGTTTCATTTTTTTGCATGTAGCTGTCCAATTTTCCAAACACCATTTATTAAAGAGGCTGTCTTTACTCCACTGTATGCTCTTGCCACCTTTGTCAAATATTAATTGAACATACTGCCTTGGGTCCATTTCTGGGTTCTCTGTTCTGTTCCACTGGTCTATATGCCTGTTCTTGTGCCAGTACCAGGCTATTTTGATTACAGTCGCTTTGTAGTATAACCTGATATCTGGTATTGTGATCCCATCTACTTTGTCCTTCTTTTTCAAAATTGCTGTGGCTATTCGGGGTCTTTTTTGGTTCCATATGAACTTTTGAAGTGTTTGTGCTAGTTCTGTGAAATATGTCGTTGGTATTTTGATGGGGATTGCATTGAATCTATAGATTGCTTTGGGTAATATGGACATTTTAATGATGTTAATTCTTCTAATCCATGAACAAAGTATGTGCTTCCACTTTTTTATATCTTCCTCTATTTCTTTTTTCAATGTCCTGTAGTTTTCTGAAAATAGGTTCTTTACTTCTTTGGTTAAGTTTATTCTTAGGTATCTTAATTTTTTTTTGCCGCGATGATAAATGGGATTGTTTTTTCAGTTTCTCTTTCTGTGAGTTCATCATTGGTGTATAAGAATGCCGTCGATTTCTTGATGTTAATTTTATATCCTGCTACTTTGCCAAATTCATTTATTATCTAGTAGATTTTTGATGGAGTCTTTAGGGTTTTTTATGCATAATATGTCATCTGCGAATAATGACAGTTTCACTTCCTCCTTTCCAATTTGGATCCCTTTTATTTTTTCTTCCTCTCTGATTGCTGTGGCTAAGACTTCAAGTACAATGTTACATAAGAGTGGCGAAAGTGGACATCCCTGTCTTGTTCCTGTTCTTAAGGGAAATGTTTTTAGTTTCTGCCCATTTAGTATGATGTTGGCTGTAGGTCTTTCATATATGGCCTTTATTATGTCAAGATATCATCTCTATTCCCACATTACTGAGAGTTTTTATTAGAAATGGATGCTGGATTTTCAGCATTTATTGATATGATCATGTGGTTTCTATTCTTCATTTTGTTTATGTGGTGTATCACATTTATTAGTTTGCAAATATTGTACCAGCCTTGCATCCCTGGGATGAATCCCACTTGGTCATGGTGAATAATTTTTTTTTTTTTTCCACATCTTTATTGTTGGATGTAAAATGTATTACAGATGTTCCACATTTTTCCCCCATTGACCCCCTCCTCCCCACTCCCGCCCCCCTCCCACCTTTTCCCACACTATTGTCCGTGTCCATTGGTTATGCATATAAGTTCTTTGGTTTATTTCTTCCCACCCCCCCAACCCCTTTCCCTTTGAGGTTTGTCAGTCTAGCAATGAATTTGTGCTTCTTAATCCCTTCACCTTTTTCACCCATTCCCCCAACCCCTTTCCCAACTGGCAACCAACAAAATGTTCTCTGTATCTATGAGAATGTTCCTGTTCTTCCTGTTCATTTTGTTTGTAGATTCCATTGTTGATAGATATGTATTCATTGCCATTTTGTTTGTTCATACATTTTATCTTTTTCTTTAAAAAGACCCTTCATCATTTCATATAATAACGGTTTGGTAGTGATGAACTCCTTTAACTTTTTCTTGTCTGGGAAAGTTTTTATATGTCCATCGATTGTAAATGACAGCTTTGCAGGATAGAGTAATTTTGGTTGTAGGTTCTTGGTTTTCATCACTCTGAATATTTCTTGCCACTCTTTTCTGGCCTGCAAAGTTTCTTTTGAGAAATCAGCTGACAGCTTAATGGGAACTCCCTTGTAGGTAACTAGCTGCCTTTCTCTTGCTGCTTTTAGGATTCTCTTTGTCTTGAACCTTTTGCATTTTGATGATGATGTGTCTTGGTGTGGGCCTCTTGGGGTTCATCTTGTTTGGGACTCTCTGTGCTTCCTGGACTTGTATGTCTGTTTCCTTCACCAAGTTAGGAAAGTTTTCTGCCATTATTGTTTCAAACAGGTTTTCGATTTCTTGTTCTCTCTCTTCTCCTTCCAGCACCCCCAAGATGCGAATGTTGGCGCGCTTGAAGTTGTCCCAGAGGCTCCTTACACTATCCTCATTTTTTTGGATTCTTTTTTCTTTTTGCTGTTCTGGTTGGGCATTTTTTGCTTCCTTATATTCCAAATCGATGGTTTGCTCCTTGGATTTACGTACTCTATTATTGAAGCTATGTAAATTATTCTTTATTTCAGTTAAAGCCTCCTTCGTTTCTAACTGTGCAGCAATCATTTCTGACTGGTACTTTTTTATGCTCTTGAGGTCCTCACTGAGTTCATTGAGCATCCTTATAAGCAGTATTTTGAACTCAGCATCTGTTAGGTTGCTTATCTCCATTTCGCTTAGTTCTTTTCCTGGGGTTTTGTTCTGTTCTTTCATTTGGGACCTGTTTCTTTGTATCCTCATTTTGGCTGCCTCCCTGTGTTTGTTTCTGTGTATTACTTAATGAGAGGTATGGGGCTCGCTGAGACCCGATGCTGCTCGTTTGAAAGAATTTAGGAAAAACCTGAAGCAGGATCCAAGACAGGCCAATCCTATGGTTAAGCAAGTAGCAACAGCTTGGGTGGGCTTGAAAGTTGTGTGGAGCGGGGCGGGGCGGGGCTACCAGTGTGAGCCAGGTTGCTGGAGTCCCAGATATGGCGACTGTCTGCTGCCCCAGGGAAGGGCTCACCAAAGGAACAAAGGCCTCTTACAGCACGTTTGTCCCCCAGAAAGCCCCCTCTCCAGCCCTCGCTCCAGTGCCAAACAGCTCAGTTCTTCCCTGTATTTCTCTGGTGCCCCTCGAGCTGCCTCCCCTCCGAGCTTAGAGGGAGAGAGTCCGACCAGTCCGTGCGTGAATAATTTTTTTGATGTATTGCTGGATCTGATTTGCTAGTATTTTGTTCAGAATGTTGGCGTCTGTGTTCATCAGTGATATTGGCCTCTAGTTTTCTTTCTTTGTAGTGTCTTTTTCTGGTTTTGGAATTAGAATGATGCTGGCTTCATAAAACGAGTTTGGTAGTCTTCCTTCTTCTTGAATTTTTTGAAATAGTTTGAGGAAAATGGGTGTTAGTTCTTCTTTGAATGTTCGGTAAAACTCCCCCATGAGGCCATCTAGGCCTTGGCTTTTGTTTGCTGGGAGAGTCTTGATTACCTCTTCAATTTCCTTAGTTGTTATTGGTCTGTTCAAGTTTTCTATCTCTTCCCAGTCCAGTTTTGGGAGACTGTGTGTTTCTAGAAATTTGTCCATTTTGTTTAGAGTGTTGAATTTGTTGCCATATAATTGTTCATAGTAGCTGTTAACAATCTTTTGTATTTCTGTGGTGTCAATTGTTACTTCTCCTCTTTCATTTCTGATTTTGTGCATTTGGGTTTCTCTCTTTGTTTCTTGGTGAGTCTAGCTAAGGGTCCATCAATCTTGTTTATCTTTTCGAAAAACCAGCAGTTTGTTTCATTGATCCTTTGAATTGTTTGGTTTTTCTTTGTTTTTTTTTGTTTTTTTTTTTGGTCTCTATGTCGTTTATTTCCACTCTAATTTTTACTATTTCCTTCCTTCTACTTGCTCTGGGGTTTTCTTTTTGTTTGCTTTCTAATTCTTTATGTTGTGAGGTTAGGCAGTCAATTAGAACGTTTTCTTGTTTCTTGAGGTAGGCCTGTAGTGCTATGAACTTCCCTCTCAGAACTGCTTTTGCTGCATCCCAAAGATTTTGTGTTGTTGTGTGTTCATTTTTATTGGTTTCCAGGAAGGTTATAATTTCTTCCTTGATCTCCTCGGTAACCCATTCATTGTTTAATAACATGCTATTTAGCCTCCATGTGTTCAAAAGCCTTTGCATGTTTTTCTTGCGATTGATTTCTAGTTTCATGCCATTGTGATCTGAGAAGATGCTTGATGTGATTTCAATCTTCTTGAACTTGTAGAGATTTAGTTTGTGTCCTATCATGTGGTCTATCTTTGAGAATGTTCCATGTGCACTTGAGAAGAATGGGAATTCTGTAGTGTTGGGGTGTAATTCTCTGTAGATGTCTATTAAATCCATTTGGTCTAGTGCTTCATTTAGAGTCTCTATTTCCTTGCTAATTTTTTGTCTGGAGGATCTATCCAGTGGTGTCAATGGGGTGTTGAAGTCCCCTACTATGATTGTATTGCTGTCGATTTCTCCTTTGAAGTCCTCCAGAAGATTTTTAATATATTTTGTGCTCCTATATTGGGTGCATATATGTTTATCAAGGTTATATCTTCCTGTTGGATAGATCCTTTCAATATTATGTAGTGGCCTTCTTTGTGTCTAGTTATGGCCTTCATTTGATTTTTTCTACCCTGTCTTCTAATTCACTGATCCGGTCCTCAGCTTCCTCTACTTTGCTTTTTAGATCTTGCAATGTGTTCTTTATTTCTGATATGTCATTTTTGATCTCTTCTTGGTGGTTTTTAATTTCCAATTGGTTTATTTTCAGCATCTCTATGTCCTTACTCATGCTGTTGAGCTTCCTCAAGATCATGGCTCTGAATTCTAGCTCTGTTAACTTGCCTAACTGCTCCACATTGATCTCATCTTCGGTGGAGGTCTCTTGTTCTTTCATTTGGCTTTTGTTTCTGTGTTTCACCATTTTGGCTATCACAGTGGGCTTTGGAGCCTGCCAAGTTTCCCTGTGGGTGTTGGTGTTCTGCTGTTTGTGGCTCCCTCTTCTGGGTTTAGATGAGCGAGGGAGGACCCATGTTAAACACCACTGTCAAGTCTTACTTTCCTGGTTAGAGTTGCTTGCCCAGGAATGGTACTGTTATCCTCTAGCTTTTTGCCTGGAGGCTAGCAGTTGAGGTTACTTGAAGATTTTCAGGTTGTCAGTTGATTGAAAAACTCCCTCAGGTGCTCAGCATAAAGGGATTTCCTGAGCGTGGGGCAGATGTCGATTGTTAATGAGCCTCAATTTTCATTTCAATGGCCCACAGGGTGGGGTTGAATCTCCGAGGGAGGGGCTGCTGCCTCTCCCCAGAGCCCTGGGAAGGAGCAATATGGCCACCGTCCTGCGTGGCAGCAACTCAGCAAAAGCTCTGAGCGCCCTCCAAATCCCGAGTGTCCACACACAGTTCCATTCCAGTCTGCCCTCCCTCTGCTGGAGCCCAAGGTGAGTGGCTGTGGCTATTTTAGCCTCTGTCCCAGCTCTGCGCTGTGGAGCCGCCGGGGAGTGTAACCCGAGGGCGCTGCTCACTGCTAAGGCCACTACTCCCAGCTAAGGCCACTGCTGTCTGTGGGCTCCCAGCCCCCCTCTCACGCCTTCGCAATCCTACCAGGATCGAGTCAGTGTCCCAGGTTATATGGTCCTTTCAAGCTGCTTTTCTGTTGCTTTTTCACGTCGATTTGTCTGTGTTTTAGTTGTAATTCCAGTTTAGTCCTGGGAGACAGTCTGTGTAGCTTCCATTCACTCCACCACCATTTTGGAAATCCTAAAGCTGATAAATTAATAATATCTAATAAAGTCATATTTTTCCCTTAATATAAATCAGGAACAATTTCTAATAAACCAGAAAAACTTATTCATGATATTAGTAATATTATGACAGTTTACAGTCTTTATTTTTAAAAAAAATTTTTAATAATTTGTTTTTCTTTATTGATTTTAGAAAGAGAGAGACAGAAACATCAATGGGAGAGAACATTGATTGGCTGCTTCCTGCATGCTCCCCACTGGGAATTTGGCTCGTAACCTGGGCTTGTGCCCTGACTGGGAATTGAACAAGCGACCTCTTGGTGCATGGGTCGACGCTCAACAGCTAAGCCATAGCAGCCGGGTGACAGTTCACAGTCTTAACTGAACACTTCCTGTGGTAGTCAACCCCTGGGCTAACCATCTGAACCTGCGATTTCACATTTAATTACCTTGATGGGAAGTGTCACAAGTCCGTGTGTTTTTCACAACTGACAATGATGCCATGATGCCAGCTCGCACTGGGCACTGTGTTCAAGCTTTACCTGGCATTGTAGCTAGCGTGCCTCACTTGTCTTGTAGAAGCTGACTTTCTGAAAAAGAGGGTTCAACTCTGGCAGGAGGTATGGCAAGGGCAGACGCTCCATGGAGGAGAATGATGTGCTTGAAGAACCAGAGAAAGGCCCAGAGGTGGTGAGTGAGTACGTGTTGGGAGCATGTGCAAATCTGTTAGTAGCAGACTATAAATTTCTTTTAAAATGTAGATTTTTATTATTTTTCAGGTATGGAGAGGCCCCTGAAAGATCTTTTTTTTTTTTATTCTCACCCGAGGACATTTTTCCATTTTTTGTTCAGGTAGAGTGGGAGGGAGAGAGAGGAACAGAGAGAGAGAGAGAAACATCGACCTGAAAGGAACACATCGAGTGGCCGCCACCCGCACAACCCACCAGGGCCGGGGACAAACTGCAGCCGAGGTACGCGCCCTTAGCGGGAACCGAACCCGGGTCTCTCAGGACCCCAGGCCGACGCTCTAACCGCTGAGCCAAACCGGCCAGGGCTGAAAGGATCATTTCTTATACTCACAGATCCCAAGAGGAAAGGCACATAGGAGAGTACCAGGGTCTGTCAAGAGCAGAGAAAGTGAGGGAGAAACATGGGCAAGAGACTTACTGTAGCTTCTGTGGGAGGGAATGGGCAAGGTTTAAGACTAGCTATTTTGAATAGTTTCAGCGGGCTCTGGGGCACAGCTGTCCTTAGTTGTCTGGTACCTGTCCAGTGCTGAGTATGAGAGCCCAAAGAGGAGGCGGTTGGTGGTGTGAGCTCTGGATTGGTTGATTTGCATATGAAAGGTGCATTCGAAGGTAGGTTGTTTGCTGTCTCTGGGAATTGGCTAGCCCTGGGATGGGGGTCCTTCCAGAGTCTGCAAGCCCCAAGATGTCAAAGCATCAAAAAACTACAGAATATTTGAGGAACATGAAGGGGTCCAGAAGAATCAGAGTGGAATTAGCAAGGGAGAGAGAGATAAAGTTGATATTTCACCATGTCTTGTAGAGACATCAGTGAAAGCCGATCTTTCCAGTTTTTAGAGTCTTTCCCCCTTGGGCCACCCACATACAGCTAGACTGGAGGTCATAGCTGAGTGACAGAAAAATCTGCACTCAGAAGTGTTCCAGTAATTGAGGTGCTGATATTAGACTGAGTCTGGGTGCTGAGTCTCTTCCTTGGGGATATACTTTTTTATGTTCTTTGGTCAATAGCAGCGATTGTCAACTGGGATCAGTTTTGTCCCCCACGGGATAGATAGCAATGTCTGGAGATATTTTAAAAAATTATTGTAGAAGTTTCATCTATACAACATTATAATTTGACATCTGTATACATACAAAAGTGATCACCCCCAAATACTAGTTACTACTCATGACCATATATTTGACCATCTTTACCTTTTGTCTACCCCCAAACCATCTTCCCATCTGATAAACACTAATTTCTTCTCTGTATCTATGAGTTTGTTTTTGTTTTATTTTGTTTATTTGGTTTAGGTTCCACATGCGTAAAATCATATGACATTTGTCTTTTTCCTTCTGACTTATCTTACTTAGCACTACACCTTCGAGGTCCATTTATGTTGTCATACATGGCAATATTTCATTCTTTTTTATGACTGAGTAATATATATATATATATCACATATATATATCTCACATATATATATCATATATATGAGATATATATATATATATATCTCACATATTTTTATCCATTTATACATCAGTGGATATTTAGGTTGTTTCCATATCATGGCTATTGTAAATAATGCTGCAGAGAATATAGAAGTGCATGTATCTTTTCAAATTAGTGTTTTCATATTCTTTGGATAAATATCCAGAAGTGGAATAGCTGAATCATATGGTAATTCTATTCTTAATGTTGAGGAACCTTCGTGCTGTTTATAGTGGCTATACTAATTTACATTCCCACCAGCAGTGTACAAGGATTCCCTTTTCTTCACATCCTCTCTTGTTATTTCTTGTCTTTTTGATAATAGCCATTCTAACAGGTATGAGGTAATATTTTGTTGTGGTTTTAATTTGCATTTCCATAAGAATAAGTAATGGTGGACATGTTTTCATGTGTCTATTGGCCATTTAGGTGTCTTCTTTAGAAAAATGTCTATTCAGATCCTCTGCCCATTTTTCAATTAGGTTGGGGTTTTTGGGTTGTTTTTCAATAGTATGATTTCTTTTTTTTTTTTTCCTTACCTGAGGACATTTTTTTTTCATTCTTTGTTCAGACAGAGTGGGAGGGAGAGTGAGGAAGAGAGAGAGAGAGAGAGAGAGAGAGAGAGAGGGAGAGAAACATCGACGCGAAAGGGACACATCGAGTGGCTGCCACCCGCACGACCAACCAGGGCCGGGGACAAACCGCAACTGAGGCACAAGTCCTTAGCAGGAACCGAACCCGTCTGGGCCACAGGCCGATGTTCTAACCGCTGAGCCAAACCTGCCAGGACAATAGTATGATTTCTTTATATATTTTGGCTATTAATCCCTTAATGGACGTATGATTTACAAATATCTTCTTTCATTTAGTAGGTTGCCGTTTTGTTTTGATGATGGTTTCCTTCACTGTGCAGAAGCTTTTTAGTTTGATATAGTCACATGTGTTTATTTTTGCTTTTGTTTCCTTTGCCTTTGGAGTCAGATCCATAAAAACATTGCTAAGACCATTGTCAAAGAGCTTATTGCCTATTGTTTCTTCTAGGAACTTTATGGCTGTAGGTCTTATGTTCAAGTCTTTGATCTATTTTGAGTTATTTTTTGGGTATGGTTCAAGATAGTGATATAGTTTCATTGTTCTACATGTGGTGATTCAGTTTCCTAACACTGTTGCAACTGTCACTGGGTGAAGATGGATTTGTGTGGTCAGAATCCTGTCGCTACCCAGCAAAAAAGAGATAAGTCATTAAGTGACTGATCACAGTTGAAAGCAGAATCAGTAAAACTTTGTAATATTGGGCTTGCTGAGCAGAGATCTCTGCACCACACACATACTGAGCCGTTAGAGCCTCCTGGTCACACCATTCACTCTGTACCCCCGACTGTCTTTCTTCTTCTTGTCCTACTTTTTTTCCATGATCATTATGCCATCTCTGCTGAAATTTTAAAAAGACTAAAAATCAGGGACACCTCTTGTAACTGGAAATGGCTGTGTCATCTTTGTTACAGTGACCACTGAGCCTGACAGCCGCACAAAGCAGCCCAGTCAGGGTCCACTTCAATGAAGTATCTTCTCGGTTAGGAAGAAAAATACCAACAGAACCTCAGATCCTGGGCTGTGGCTGCAGGCTTGTTTGTTTTGGCAGAAAAAATACTTTTTGTGGCCTGTCTCTTTATACACACACACACACACACACACACACACATTGATGGTTAGACTAGCAGGTCATTGAAAAAATCAAATGGGAAGTCATAAAAATAACATATATTTAAACATTTTGTTTCATCTTAAAACATAGATGTCTATTTTCCAATATCTAATGTAGGGCCAAAGCCTAATCTGAGTGTGGACACAGTGTTTGGAGTGGTGTTGTTGCCTCTTTGGGGTGAACCACACTTTTGTACACACCATGTACAATTCCCAAGTTGAGTTCCTTTAAAGTGAAATTAGAACTCCAAGATACTTGTGAAACAGAGTGTAGATCCCGTCTAGATTTTTATAATCTTTCCCCAAAGGGCTAACTCATTCATACATAATCCCACAGTAATATTTGTAGTGACTTGTTTTTATTAAGTCTTTTTGAAGCATTTTCTGTAGTTTTCATAGAAAAAAGGGACTCTCGTTTCACTGACTTATATATTATGTAATTAAAAGAATGTAATCAAAATAATGACTACAACCGGCATTGACTAGTTTGGGGACAAAAATCCAAGTGATTCTTGGACAATGGGCAGGCCAGCTAGAGAGAGCTGAGGAAGGTAGGTGACTGAAGAAGCAGCCATTTAGCCCATTTAGCCACTGAGGGCATCGGTCAACAGGTCTTACTTAATTCTGGAAGAAGGTGAAGCATAGGTCAGTTCACAGAAGGTCTGCTGTTTATTACTCTAGGGGATTCATCCCCATATAGTTTTCTTCTTCCCCTGAGGTGGCCCTTGAAGAACATCTGGAATGCTTAGGGCTGTGTGCAATACAATAGGAAAATCTCAGACAGAATCCAGTCCTTGTATAATAAAATGATAAACTGAGATCTAAAGATATAACCAGAACTCATTTTCTCTGGTTCCTAAGCTTAAACTTTTTTTGCTCCATTTTCTATCTTTTCTTTCGCAGGCAACTTGAGGATGCCCCTCATGAGGCCTTTCTGCCATCTGATCATCTCCGGGTCACAGCCCAGAGCCCAGGAAGGAACATACTGGAACGTGTTCAGCACGGCACTTGCTGTCTGTAGAGCTCCCAGAAGTTGTAGACACCAGCATCTAAGCTCTGTGAACCAGTATATGGTGGGCCAGACATGACTTTCTTCAAGACTGCTACTTTTCAACACTTCTTGCGCTGAAGATTTTTATTGTTTAGCAATGAGAATTGCTAAATATATAGTCCCTGCATTTGCCTTAAGGGGAGGTAAATCTGAGCTGGGCTTGGTCAGGAGAAGGGACGGAGGAGTGGAAGGCATTCGAAGCAGAGCAAATCTCAAATGCAAAGGCCTTGACTTGAGCTAGTACAGTGTGTCAGAAGGAGAAGATGTGAGCAGGGACCATGAAGGATCTTATTTCTACCCATGTGAACGAGTCTGGATTTTACCCTGAAGGCAATGGAAAGTTATTAAGGGTTGCAGGCAGGGTGATGACATGACCATGTTTGTGACTTAGAGGGGTCACCTTCTCAACCCTAGAAAAGAGAAAGTGGTTAGAGGTGGAAGACCAGATAGAAGGTGCCTACAGTGATTCAGTGGAAAGATGATAGAGACTGAACGAAGGCAGTGACAAGTTGAAAGAGTGGAGGACATAGACTCCAAGACATTAAGAATGCCTGTACTTAGAATACTTTTCAAAGCTGAATGGAAAACTAGATTAAAGTGGCAAAAACAATTTGGGAGGCATGAAAGAGTGTACAGATTTCATATGCGACAAGCTCAGATTGAACTTCAGGAACTATTCCAGAGCTTCTAGTTTTTCTATCAGGGCTAACAACTATAGCTGGACACTGCACAACTCCAGAAGATGCTGCGGACTAGACTGCAGTGTATCTGAAACCCCTTCAAGTTGTGCAATAAATGCTAGCATCCTGCTCCCTGTAGTCGCACAAATGAAAGTTTCCATAGATAGTCTACACCACTTCTTGAGAACTGTTATGGAGAGTATTTAACCCATTAAACAAAAGAGGTCTGGTAAGGCAAGATTACTAGTGGTAGCTTTTAGGATCTAAAATGAGACTAACACAGTTCTTGCTTCACATGGGTGCTGAGAGATGACAGGCGTGTAGGTGGCAGGAGGCTCTGAGGCAGCTGGGGAAGAAATGAGGAGGTTGTGTAAAGCAACTGTCCTCAGAACAGACTCTGGCAGAACTTCCACCAATATGGTGCAGCTCTGGAACACAGTAACCAGCCCCCCCAAGGACACGTGGCTGTGATGCCCAATTCAAGGGCTCGGGGTATGGACAGCAGAGGAACTTGGAACAGTGTCCACAATGCCAAGCCCTATAGTAGCATCTGCGCCCACATACCAGGAGGCATTTTCTTTCCATTCTGTTTAGGTAAGGCTGAGGTTCATGCACTTTCCTTTGCTTTACATTAGCCAATAAGGATGGTAAGTCTTCTAGAAATAGAGCCTTTGTTCATAATTCATGGTGCATATGAAATATAGGAAGATGAAAATGAATGTGTGTAATTGTCTTTCACTATACACTCA
Source organism: Molossus molossus (assembly GCF_014108415.1). Taxonomy (NCBI): domain Eukaryota; kingdom Metazoa; phylum Chordata; class Mammalia; order Chiroptera; family Molossidae; genus Molossus; species Molossus molossus. The sequence goes on along the minus strand of NW_023425344.1, from coordinate 78,062,633 downwards.
AATTTCAATGCAAATTTGAAGTCTGAACACGATGAAAATTGCAAATGAAAGCGGCACAGGCTGTGCAGATCATGGCATCTGCCTCACGGCTCCTAGAACGTGGTAGATGCTCCATGAATGTCCACTGAAATCACAAATTGATGGGTTATGTTAACTAAGCTTTTCTATACCTACGATCTCATTTGATCCTAGTAAACCTGTGAAGTAGGTGTTATCTTGGTTTATAGAAGAGAAAACACAAGCCCCACAAGGTTAACTGACTGAAGTGTTCAAGGTCATACAGCTAGTAAATAGTGTAACTGGAACATTATTTAAGATTTTTGATTCTTTCTGCTGCTCGGCAGCTGCTTGTAAAAGCTTTAGTTTGCATAATTCTGATTTAAAGGAACCTACTGGGGAATCCTCTTATAAAAAAGAAAACCATGTCAAATGTATATTTTGTTAGTCATTTTATTGGGTATTATTTCGGATTTTCATCTTGTAAATGCACAAATCCCTAGTTTACACTCATTTTGACAATAGAGTATCCAAGGCCCATAAAAATACGCAAATGGCTGGTGGCTACAAAAAGAAAAGAGCAAAATGCAAAAACAAAACGTTTTCCTCTTTTTTTGTCCTGTCTATTAGAATCTACTTCTCTCATATTTAACTAGCATTGTATAATGTTTTACTTCTTTACTATCTGATTCAAGACTGGAAGATTTACTTTCTAAATTTGGGGATCTAGTTTGTTTGGTTGACTTGATAAACTAATGAAATAGAAATTGGTCTAGAGAGGAATGAAAAACCTCCCCGCAAAATCACAGGTATTGGAAACTATAGATGGAAAGAGTCACAATCACTGGGGCTCCCAGATTTCTTCTGTGTAAAAACTGAAGCTGTTGAGCTCAACGGTGAGAGAAGCTGATCTCAGGAAGTCTCACCCCTCGGAGGAACCTCAGAGAGCGGGCTCTGCCCATGCATGGTTACTCAGATTTCCATGTCTCTTCCACTTGCGTGGGAGCTTCGTGGGCCAGAGTGAGCTTGAAACATCACCTCTTTTGCTGGTGTTCCCTGTAGCTCCAACTGGAGATCATGTTCCTGGTTCCTGTCCTAAATCATTGTTGAGCTTTGTACACTTTGTGTGCTCTCCCTCCTGATCTTTTTTTAGGTGAGGGTGAACAGAAACCCAAGGATCAGGTGTTGGCTGCACAACAGAGATGTTTGGTTTCCCTCGAGATCAAAGGTGATCATAAATGAAAAGTAAGAAGGAGAGCACCTTCCCCTCAGGGTCTTTCAGACAATAAATCAGAACACGGCTTTAGAATTATATCAGCAGACGCAGCTCAGGAGAATTGGTCTAAAGCAATGCATTGTCCTAATTTGATCAACCTAGTCCTCATTTAACTGGTGGCAGTGTCACATCACGGACATAGGGCAGTGGCCCTCAGCCGCATGGCCTCCAGTGGTACTTTAAAAATTTTCAGAGACTTTAACCGTGTCTTGGGTTAAACTTCATTCATTCAACCGTATCTGATTCAGAGCCCTTATCCTTAAGTTAACTTACCTAAAATGCTGAGCAGAAACTGATTGAATGTCAAATTTTAAAATAAAAAGGGAATCTGCTTAGTATTTTAGTTGATAAAAAGAGGTCCAATGAGACTACACATATACATGCATGCATAAAATCTTGGTGGAGGTGGCACTATATTCCGCAGCGAGCCAACTGCAAATTCACAATGGTGTTTATTGAAGTGACTATATTTAGAAAAGGCAAGTCTGATGAAGCTTGGCTTTGAGAGAGCTGTGTGATCCTCCCTTTCATTGCTACGTGGCAGAGAGGGCCTTGGCGAGCCCGGGGCGGGGAGAAATCACCACCAGGTCTTCCACCGCACGAACCTCCGCTCTTGTGACCAAACATAGCCCTGCTGCTTCAGGAAGGTTTGCATAAAAGGGATTGATTTTCATTTGATTCTGCAAATAAACTCACCGAGTGAGCCTGGCAGAAAGGAAGAGAATAAGAAGGAAAAAAATAATTCTTAGGCAGTCTGGCCAGCTTCCAAACGGTTCGAGCCCAGAGCACAACTGGTTTAATCTGCTTCTTTAGAGCTGCTGAGGACGTGCTTAACTCTGAAGGCCAGAAGGCTGGGACTTAATGAGTGATCGCCTGAAATTCAGAGGTGTTTTTTTTTCTGGTAAAAAAAAAAAACGAAAAACAACACCAACCCCCAAACAAGCTATTATGCTTGAATGAGTCTGCATTTAAAAATGGTGGTTCCTCTTTTTTACTTAAAAAATTGTTTTATTTGTTAAAATGTAATATTTGTTCAAATAATTCTCTAAGGAAGAATTATTTTGCATCTGTTAGTAACTGTTTAAGACAAAAGGATATCCCTCTTTAAAATGAAATTCATCAAGCTGAATCTAAGAAATTGTCATTTATTTATTTGCTGACTGCCTACCTTGAGCAGGAATTAATTTTGGTTTAGTCACAAAGATAAAGACCAATAAAACATATTCACTGCTCTCAGCGGCTCATAGTCTAACAAGGGCAGCGCAAATTTACAACTATGTAAAGACATATATTTTAATTTTCTTACAGGGTGATAAGTATTCTATAAAAAGTGTGGGCAAGATGTTGTGGAAACAAGAAGGCAGGCAATGAATTTGGCCTGTTACAGCTTCACAGGGATATTAACTTTAAGCTGGCTTTAAAGAGATACTATTCAACAAGATTCAGGAGCAGGGCCAGGGCTGAATGGGGACATATTGTTCAACACTGCCCAGCAGTGAGACCAGCTCTGTTCAGACGTGGCGGCTGGGCCAGCGACAAGATCCCTCAGCTGTTGGCACCTGATCCAAGCCCCCACCAGCTCTCACCTGGACCGGAACGCTAAGGCTCTGAGCTGGTCTTCCTGCTTCACTTCTTACCTTCCTGTAGAAGTCTTTTCTCCGCAGAGCATCAAGATGTATCCCTTTAATATGATGACCCTTTTCTTAGCACATATTTGTGACCACCTGCTGTGTGTCAGGCACTCTGCTCGACACCTGGAAGAGGTGAGTGAACAAAACAGACAGAAACCCCTCTCCTTGTTGAGCTTATTTTCTAGTAGCAGGAAATAGTCACACAATAATAAGTATAAATACATTTTAGAATATATTAGAAGGAAGTAAGCACTTTTTAAAAATTGCGTAGAGAGAGGGTATCAGAAATAGTCAAGCGGGAGCAAGTTGAAACTTTAAATCAGGGGGCCGAGGTAGACCTCACTGAGAAATGGACATTTAAGCAAAAACTTAAAGAAAGTGGAAGAGTTAGCCATGTGAATAACTGGGGAAGCGTGTTACAGGCAGTGGGAACAGCCAATGTACACAGCAAAGGTGGACCGGCTAAGAGGCAGTTGTGGTTGGAGCAGAGAGCAAGGGGGAGAGAAGTAAGGCTCAGTCAGAGAAGTCATGGGGGTCTACCTTATGAAGGGTTGATTTGGGCTCTCCAAGGCATCTGGTTTTTACTATGTGGGAAATGGGTTTTGAGCACTGGAGTGACATCAAAAAGAAACAGCATGGCTGCTGTGTGGAGGGTAGACTGTAGGAGAGGATGTTGAAACAGGAAGAAAGCTTGGGAGGCTGCATTAGTGGCCCCTGAGGGAGAAGACGGGGCTGCAAGCAGGGAATAAGAGGACGGAGTGGTGAAGAGAGGCAGGGTTCTGGAGGTATTATGAAGGCAAAGTCAGTAAGATTGGCTGTGAGGTGAGAGAGCAAGAGGATTCAAAGTTGACATCAAGGATTTTGGCCTGAGCATCTGGAAGGATAGAGTTTCCATCAGCTGACATGGGAAAGGCTGAAGGTAAAACAGATTTGGGGATAAAATAAGGAGTTAGAGGTTGGACCTATGAAGTTTAAGATGTTTACTAGATACCCCATGGAGACTTGGATTTGAGTTTGTGGGCGATACTCATTTGGAAATTATATAAATTGTATGAAAAGTACTGAATTGCACTGGGTGAAATTACAAGGTGAATGTATATACAGAGAGAATAAAAGAAGACCATGGACTGAGAAAAAGAGGAACAAGCATAAAAGATTGAGGAGTAACCACTGAAGAGGAACACCAGGCATTGTAGTTTCCTGGAAGCCACATGAGGAAAATTACCATCAAGGGAGAAAGAATGGTTAACTATGTCCAGTGCTACTGAAAAAAAGCAGAGGACTGGCCTTTGTGTTTAACAGTGTATAGCTTATTGTTAAATTCAAGGACTCATTGGTTACTCTTACAAGAGTAGTTCTAATGGAAGGGGAGGGCAAAGCTTGATTGGACTAAATCATTTGCAGTCTGTTTCGGAACCATGTTCCCCTGTCTGTTCCCATTTCTGCCCTGTGTCTTATTCTTCTGCCTATTTCCCTTGCTGTTTTCTCATTTCTGTCCTCATATCAGGTTTGGATTTGGTGCTTGGCCCCATTTTCATGGTTATAACTTTGACTCCTGACCTTTTCTATCCTGACATTATCTTCATGGTTTATTGCTCCTGAATTTATCCTGGCGTCAGATGGTACCAGGTACAAGTATCAAAGAACTTACACAGATTGGGTGGTTGGCAAAGCTTTCCTGGTGCACAGATCCTACCAAGTGTCTTTCTTCCCTTAACTCAGTCTGCTTCATTTTTCCTGAGGCAGACTCACCAAACTGAGCTGGCCATGTGGCTTTCATGAAGAACTCTCTCTCTCTAGTAGCCTGTCTTCCTCTGAATTCCTTTGAAGCTATTTTGGAACTCTCTCTTTCAAAGATCATCCCATATGGGAATTTCCACCACATTCTTATCACCAAGAGTAGCATTAATATTCATCTTATTTGCATCACTATATGCCAGATTATGCTGAATATTAAGAACACACAGATATAAAGGTCAGAGGATTCCTATAGATATTTGTCACCCAAAGAAACATAATAAAAAGTATTCTTCAGGGAATTATGTTGGCCCTTATGTTATGGCTTTATTTGATACCAAACTGGAGCCGTAATGATGATCATGGTAATAGATTGCAAAATCTAAATCCCCTTGAAGAAAAATAGAGAAATGATGGGATAAGAATGGACAGTTGTTGAATAATAATTGCTAAAGAATACTATCCACAGAGAAAATTCAAATTAATTCTTTTTGTCCATCTTCTTTAATCTAAATATTTTACGAAAGCCCCCTAAAAATAATACCATAGAATGACCACAGTGATTAGGTTAATCCTAATAGAAACTATGTGTAAAATGTATCATTTATTAAGTTGACAATGATGGAGAATTTTGGAAGGTGTCTGAGTAGCCAGCCTTCAAGATGGCCCTCGATGATCTGTCCCTTATTCACACTCCTCTATAGCTCCTCCAGCACCGTGATCAATCGAATGAGGCAGAAATGCTGGTATGAGACTTCCAAAGCCAGGTCATAAAAGGCATTTTGGTTTCTGTGTTGCTCTCTCTCTTGGATCACTTCCTGTGGGGAAGCCAGATGTCATGTTAGGAAGACATTCAAACAGCCCTATGGAGAGACCCACGTGGTTAGGAACTGAGCCCTCCCACCTCCTGCCGTAAGGGACCAAGTGAGGCAGCCATCTTGAAAGTAGAGTTTCCAGTCCCAGCTAATTCTTCATGTATCTTCAGGCCCCTCTAACGCCTTCACTGTAACCTTAGGAGAGTTCCTGAGCCAGAATGCTTTAGCTAAGCACCTTCCAAATTCCTGACCCACAAAAAATGTTTGAAATGATATTTCTTGTTTTAAGTTGTAGCGTAACATATTATGCAGCAATTGGTAGTGAATACAATGTCATATTATCCTTCCTCAAATCCTAGAGAGCTAAAAGCAACTTCATTGAGCTGATCTCTCAATGTACAGTTTAATTTTCATTTGAAAATGTTCCCAGAATTCTGGACATTTTACCCCCTTACCTTGATATTTGTCGACATTTAACGATAGAGCTTAGTGGTTCTGAAGCTGGGCTTTGGAGTTAACAGACTTTAGTTAAATCACTGTCCTGCCACCACTCATTAGCCATATGACCACAGGAAAATGTGCCTCGGTTTTCTCGTCAGCATCATGATTATAATACAAACCTAGCCCAAAAGATGAGAGTAAGGGTTAATTAGATAATATATGTAAAACACTTAGCATATTTCTGGCTCATAAAAACTACTGATAATAATAATGAGAGTGATGATATAATGATAAGAAAGAAGATGATGGAGAAAGTAAAAATCTTGTTTTCAAGTTTCAGGTAAATTCTTTATGAAGTGAAACAAACTTTAGAATTCTATATAGTCTCAGTTATTATCCTCTACTTCTTCCTGCACATATGTAATTACATCTATAACAATCATTATTTAATTTTGCAACATACATATCTCTCTAATTTGTTCACTTCCTTTTCTATAGCCTACAATAAAGCAAGCATGTTACATGATAGAAGCACAACTACTCAGACAATTAAAGCCTAATTTTAGCAATAAATTTAATTTTGATGATTATTTATATTTCTGTTGCTTACTCTTTTTACAGGTAGGTGACCTATTATTAAATCTATAAGAAAAATGCATAAATTGTTCAACTATTCAACTCTTTTTATCCTCAGCTGAGGATATTTTTGCATTGATCTTCAGATAGAGTGAGAGGGAAAGAGAGAAGAAGAGAGAGAAACATCAGTGTGAGAGAGACACATCGACTGGTCGCCACCCACACAATTCCAACCAGGGCTGGGGACAAACTGCAACTGAAGTACGTGCCCTTTGTGGGAACCAAACCCGGACTCTCTGGTCTGGAGGCCAATGTTCTTTTTTTTTTTAATTTTTTTATTTTTTATTTTTGGTATATGCCCCTAGTGGGAATCAAACCCGGGACTCTCTGGTCCGCAGGCTGATGCTCCAACCGCTGAGCCAAACCGGCCAGGGCCAGAGGCCAATGTTCTAACCACTGAGCCAAACCAGCCAGGGCAACTATTCAACTCTTTGTAGAGACATATAATTATCGCTTAGGCCACGTATCAGAGAACTTTGTGGGGTGAGTTAAATAAATATCCATAATAGGATTAATTTTTAAAATTACAAAGAGTTTGCTTTATTTAAAGAACACTAGGCTATGTTTTCATTTCATGGTCAAAGGTAACATTGGTTTTGCTTTCCTAATGGAATTTGACAAATGAGGAAAGAAGACCTACTGGTAGAGTAGACTTGCTGATAGTGACAAGTAGCTGTTACCTTGGTGCTGCCATTGTTCTAAATCTTATCAAGTTTAAAGTAATTGGATTGAACTAAATGACCTACAAAGCCATTCTTTTTTCAGATTTCTACTTATTCTCCAGCTGGGGAACTCACAAACTCACTTCTTTCCCTCCAAAGGCTAATAAAGATTAAAAAAATGTGGCTGAATCTTTATTTCTTAAAGGTGAACTCTTTTATTTTATTCATTATTATTATTATTATTATTTTTAGAGAGAGAGAGAAACATCGATGAGAGAGAACACTGATTGGCTGCATCCTGCATGTCCCCCATTGGGGATTAGGCCCACAGCCTGGGCATGTGCCCTGACCAGCGACCTCTTAGTGCGTGGGTCGATGCTCAACCACTGAACCACATTGGCTGGGCATCTATCTGCCTTTTATATATTTTCAGAGTATCTTTAGTCAGGAAGTTAAAAAACTTCACTAGATGGTTCCAAAAAGATCTAAACTTATTCCCAGGATGCCCATTGTCCTGACACCAGCACGAGAAACATGATCAACAACAATGGAGAGCTCCCTGGATGCTGAGCAATATTTTAAGCAACTCAAGTGTTTCAGCTCCTTTAATCCTCACCTTGACCCTATTAGTTATTGTTATTCCCTGTTTACAGAGTTGCCTGGCATCTCATTCTTCACTCACCAGGCAGAGGGGAGAGCATTCTTATTTTCTCCGTGGAGTCATCAACATAGTCTTCTTCCTGCCAGTAACAGGAGCTGAACTTTGAGAAGTGCAGTCCTTCAAAGTGAGAACTGAGTAAGACACATTGTTCATAGCAAAGGGGTAAACATGTGGTCTAGAAGTATATTTTGTGAGGTACAACGCTTTGCTTGGAAGTTGTAAAATTTAGTCCTCCCCACCCTCCACGCCCACCACACATGCAATACAGCCATACAGCACACACATGCAACACATACATACACAAGTCATTTGCTTCAGCCATTTTAAATAACTGAAGTTTGATTGCCTACTACAATATTAGAAATGGAACATATTTTATGTTTACCGGCTTTTTAAGAAACTCAGTCTCACACTAAAAGTCAATCAGGTGAATGAATTGGTTTATAAAAGAAAGGCAGCAAATAGCAAACAGAAATTTGAAAAGAGCAGGGTTCTGTGTAGAAAAGAAAAACCTACCTGCCTTTCCAGTAATGAGATGGGTCGATGGGAACCTAGATACAGGTTTCTTGTGACTATTTGATTTATTTCTGTAAGGTTGTTAATATTTATTAACATTTTTTTCCATGGAAACAATATCTAAGGTGTACAGCTGGCTCCAAAGGGCTTGTTTGAAGCATAGAACAGGAAGCAAAGCTGTAGGATCAAACTGAGAGGCCAAAAGGTGCTTTCCACCTCTGGAACAGAGAGCCTGGAATGCAAATGTGTTTGACTAAAGCCAGTGCAACCACCCTATTCATGGGAGTGCGAGACTGGGAAGTAAAATGTTATAAAATATTATTTTGCATATATATGTCCTTTATTATATACTGAATAAACATGCACATATACATTATATATTGTACATAATTATGCACATTCACATATCATATTATACAGGGCTATATACTCAAACCATGAAATAATACTTGTGGGCAATTTAAGGGATTTCCATGGGTAATTTTGACCTTACTTGCATTTTAGCTTGAGCATAGTCTTAGAAGCCCAACCAGCCTGTCAGTCCATTGTGAATTAAAATGACCCTCAATGAGTGAGAAGGCCCATGGGATAGATATCTCCTGGTTCCAAGTACTAGTTGAGATCTGATTATTATTAAGGTGGGTTCTCTCTGGCAGATACTGGAATTCACCAGGAATAGAAAAGGAAATGAGGTCAAAATGACTCAGAAGTTTTTTTTTTGTTTTTTTGTTTTTCCTTTATTGATTTGAGAGAGAGAGGAAGGAAGAGGGAGAGAGAGATAGAAACAATGAAGAGATAGAACATCAATTGGCTGCCTCCTGCATGCCTCCCACTGGGGATCAGGCCCACAACCTGGGCATGTGCCCTGACTGGGAATCAAACTGATGACCTCTTGGTACATGGGTCGACGCTCAACCACTGAGCCACACCAGCTGGGCTGCAAAGGTTGTTTTAGTCACATTAAGACAATTGGGCCCTGGCCGGTTTGGCTCAGTGGTTAGAGCGCCAGCCTGCGGTCCAGAGAGACCCAGGTTCGGTTCCCGCTAAGGGCATGTACCTCGGTTGCAGTTTGTCCCCGGCTCTGGTCAGTCGTGCGGGTGGCAGCCACTCGATGTGTTCCTTTCACCTCGATGTTTCTCTCTCTCTGTCTGTTCCTCTCTCCCCCTCCCACTCTACCTGAACCAAAAATGGAAAAATGTCCTCGGGTGAGGATTAAAAAAAAAAAAAAGACAATTGGGGAAAAACTTAGGTGAGAAGACCTTTAAAAACTAGCGGAACATGAAAAATAAAGAGAGAGAACTCATGGACAAGGATGATGGTATGGTGATTGCATGATTGCAGGGGCGGGGGCGGGGGTGGAGGTAGAAGATGGCATTCGGGGGATAAATGGTGATGGAAAAAAATAAATTAAATCTCATTAAAAGTAAAAAAAGAAAAAAAAAATAGGGAACATACTCCAAAGTCAGTGAGAGAGTGTTTGTGAGCTGCCATGTTGGAAGTGTGCTGGGTTGAGTTAGAAATGCTTTTCATGCCCATGAGCTGGCTTTTCCAACTGCTGAGAACACACGGAGAGGACAGTTCACCAGAGTTAGCCAGAAAACTCCTCTGCACCTACTCTCTTCTTAGAGGCTGTGTGCGTGGTAATTACGCAGAGAACAACCCAAGTCTTGTGGAAAGGGATATATGTTTACAGGGTCTGAAACAGAAGCACATGAAAATCATGCAGGTGCTTGCCTGGGGAATATGAACCCATCTTTTCAAAAGAGGCTCTGGACGTTTTTATTTAAATGTTTTTAGCAAAATAAACTGTTACTAGGAAAACATCTTGCTGTAAATATAAGAAGGGTCTGCAGGCCTGAAATGTATCTGATTTCTCCTTCCTTGGTAATCCCACTAAGCACAGAAGCTCAGCTGTGAGTCAGATGTCCTCGCACCCTGTGTCACCGTGGCTGCTGGCAGGGAACCGTCAGCTTTCGGAGCTTAAAGTAAACAGTCTTCCTGGACTAATGACCCCTGACTTTTTAAAGACTATATATTCAGAGACCTCTTTTGGTCCAGGAGGCTCTTGCATGACATAATGGGCCAGTCTGTAGCAGCAAAGAGTTGTGTTGGAGACGATGACTAATTTAACGAAGCACTATGGCATGTGCCAAGGACGCGTTTTGCATTTACCTCATCGACTGTTATGGAGTGAAATTATAAACAAAAGTCATTGTTTTAGGATTTATTTGTTCTGAATTTATATTATGTGATAAAAAATGTATTTGGAAGTTTACTTTTGTGTTATTTTTTTAAAAGTTTGTTACTGAGCAAATTTATAAGGTTAACGAGATAATTGGAATGGTTGTTAACTTTGGAGTGCTGAGTGTTTCTAAGGACTTTAGATATGACCATTTATAAACAATATATTAGTAATACCCATAGATTACAATGCATTGATTCTTAGTTATGTCATTTTTAGCAATTCATTTAAAGAGAATTCTCCTTAAATAGTTTTGATAGCTTCTCTCCAGTTATCCAAAAGTAATAAACGAGTGATTAATAACATAGACAAAATAGTGTTTACTGGGTTCCTACCCTTCATTCAATAGTTAACAAAGATTTGTTGTGTGCCTCCTGTGTGGAAGGCCCTTTTGTAGGCACCAGGGATGATATCAAAGAACAAAAATAATAAAGAAAGAAAGAAAAGGAAACTTCTGCCTTTATGGAGCTTGTATTTTCCTAGAGGTTGGAATTAAAACCATAAAAAACTCAGACATGACCCCTACCTACAGAGAGTTTAAATTCTGGTGGGAAAGATAGGCAAAAAATTAGGATGACAATTTTGCAAAGGTGATTGTATTGTAATGTAATATACGGGTGATGGTATACGTGGTCATTCTAAGGCCCATTTTAGACTGAGCGCTCAGGGAAGATCTCTCGAGGAAATGAGATTAAGCTAAACCAGGAAGGATAAAAAGTCAGGTGTTTAAAAGCCAGGGGAAGGGAGGAAGAGTTTTTCAGACAGATTGACAGCCCAAGGCAAGGACGAGTTTGCTGCTGGAGAGAGAGAGAGAGAGAGAGACAGAGAGAGAGAGAGACAGAGAGAGAGAGAGACAGAGAGACAGAGAGAGAGAGAACCGCTCCTCCGAGCAGAGTTTGCTGTGAGCAGCCCTGGAGTCCCCGGTGGGAGTGAGGTCATGCGTGGTTTGACCTTTATGCCAAGGACAGAGGGAAGGGTTCTATGAAAGGGAGTGGCAACACTAATCTGTATCTGCAAAGTCCTTCTCACACCTGGAGAATGGGCGGCAGACGGGCAAGTGGGAGCAGGGAGAACAGTTTGCAGGCTGTGCGAAAATGGGGAGGATTTGGACCAGTGAGGAGACGGAGAGGAGGTAATGGCCTTGGGATATATTTTGGAGGTTGATTTCAGAGGATTTATTTAAGAATGGGATGGGGATGAACAGAGTAGAAAGGAGAAACCAGGTCTTAGTTGATGGAAGTACCAAATACTGAGATGGAAAAAAGACTGGGATAGAAACAAGGTTGGCTGGGGAAAGAAATGGGTGTTGTGAACAACCATGAGTTCACTTCTTGACATGCTACATCTTGATGTCTACTGGACATCCACACGAAAGTGCCCTAAAGCCTGTGCGATATATGAATCTGAAATTGAAAGACAATGTCTAGGCTGAAGGCATGATATTGACGTCACTAGCAAATGTAAAGCATTTAAAACCATAGGCCAGGATGAGATCACCCACAGAAAGGCAATAGATGACGAGGGGGCAGTTAGTCAACCCATTTTTTTTTTTTTTTAATCCTCACCCGAGGACATTTTTCCATTTTTTGTTCAGATAGAGCGGGAGGGAGAGAGAGGAAGAGAGAAAGAGAGAAACATCGATGTGAAGGGACACATCGAGTGGCTGCCACCCGCACGACCAACCAGGGCCGGGGACAAACTGCAACCGAGATACGTGCCCTTAGCGGGAACCGAACCCGGGTCTCTCTGTACCGCAGGCCGACGCTCCAACCGCTGAGCCAAACTGGCCAGGGCTCACTTTTTTTTTTAATGTGTTTATTTATTCTTTAGAGAGACGGAGGGAAAGGGAGAGATAGAAGCAATGATGAGACAGGCATCAACATTGATTGGCTGCTTCCTGCACGGCCCCTACTGGGGATCAAGCCTGCAACGCAGGCATGTATCTGGATTAGGAATCTAACCAGTGACCTCTTGGTGCATAAGCTGATGTTCAACCACTGAGGCATACCAGCCAGATTTTTTTTTTTTAATTATGTTTTTTTTTTGTTTTGTTTTTATCCTCACCCGAGGACATTTTTCCATTTTTTGTTCAGACAGAGGGGGAGGGAGAGAGAGGAAGAAAGAGAGAGAGAGAGAGAGAGAGAGAGAGAGAGAGAGAAACATCAACGTGAAAGGGACACATCGAGTGGCTGCCACCGACACGACCAACCAGGGCCGGGGACAAACTGCAATCAAGGTACATGCCCTTAGCGGGAACCGAACCCGAGAGTGTCTCTGGACCACAGGCCGACGCTCTAACTGCTGAGCCAAACCGGCCAGGGCTTTTTTAAAATTATGGACTCACTAATGTACACAGCATACTGCATATTTGTGTGGGCAAACAGATGTGTAAGTCAAAGCCTTTATCCTCAAGATACATTCTGGGTGTGAACAACAAACACATGAACGTGAATGTAAAAAAACGGGGAGAGATACTTTCTTAAATTAAAGAGGAATTACGATGGGCATCGAGAACGAGTCACTGTGTCATGGTGACGATAGTCTGAGACCATAGGTGGGGGACCGACCAAGATTCAGGGGGATTGTAAAACCTTCAAAAGTAGACGGTTTGTACCTATTTTTTTTCTTTTTCTAGAAGAGAAAATTGTCAAGTTGAAATTGTTAAATTCTTGAAGGGTTTTGTAAATCAAAAGAGATTAGAAACATTACCATAGGAAATCAATTAATAATGGTCTTAAAAAGTTGGTTAAATTATGGAAGTAGATAGTAAGTTATGGAGGAAAGACGTTTCTGGAAGCGGGGAGAGTGCAAGATAAGCAAAGAAACATTCTGAGAGAGAAATGCAAGGCATGCTTGGAGAAGGTTGTAGACTTGTGTGACTGGGGCCGGGATTAATGCAGAAGAGCAAAGAAACTGAAGCTGAAAAGTAGGAGGGCACTGAAACCAGGACACACTTAAATGCAAACTAAGGAGATGGACTTTCTCTTATAGATCATGAAGAATTATTGGATTCAATTCAATTCAAAAACCAGTGAGCGCCTGGCCGGTGTGACTCAGTGATTGAGCATCATCGACCCATGAACCAAGAGGTTGCCGATTTGATTCCCGGTCAGGGCACATGCCCGGGCTGTGGGCCCGATCCCCAGTGGGGGCATGCAGGAGGCAGTCAAACGATGTCTCTCTCATTGATGTTTCTATCTCTCTCTCTCCCTCTCCTTTTCTCTCTCTCTAAAATGAATAAAGAAAAACAAAACAAAACCAGTGAGCATCTGATACATATAAACCAATGTGTTGTGTCCAACTGCAGGGGTCGGATGTATGATGCACATGTAGGGGGAAAGGATTAAAATTTCCACATAGAATAGCGATCGTTCGCAATAGTTAACATTTATTCCTCACTTGCTCTGGGCCAGGCCCTGTGCTAAGTGCTTTAAATAAATGGATTATCCCATTTGATCTTTATAACCCGATTGAGTTGAACTTTATTGGATTTAAGGGAAGTTAAATGACTTGTCCTCAGTTACAGACTAAGAAAAAGGGAGTTATTGTTCAAACCCCCGCAGAGTAACTCTAGGGCCCAAGCTCTGGGATGCTCTGTTGACCACGCGGGATATCCTGACCCCTGCTGTGGCCAGAGATGCCATGACACCACGTTTCCATCAAAACCAGAGCTATGGACCCCTCTGGAGTTTACCACGTGGTACATGAAGTGACAAAATAAATATTGCATCTTTTAATAACTATCAACTTTATTTCAAGATTTGAGGGAAAAAATATATGAAAATAGACATGGGGATTCATGGTTATAAAAATCACATTAATTGTTTATAGACATATTTTATAACAAATATCCAGAAACGTGACCAGTCATAAGCATACAGTGAACGCATTCACGCACCCAGGATGGAGATGAAGACATAGAACACTCCAGCACTGCAGAGTCCCCATCGGCCCCTTCTCTGACACCTCCACCATGAGTAACCTCTATCCTGACTTCCAGCACTAGTGACTAGTTCGTCCTGTTTTGGATTTTTATATAAATAGAATCATTTAGTAAGTTCTCCCTGCAGCTGTCTTCTTTTCCAAACATTACGTTGGTGAGATTCATCTACCTTGTTGCATGTGGCAGTAGCCTGTTTACTTAATTCACATTCGTTTTTAATAATGCCAGAACAAAATTGTGTGTTCTTTTAGAGAACACACCCACATTTTTTGAGAAAGCAATTTAGTCTCCTTTTGCCTTTGGTCACTGTGATGGCAAAGCTTGAGCAACACAGGAACAAGCACTGACTTGGGTGTCAGGAGAAATGAAATCTAGTCCTCCTCTGTTGCTCATAGCTGTGTGACCTTCAGTAAGTCACTTAAAGTCTCTGAACTTCATTTCCTACATTCATAAAATAAGGAAGTAAAGCTATCTCTTTGATCTATCCCAGTATGAGTTGCCTTTGCTTCAGTTCTAAGTTGAATGGGCTTAACTTAAGGAAAGTTGATACAGGAAATAAAAATTTTCCGAGATAAATTTTTTTTATTATAAAAAAACAACATGTTTACTGTAACAGTTCAAACACTGAACTACACAAGGGAGAATCTAATAATAATTGTTCGAGCTTACTTTCCCACATATACAAAAGCAATGTTAGTTTGGTGTTCATTCTTTTACATATTTTCTGTTGTTACAACTATATTTTCACTTAATGAGCTTTATTGTGGTTGTTTTTGAAATGTTCTCATACTAATACATTTTATTCTGTCATTTTCTTTTCATGGGAATTTTTTTCAAGATTGGAATATATGTTCTTGTTCATTTACTGTCTGCAGAATTAGTGCCTGCCCAGTGTAACATACCACTGATGAACTATAATCAATCAACCATTACTCTATTAATTGATATTTAGGTGCTTTCTAATTTTATGCTATCACAACATGTTGCAATAAACATCCCTGTATACGTATTATAAACCCCAATATTCTCCTTTTGTTTGCTGGATAAAAACTGTCAGATTTTTTTTTCTAAAATGTTGTTTCATTTTCATCTTAATACTTAAATTTTGAGTAGATTTAAATGTGAGACTTGAAGCAAGAGAAAAAACAAGATCTTAATTTTCATAATTATGACAAATATTTATAGAAAAGCGAAAACTGAAAAATAAAACATTGAGCATAACTAAAAGGTTCATGTTTGAAATTGCTAAAGTCTGAAATCAGAAATGTGGGAAGAATAAATATTTTCCCAAGTAACAAACCAGAAACATGATTTTAGCTCCCAAAATGCAATATCAAGAATAAAAGTCCCGTCCCCCCAAAGAAAGATTTCTTTCTAAAATCACAGAAATAATTCACTCATGTTATTCTGTAGAAAGGCAGCTGAGTTGACTGGTTAAATTCTGTTTCAACATCAACCTGGAAAAACTTATAGTAACTTGTTAAAGGCTAATGAGGCATCTTTCCTGACCTGCTATCCCATACCAAGGAGGCACCCTATCCCACACCCTCTCAGGACCCTACCTCCTGCAAGCTAGGACAACAGACAGTTACAGTTAGGCTCTTCCAGTTGGTAGTATCCCATAGAGGAAGATGTGTTTATTCTGTCAGTGTTTCACTCTGAGGCTGCTCTGGAAGGGATACTTTTTCTTTATCCAATAAGATCTGAAACACCAAAACCTCCACCGCTGTCTCAAGAGACAGCCAGATGAAAACTCTCATCAAGAGGAAGAAGAAGAGGACTGGGGCTGAGAAAAGGGAGGGCAAAATGCCTAGGAGACCATTGAGGGAAGGAAAGAGGGAGGGAGGGAGACCAGAGAGAGGAACCCCTTCATTCACATCCTGACTCTGGGGGAAAAGTAAAGGTCCTTTATGCACCACCTCTGCCCTCCCTGTGCAGGCTTGAGTGTCAACGTTTTATTTCTGGTGGTGAACTGTTCCTTCCTGTCCTTCCAACTTTTAAGGGCATAGCTAAGGGGTTGCATCTGCGATGCGCATGGCATGATTCTACAGTAACGTGCTCTTCTTTGCACAAGAAGATAGCGCTACTTATTCATCTTCATGGGACATGCTGTTTTCTATTCACAGGGATAGTTTTACACTAATCCTGCCACTCCGTTTCCTTGGATTCCATGGTGACCAGCTGGTGCCATGTGCAGGCAGCTGGTTGAGGCTGTGGAACAGCTAATTGGCCAGCAGTGGGGATGAGGCTGTGAGCTCCACCTCATGGACTGAGCGCTTAATCATCAACTGAGTGTGGGCGTCAGTCACTCAGAGCTGGACAGTCAGGGCTCCAGCACTGATTAACTGTGAAAAGTCATACAGTGTCTACGTCTTCACTTAACCTCAGTTTGCTATCCATGAAAATGGGAATGATAATTGCTCTCTCATCAAGTGTTTCTGAGAACATTAAATGAGCTAAAATAGTTAAAACATTTACCTCATTAATTAAACAGACACTCTTTGGAAACCCCAGCACAAAAATAAATAATATGGTATCTTTCCTTTGGATGTAATTCTTAGGTGTGTCTACCGAAGAAGTAGTTGGCCACACCTTGAGCATTAAGTGGTGGCCAACAGAAAAGCCTCCTTCACTTCAGTGTGCAAAAATAGGTGTGCAGGTGTTTGTGGAAAGCCTTACACAAAGTTTATTTATTTATTTTTATCCTCAACTGAGGACATTTCTCTATTTTTTGTTCAGATAGAGTGGGAGGGAGAGAGAGGAACAGAGAGAGAGAGAAAGAGACATCAATGTGAAAGGGACACATTGAGTGGCTGCCTCCTGCATGACCCCAACCAGGGCCAGGGACGAATCACAACCGAGGTCTGTGTCCTTGACCGGAATCGAACCCGTGACTCACTGGCCAGCGGGCCGATGCACCAACTGCCGAACCAAACCGGCCAGGGCTAAATCCTGAGAATCCTGAGAGTGTCTGTGTTTGTTACAATTTTTTTTGTCTGACTGCTAGTTTGAGTCAGAGTTTAAACCTATCTCTTCATTTCTAGTCTAGTTGTCTACTTCTGATCAACTGTTCTTCCTTTTGAATGACATATTGTATTTGTCTCTTCTATTGCATCACTGTCAGAGACCTGAAATATAACTCTACCCTTTTACCAGTTGGTGAATACTCTGACCCTCATTCTCAATTTCTTTAATCATGTAAAAGTTTTCCATACTATGATTCCATTTCACAAGACTTTCAGAGGATACTTTCTGTGCACAGACAAAAATAATGACACTGAGTCATTTCCTTCATTGCTTTTTGAATCCCCATATAAAGTTATCAACCAAATATACCTAGCCTGGTCTACCAAGTGTGCCTGCTTAACATGGGTTAATGCTTGTGATATTAGTCACCGTTAATTGCTCAAGAGTTGAGATCAGGTAGGTAATCACTGAGTTCATCTGTAAAAAAAAAAAATGACTGTGGTCATGCTAAGGAATAAAAGGCTCCATGGCTACCAAATGACTGCAAATTACTTCATCAGGTTTGAGAGTATTTTATAGCAACATATATTGCTCCGAACTCTGAAATGCCAGGGGACAGGCAGTTTACGTAATTATTTTACTTTACCCTGCAATGGATCACTGTTTTGCCATTTATGAGTTTCTGTCTTTCTTTTTTGTTTGTTTTTGGTATAGTTTAATAGAGTCTATCCTACTCCAAATTCTCTGCTTGTTTGATTTTTAAATAGAATTCAAGGTTTGAATTAAACCCCATTTTTGAAAATTGACTTTATTTGAAAACTATTTTTCTACAAACTTTTTTCGACACTGGCATTCATTGAGATAGAAAAGAGAAAAGGAGCCCCGCAGGTATTCTGGAGGTAAGTAGCTCTTTGGGGATAACCTCTGTGTCTCCTGGAGAGCTTTGCCTGGGGTGTGCTCTCTGGAAGAAGCAAGACTGGAAGTAGGTTTCCAGAACTTGGGCATTAAGCAATTATGCACTGTGCCCAAAGCATCTGACCTTCCAATGCTGTACTTTGCCAAATACAGGGGGGAAACTCCTGAAATCTGTTCAAGCTGTCATGACAGACAGGGCCATATGGAAAGTGCTGGAAAAATTCCTCCTTAGACTATAATTGCCTCGATGGGCAGAAACTCTGCCTTCTATCAGCTGTGGTATGTGTATGGCCCACAGTGCTTGAGGCCGTGTTTAGGGCTTATTGTTTTTTTTTAAAGAGGGCTTATTGTTTAAGGCCTCAACGCAAAATTAAAATGGGATGTTAAATAGACTGTTTGCTTGAGGGAGCCAATGACATTTCATTTCTCTTTATTTATAGTGTCAGCTTCCTTAATCCCTGCAATGCATAATATGCACACAGGTTGATGATTTGAAAAAAGAAAACAAGACCAAGATACGCTTGTAGATGCATTTATGGTCAGGTAGATGAAACTGCCCACTGGACGTGTTGCTCCCTTCTAACTGAGCGTCAGGTGCGCAGAGAGTATCTGAGCGTGGGAGCCGCTGCAGTATCATGGTTAAGGGGCAACCTCTGGAGCGAGACTGCCTGGGTTTTTATTCTGTTCCATGATTCCTTGACATCTCTGTGCCTCAGTTTTCCTGTCTAGAAAATAACTACAGTAATTGTACCTAACGCTTCAGGTTGTTCTGAGAAGTAAATGAATTAATATACATATTTAAAAGGGCCTTACATAGTACTTTGGGTATAGTAGGCACTATATAAGTCTTAGCTATAATTACTATTTCAAAAATGTTATCATCATTAAGAATTTAGGATTTTGCACCACTAAACGTAGTTCTCTGTATTGAAAAAGTTGATCGCAAATTTGGCAAATTCTCTTTCTTTATTCCTTCACTCTCTTCCTCTCTCCCTCTCTCTGTTTCTTTCTCTTGACTTTTCTCTTTTAGTCTCTTCACCTGGGACTCATGCCCCATCTCCCCGTGGCTATATTTGACATTTCCAATCTTTCCCTAGGTAGTGTTTATAATGGCAATGAGGTGGGCAGATCTGAGTTGTCGTGGGGACAGTGGCAGGGCTGTGCTGTCCACATCTCAAGTACGAAAAGGTAAATGCTTCGGTTGTCAGGGGCTCCCACTCCATACCCACCCCCATGCCTAACAGAGGAAGGAACATTTTTCTGTGCGGGGGTGGCTTTCATGTTGGAAGGGGATGGTTGACGGTGTTATTTTTGTGCCCCACAAATGTGGATGTTTAAAATAGTGCTTTATTCAATCGGCATAAGTGACACATAGACTATGTATAGTGGTGGAGCGGGGCCTGGCAGGTGATGAGGGCCAGATCTCACCAAGAGTCGTGGTTCTCCACGGATGACACCCAAGGGGTCTTTCCTGAGGATGGCCGGCACAGAACCCCCACTGTGGCTGCCTGGAAAATTCACTGGCACAACCACTGAACTGTTTGAAATGGATGCACCTCAGAGCCAGTGAACTGGGATTCTGGCTGCGTGTCCATGGGGCATGCCAGCGGGTCACATTTCCTCTCTGAACCTCCCTCCAGGCAGCACTGTACTCATGAAGGGTAAGTGTGTTCGCCGTTCTTTCGTGCCTCTGGACTCGGGGCCCTGCAGGTCTGGAACTCAGCCAGCGTAACCGAAGCAGGAGGCTGCAGCTCAGGCTATATTTAATTGCAGGTTTATTGTCTTGCCACGGTTTTAGAAGATCAGGGCACTTTTTTTTGAGATCGATTGGATATTGTTGGGAATTGAAGTAGTGTCAGTTTTGACCCCAGGCGCTCCTTTTTGGTGACTGTAATTAAAAGCGTATTTAAATCCTTACGTTTTAAGCCTTTGAAAATCGCCCTTTTGTGCTTCAAGTCAGCACAGTGAGGACTGTAGAAGGGACTCTTCCTATTTTGAAACAAACAGATTATGTTTCACGAAGTGTAACTTTGCGGAAAGGGGGGTGGGTGGAATGTTTTCTTCCTATGCAAGGTTTATTTATTTATTTTTTAAAATCAGAATTCATCTGATTTGAGATAAAAGAGAAGAAAATGCTCAGCTTTTGAAGCAAGTGTAAAGCTCACCGTATGTCCAAGGGAGATTCTGAAATCCTTCTGGATGGTCTTTGAATGGATTTGCAATGCGATGCAGAATTTGGATTTTATTTAAGGACAAGGGGGGAAAACCCATAGCATCAGATTTGGGAGTGAAAGTGGCAGCGAGGGAAGAGTAATCTCACACTTCTCGGACATCACTGTGATAGACGCATAGAGCATTTGGTTGATTCGAACTGGAACCCACACACCTCCTCCACCGCCAACCTTCTCTTTTTCATCTTAGGGCCTCTTCTGTACCCTCAAGTGTGGTTTCACTATGACTAGGGAATAGACACTAAAAATATTTCTGGAATGACGTGACCCACTCTCCCCCATCCAGGAAAGGGACAAGGCTTCACAAGAAACAGCACATACTTTCCTTTCATTCCCGGGAGTCCTGGGGTCGACCTACAGATGCTGCTCCTTCCATGGCCGATGGCGTCCGGACCCCTAGCTGCCGACGGTGCCAGGCAAACCACTGGACTGGACAGCTCAGCTACAGGAAGGTGGCCACAGTCTCGGCCAGCGCAGCAGCCCCCCAGTCACAGACCACCTCTGCCATCCCACCCTGGAGCCTTCCCACCTCCCTCAGGCTTGCCTCGGCCCAGGCACAGGGGCTGAAGAACTGGGAGGTGGTGGCAACGGGGGCAGTGGTGTCTACAGCCTTGGGGCCAGTCCAGGCGCATAGGACCCTGCTCCGGGCAACTCTGTGGCCCCTCCAGTGCCAGGGAGGGACCCAGGACAGCCTCAACGCTCAGCCTTGTCTCTTCCTGTCGCTGATACCTAGGAGAAGGCTCAGAATGGAAGCTGCCACTCCTGAGCTGAATCTGCAGGCCAGACTGAGGGAGGTGGGGGACGGGGAGAGCGGAGCTCAAGATAGCCAGGAGCTAAAACAGCAGCTGCAGCCACTGCCCAAGCCATCAGCCTCCTCCCAGCAAGAAGCGAAATATGTGGAGATGTGCACTTCGGCTGGAGCCCAGAGGGAAAGTCCCCGGACCATGGAACTGACTCTGGAGGGCTCGTCTGGGGACCAGAGTGCCTCTAGGAGTCCCAAGGAGAAAGCCCAAGATGAACCCAGCAGTCAAGAGTGTAAGGCTCTAACCCCCCAGAAGAATCCTGCTTCTTCAGAACGTTCCAGATCCCAGCTCTCCGGCACAGATGAGAGCAGCAACTTCTCCTCCTCCTCCTCCTCCTCCCCAGTGGGAAAAACACAAGGTGGCCTTTTCAAGCTGGATGAGACCACCGCATCGACAGGGGCTCTGGCCACCTCGTCTTCCTCCTTAGGCTTTGAGAGTGACAGTGGCGAGAGCGCAGTGAGCTGCCAGCCCAGGGGAGGAGAGGGAGAGGAAAAAGCAGGAGGAGGAGGTGGGGGAGGAAGAGAAGGAGGGGAAGAAGAAGATGGAACACAGTGCAGGGACATTATTGCCAAGTCTCAGGGAAGCAGAGGCCCCTCAAAACACGAGGAGGCTCACTACATCACCACCCACGAGATCCAGCTGAGCGAGGTGGAGCAGGACATGGATTTCGACGTGGGGCTGGCCTCCCACTGGGATTTCGAGGACAACAACGTGATCTACTCATTCGTGGACTATGCTTCCTTTGGTGGCAGTGACGAGACCCCGGGGGACATCACCACCCCAACCGAAGAGGAGGACAACAGCTGCTACCTCAGTACCACTCCCAGCACCAACGCCACCCGGACACCCAGCCCCTTCAGCAGTGACCCTCCCCGCCCCTGCGCAGGCAGCAGTGGTCGGGACACCAGCAGCACGGAAGTGGGCAGTGGCCCTTCTGACAGTGGCCCCACTCCCCCACCCTCTGGGCCTGGCACTGCCAGTGGGCCGGAGCCCTTGCCGGAGCCCCCGGAGGCAGCCTCAGGGGCAGCAGCCGCGGGAGGCAGCTGTGGGAGTGCAGCAAGCCAGATCCTCCTATCAATCAAACCGACTTCCCGGGCTATAAATGAGCCTAGCAACGTGCGTGCAAAGCAAAACATTATTTATGCTGCCAAGCATGAAGGCGACATGAGCCTCCGCGTCTCTACAGCTGCTGAACACCATTCAAGTTCACTGAAGCAAGACCCGGCTGCAGCCGTGGCTCAGGACCATGCGAAGAAATTCATTGCTGTCCCTGCTCGCCTGCAAACACGGTGCGGAGCCGTTCGGGCCAAGGAGCTGGTGGACTATTCCAGCGGGGCCTCCAGCGCCGTGAGTGAGCTGGACGATGCGGACAAAGAGGTGGGTAACCTGACCTCGCGCGCCTTCCGGAGCCTCGCTTACCCGTACTTTGAGGCTCTGAACATCAGCTCCCGGGAGTCCTCCACGCTCTCCGAAGTTGGCTTTGGGCGCTGGTCGACCTTCCTAGACCTAAAATGCGGGGGCGTTGGAGCCAGAGTGGAGCAGAGCCTGCTGCGGAGCAGCGCGGCCTCGGTGGCCGCAGGGCTGAGGAAGGGCTGTGGAGCCAGGACAACCGCAGACCAGCTCTACATCCACTCCAGGAAGTCCCAGACCAAGGCCTTGGAGTTCGTGGTCAGCAAAGTCGAGGGGGAAATCAAGCATGTGGAGACACCTCTGTGTTTCCAGAAGCAGGTCCAGACAGGCTCCCGCGTGGTCACCCTTCTCGAGCCTCTGAATTTACGCAGTGAGAGCAAAGCCAGCTCCGCCACGGGGCCCTGCAGGGCCAGCAAAGGTTCCAGCAAGGGCCCGGGGTCAGTGTACACAGATGACGGCTCCGAGACCCCCGAGTGCAGCAAGCCCGCCTCCCGGGCGGAGGGCCCCCAGAAGTCCAAGTTTGCTTCCAGTCTGCTCAAAAATGTCATCTCCAAGAAGATGCAGCGGGAACATGAGTTCAAAATGGAGAGGGGTGAAGTCACTGATACGTCCCACCGTAACCTCTCCAGCACGTCCAAGGAGCCGGAGGGCTCCCCTGGAGGCGAGAAGCAGCGGGACAGGGGCCTGCAGAGGCAGAGCTCCCGCCACTCCGAGGCCAGCTCCGAGTACACGGTGCTCAGCGTGTCTGATGCAGGTGGGGAGGGGTCCGTGGTGGGCTCTAAATCCCCAGTTTTCAAAGCCAGTGCTCCTCGGGAGAGCAACGCAGGCTCCGGCCGAAATGTCGCCGATGGACAAACAGAGGAAGTGTGTGAAATTAAAAAGAGTGCATCAGAGACTGTCAAGGGCATCTTCCTCCGCAGTCAGAACAGCGCGTTCCGGTCCTGGAAGGAGAAAGAGGCTGAGAAGCGGGAAGAAAAAGCCCCCATCGGGAAGCTGAAACTCCCCAAAGGGGGTGACTGGAGGGCTGATCTCGGGGAGATCTCTGCCAGCAAGTCCACCATCATGTCTCGGCTCTTTGTCCCCAACATCCAGCAGACACCCAAGGACAAGCAGCCGGAGAAACAGGCCACCAAGTACCCTGCTGCCCAGGCCACCTCCACTGCTGTGATCAGGCCCAAGGCTCCGGAAATCAAGATCCGGCTGGGGAGTGTGCAGCAGCCAAGCTCAGACTTCAACATTGCCAAGCTGCTCACGCCCAAACTGGCCAGTGGCAGTGCCTCTAACCTCCTCAAGACCATTGAGGACAACACCAGGGTGCAACAGAAACTCTTCCGGGGGGACAACCTGGAAAAAGTGCCCCAATTCCAGGTGAGAGACGTCAGAGAGAAGTCCAAGGCTCAGGGCCCCCTCCACCAAGTGAGGGATGTCAGAAAACTAATCAAAGGGTCAGGAGAGAGCAGTGACAAGGGCAGTGCTACCCCCGAGCAGGGGCTGTCGGGGCCCAAATCCAGGCAGCTGGCTGCTGCTGCTGGCGGATCCAGATCCCTGTCCCCCATGGTGATTACGTGCCAGGCCGTGGTGAACCAGAGGGAAGACAGCATGGACCGGGAGCTGAGGGAGAGCGTGGGCAAAGGTGGCAGCAACAGTGGCTTGAATCCCACCTCCCCAGAAGGGACAGTCTTGGTTCACAGGGCATCTGGCAGGCTGCCTGTGGCCACTATTGCCCCCAATAAGCCTGAGCAGGGCTCATACTTGCCCGTGCTCAAGATCATCTCCAAGGCTTCTGCTCAGAAGACCCCGGAGAAGGCCAAGGACGAGGAGGTCAAGGAGGAAGGGAAAGGCCCCAAGCCATCTCGGAATGCGCTGGAGAAGCTGACTGCTGCAGTGCGGTCCATGGAGGAGCTGTACAGCTTCAACAGGAATGAGTGGAAGCGCAAAAGCGACCCCTTGCCCATGATGACAGACAGCCATGTCCTGTCTCTCATTGCCAGTGAGGAGAGAGAAGGGGCTGGGGGTGCTGAGGGGGACCCCGACAAGCTGGCCAAACGGCTGGGTGAGGTGGGAGATCGGGGCACAGGAAACAAAGACGGAGTGGTCCTGCGAGGGGCCCCCATGGAGCGTCTGCTGCGGAGAAACTCCAACCCGAACTCTGAGAGTGTGTCTGCCCGTGCAGCTGCCTTTGAGAACCTGGCCAGGGAAAGGCCTCGATCCCTCTATATTCCTCCAGTCCACAAAGATGTGGAGAGAACCCAGCCCCTGCAGCCCCTCCCACCACTCCCCAGCAACCGGAAGGTGTTCACAGTGAGTGCCAGCAGCACCCAGAAAACTGGGGGTGTTGCTGGCAAGTTCCCACAAGGGCTTTCTCCAGAGAGTCCTTCAGCAGCAAAGGGCAGCAAATCTCAGGGACTCCGGTCCCTCAAGATCTCTCCAGCCACCCGGGCACCACTTGATGAGGTGACCAACAGGAAAAATGGCAGCAGTTTGGAAAAGAACAATAGTGACTGTGAAAATTACCTGACCATCCCCCTTAAAGGAAGCTCTGCAGCTGGGGAGCTTCCAGGCAGGCCTGGGGCTAGGAGGGAGGGGCCTCCAGCCTCCTCAGTGGCCACTCTCTGCAGCTTGCCCCCCCTGAGTGCTCGCAGTCAGGTCCCCAGTTGCCCCAAAGGTACCCAGGTCAGTGGAACCAGCCGGCCAGCTTGGACTACCAAACCTGACAACCCGCGGGAGTCGGTAGCTGCCCCACCAGGGCCCCAGAGCCCCGAGCATCCTCCCACTGCCATCTACCGCCAGCAGCCACTGCCCTTCACCCTGCAGGGGGCCCAGCCCCAGGTCCTTTGCTTCTCCCCACCTGGCATGCCTGCCCCAGCATCTGCAGGCCGAGCTCCGGTCCCCACAGACGCCTTCCAGCAGCCACAGCCTCAGCAGACCCAGCGCAAGATGCTCCTGGATGTGACAACTGGCCAGTACTACCTGGTGGACACCCCAGTACAGCCCATGACTCGCAGACTGTTTGATCCTGAGACAGGGCAGTATGTGGATGTGCCCATGACGTCCCAGCAGCAAGCTGTGGCTCCCATGTCCCTCCCTATGCCTCCCTTGGCCCTGAGTCCTGGAGCCTATGGACCCACCTACATGATCTACCCTGGGTTTCTGCCCACAGTGCTGCCTACCAGTGCCCTGCAGCCCACACCAGTTGCTCACACTCCAGGGGGCAGTGAGCTCTCCCAGATGGCTGCAGAGACCCCCAGCAAAGAGGCAGCTGCCAAGTTCACAGAGGCCCCATACTTCATGGCCTCTGGTCAGTCTCCCACCTCTGCTTCTTCCTCAGCCCCAGCAGCCACATCCCAGCTGGTGGGGGCCAAGGGCTTTGCCCAGCTGCACAGCAAGCCTGTCATCAGCATCACTTCCCAGCCCCTGGGGCCGAGGATCATTGCGCCCCCCTCCTTTGATGGCACCACCATGAGCTTTGTGGTGGAGCACAGATGATGAGCAGTCACCAGGGAGCAGGGTGGAGCCGCTGCTGGTGAGTAAGTGTGTCTTTGATCATCCGGTTTAAGGGATTAAGAGCAATCTGTTTCTTTGTGTTTGAAGTGGCAGTTTTACAGTAGAGGAAGCTCTCTAGAATGGGCATTTTGGAAAAACAGAACAAAACCCCACCGAAATTATTAAGAAGCTAATTTTCTTGCCAACCTTCCTCCTCTCCACACTCCTCAGTCCCTGTGGCCTGTCCCCCCTGCCGGTGTGTTTTTCTCACCTGGGAGTGGGAGGGGTGTGAACTTTGGATCTGTCAGGTTAGCCTTTGGCAAAGGTTGACAGGGGAGAGAAACAAAAGCCGGTCCGGATTTCATGGAGTGAGCCCTATTCCTGGCAACCCCAGTGGCAGAAGGCAGAACACCCTGCGAGATTGTGGGGAACACTGTTAATCAGCTTGCTCCTCAGAAGTGAGGAGAGTCAAAGACTGACATTTTCTTATGAGGATTTTTTTCTGAAATCCGCAGAAAAGCATCTCTCCCATATCTTCTTGCGGTTTCTTATACAAAGAGGGTGTATTTTTTAAGCTCTTGTTTTTCTGTTTTCAGACAATCAGAATTTTTTTAGATGAATCCAAGGTCTTTAGTTTATTAATCTTACACACACACACACACACACACACACACACACACACACACACGACCTCTGTGAGAGGGAGATTACTGAGCCGGGGCTCCTCCAGGGGGGCTGCTGTGTCTGACCCAGTCATTCGGTCTCAGCTGCCAGTCCCTACAAAGTGCTCATTTTCATATCTGCATTCTCTCCCTTCAGAGAGGAAGCAACTTCCACTTGCCTCCCTCTTAAGGAAATCAGATAGATTCCTAACACCTGCCTTAATCCAAATTCACGGACAGGGATCCTTGCTGTAAATATAGTCCACAGAACTTGATAGGAAAAGTGAGCCTGAATCAGGACACTTCGGGTCACACACAAAAGAAAGATAGTGACAGCCTTCAGATACGAGCACAGAAATGTCAGCACTGTGGGGACACATTGCCCCTCATTCTGTTCTTTTCAGATTAGGAAGGGTTGACATTATAAATGTTTCTTGGACTTTCACTCCTTCATAAGATTATACTGAACCAAGAAAGGAGATGGAGAGGACAGAAACCCTTTCTATGCATATATATATATAAAAAATAAGCCATTTCTCTCTTTTCTGAACTGAAAAAGAACAGAGGACCGTTGTTTCATTGGGCAGTGGAAGAGCCTTAAATTAGGAAGTAGGATCATTAGATTAAAGTCACAGCTTCTTCTTCCCACCAGCTATGTGCTCATGGGCTGCAAACTCTCCAACTCTCATGACAGTCATGTGTCAAGAATCTCTCCTCCTCAAAATGTATCTGAATGTCAGATGATATAACAGTGTATTGCAAATTTTAAAACCCTTTTCAAATTAAAAGGTTATTACATTTATTGAACTACAAGACAATATCAGTCTACTGTTAAAATATCCTTGAGTCTTTCTTGGCCTGGGACGGGGGTAGCTGGGTGGAGGAGCTAATGGGGGTGGGGAGGAAGGAGGATATCTGTGATGCTTTCAACAATAAAGATAAATTTTTAAAAATGCATGCACCAGGCACCAAGAATAACACACTGAGATTGTAGAATATTAACAAGATTGTTTTAAAGAATAAAAACAATTCAAGGAATCCCTGAAATACAAAAACAAAAAAAAGCCTTGGGAGTGAAGAATTCGGAGAAAGCACAAGCCTCATTTTACTTGCAATCTAGAAACAGATGATTCGAAATCTTTCTGTCCAAGTATTTGCAACAGGCACTCAGTGATGATCACCAAGAGGGAGGGGGAAGATTAAAGATAAACAACACATCTTTTGTCTGATGCAGAAAAAGATTCAGTCTGCATGTGGAGGAGACTCAGAATTAGAGTTCGTTTTGCAGAAGACGAGCGGTCTCTAGACAAAAGCGTTGTGATCTCCCGGACAGGTGGTGCGTTCACCTAGGCTATTTCGGAGCAGCTAATCCTGCGTGGCCTTTGTGTGAGCTGTGGAGGTGCAGACACAAGGGGATGGGAGGACAGGGACAGAGGGAGGCCCCAGGCACACACGCTCTTGCACGCCCCTTGGCAGCTGCCTTTGGTCTTTCTCCTGTCTGCCGAGTCTGGGGAGGTTATTGAGTTGTTTCCATCAGGCACAAACATAAATCAGAGTTTTTAGTATTCAAGATCTGAACAGTGATTCTTTTGGAAGTTGATTGCTTTTTGAAAGCACAACCTGTATGTTAGTCCACAGCCCTGAAGATAGACAGAAATCGAAAGCTGGCTTCACCATTTAAGACTAGTGAGGAACTAATGATTAGCTTTTTGTGTACAGGCAAAATCTAGTTATTAAAACTCAAATAACTAACAACAGTCCTTCAAAACTCACCTTCCTGGGAGTTCTGTGCCACTCCCCAAAGAAAAGTCAGACACACACATAAACAAGTGTGTAGTTCTCACGTGAAATTTTAAACACTGTTCAGTTATATAAAAAATTACTATTGTACACATTCATTCACCAACCGATGCTCCTACAAACTGTCCTTATGAGAAGTCTTGGGAAGTGGTTTCAGTTCGAGATTTCCTTTGAAAACCAGCCTTGTCCCAGAGATTTTCCTTGAGGTAGGGTCCGGTTGTATGTGCCCCTTTCAATGAAGTCACTGCAGTGGTTTGATCCAATCACAGCAGTTCTCAGAGACGAAACCTGGGGCTTAGAGGTGGTTTTGCTGAAGTCCCCAGAGAGTGAGAGAGCCAGGATCTGTGGGGGGCTCCTAGCTCCTGGGCCACACTATGCTCCCCATGGGCTGCTCTGTGAATTTGCTGCTTGGTAGGAGGCATGGAGCAAAGGAAGCATGGCAGAGGAGGGCAGTCAGTGAGAGCTCAGCGGGCAGCCAGGACACCTGGGACCTGCGCTCTGCCTCTCTGGACACTTGTAAAACGAATGTTTGCAGGAAATGCACTAAAACCCTCATTCATTTAACAAACGGGAATTGCATGTTTACATTCTCCCAGCCACAGTGTACTACTATGCTGTGACTCTAACCCCATGTGACCTGCTACCGTCCCATCAGCAAGGAGCCTGCACTCCAGCAGGAGGACACACACCAGACACATAGAACTGCAACTCCTGTTTCAAGCCCTGTCTTAACCTTTAAGATTCCTTCCAGCTCAAAGACTAAGGATCTCACCATCTATTTTTAGCCGCACCTTGTAACAGGGAGCTTTGCTTTCTTCCCCTGTATATATTTGAGCGTAGCCAGCTGCTGTTATTTCTTTCTGATTATTCTGTTATGAATTTCTGTCTAGTTTTGCTTTTGTAGGTGGGACTTTCCCATTCTAAGGAGATCATTAGTCATGTTATTTATTTTATTATCATTTAGTAACGACATGGCAGATTGTGAGAAATGGATGAGGCGCTGTACATCCAGTAGCCCTGTGGCCAAGAGTTCCAGCAGGAACCCATTTGTGACCTACCAGCGTGCACTCGGGTTGCCAAACTTCACCACTTTCTCCTTTTTTGTTAGGGCTTTTCTGTTTTAGATCTTTGTTGTTTGTTGACTTTTGTTTTGAAAGTCCCGGCTACACAGGATCTTTGATGCCTTTTCCAATGAGATTATTGTTGTTTTTAATTTTCTATCATTAGAGGCACGAAGCTATATTTTTTCTTCTCTGACACATTCATTCTCATGCTTTCCTACTTAGATGCCCACCTACTTAGATGCCATATTTTTGTTTTGAAATTTTTATTGAGACTTGGTACTAAATACCATTTACAAGGGCATAAAGAGAAAATAAATATGTGCTGTAAAAGAAAACTTTAATTGGCCGTATGCCTGCTATGCAGTGGGTACTGCAATTATTTTGTTACACTTGAATGTCTTCTTTTTTCTGTAAGATTTTATCCATTTGCTTCTTCATTTCTTTATTTTTATTGTTGACACTATTACAGATGTCCCCATTTTCCCCCACTTGGCCCTCCTCCACCCAGCCCCGCCCCCTTCCCTCTGGCCATCACCACTCTCTTGTCTGTGTCTACTGGTTATGCATGTATGTTCTTTGTCTAATCCCTTCACCTTCTTTCATCCAGTCCCCTCCCACCTCCCTCTGACAGCTGCCAGTCTGTCTCTTCATTTCCGCGTGTGCCTTATGTGGCTCCTACATGTTGGTCTTTCTTTCTACTTACTTCCTCAGAGTTATTTCTACCCTCTGAGTAGAGCCCCACAGGCCAGCAACCGAAGTGGAGAGAAAGGGGGCTGGATTTAGGGGAGCTATTTCTATAGCGTTCTAGGGGGTCCTAGAGAGGTCCTTAGATCTTCAAACCCTGCCCCCTTGTGTTAAAGTTGCAGGAGGAAATCGGGTCTTGGGTTAAGTGGCTCTTCTTAAGTCCCAATGTCCCCTTGGGACCCCCCCCAAATGATCCCACTCCAGAGTCTTTTTCTCCAGTTTGCTTCTTTCTTATCCTCCTTCAGTGCCTTCTTTTTCTCCCTAAGGCCCTCTTCTTTGGTGGTCCTCCTCCCTGGCATCTGTCCCACTAGTTCACTTTCCTTCCTTTCTTTGCTATTTGTTTGAGAATTTACTTTCTGTTCTTTGCTTTTTTTTTTTTTTGCAGGGGTGGCAAGCATTTTATTCCTTATTGTGTTTTTTTTTTTCTGTTCCATTCACTGCAAGCTTCTTTAGTGTCATGTCTCACCTTGCTTCTTCCCTCCTCACATTTTTGTTTGTAGGTTGTTTTTCATCACAGACTGAACAGCTTCAAGGGCCGGAGCTCCCTGCCAGCTCCCCCACGGGGACATGCTGGGCCCCTTCGTGCAGGCCAGGTGGCCCCAGGCTCAACATTTCATCTTCCCTTCACTCCATCATCACACTCCCGACCCGATGTGTTTACTTCTCTTTCTCCCTGGCTTGGCTGGGTCTTCCTCTCCCGATGACTATAGATGGCTTTTGTTTTATTTTAGTATCTTTTTAATGTCTTTTTTATTTAGTTTTGCCCTTTTTTCTCTCGTTCTCTTTTCTTGGGTTGTAGCTTTCCTTTTGCTTTTAATTGTGTGCCTCTCTTTACAACTTGACTGCCTTTATTATTTTCTTCTCTACCCTCTATAAAATGAATAAAAAGAAAAAAGGAATAGCTGATGCATATACATCATTTATTATATGCCAAGATTTGACATCATGCTATCTGAGTCTTACAACAAGGAGGTACTATTTGTATCTCTATTTGACAAGTGAAGAAATATCTTGTCCCAAATCAGCAGATTAACCGAAACCCAGGCCCCTCGTGCCCTGTGGCCGCACTCTCGTGGGTGGCCCCTTGTCTGCCCTTTTCTTACTCTCTGCCCTGCAGGTCTCAGTTCTTTCCTGTAAATTGTCCTTCTTTTGTCTTCTGGGAAAAAGAGGGAGAAATGAGGTCAGACATTGACCCTGAATCTGTTCGCGTCTAGCACATATCAAACCTCCATGTGCATTTTTCTTTTGATTAAAAAATTAGCTGTCCTTAGCTATTAGTGTTTTATGACCCAAAGAGGAATCTGCGCTAGTGTCAGAATTTCTAAGGGCTGTGGCTCTGTGTGTGTGTGTGTGTGGGGGGGGGGCGGGGTCCACCTGAGAGTGGGATCCCCCTGGATGCCACTGGTTCATGTATTTAGTTGGAGGGGAGCTGTGGGCTTTGACTAAAGCTCAAGTGTGTGCACTTGAAGTCCAGCTGCCCTGGCTTCACTTTGAATTCTCTCACCACCCTAGACAAGTGGCTTGCTCTCACTGGGCTTCAGTTTTCTCAACTCTAAAATGGGATACCTTGCAGGAATGTTGTGATGATCGAATTAGAAGACTGTTACAAAGGATATATCAAATACTCCACAGTACGTGGTAAGAGTTGCATCTGCCTTGGAGACTATAACCTCAGAAATACCTTCGAACCCTCCCTTCACTCAGAGGCCCTCGCCAGAGCAGAAAAGTGGGCCTTGTCCTTGTAGACTCCCAGGGCAGCGGCAGGGGCCTCACCCAGGATTGTTTTCTGTTTCTCTAACTAGAGGCCGCATCCAGCCCTCTGCAGCCAGGGCTGGCGGATCTCCTGGGCCAGAACAGTTGGCTGCGGGTCAAGGTACTCTAGTATCCCCCAAGGCTTTCCAGAATGTTATACAACTCTGGCCTCCACCGCCAGCTGCATGGTGGTGATTTTCCTCTCTGTCTGGGCACAGGCCTGTGTGGAGCAAGCGAAAATCTGACCCAACGTCCCTTCTGAACTTTGTCCTGTGTTCTGGTCCTGCAATCATGGGAATCACCCAGGCCAGGTTGTCTGGTGACACAGTCTAGTCACCCCTCTCATCTTTGCTAGTTCTTCACGATCCTCTTATCTGTCAAACTGGTGATTTTATTATTTTATCCTTGTTAGGAATTGGAGCATTTTATTACTTTCAAGATTTCAAATAAAATTCCTCTCAATTTAATGTAAGCAGAAGCAATACCTTGTGAATGAATAAAAGTGTCTGGATGATGGATTCCCTGAAAATGTCTCAGTAGATTGTAGGAACAGATTTTCCCTCCATTTCTCAGCATCCCGGAGTGTCCCCCACTGTGATTCATATAGAAATATTCTTTGTGGTCTTCTATTTTCTTCTCCTTCTTCTGTAACTGTATTTCCTTTTCCTGTTGCTACTTTATGTGTCATCAGGTAGAAAAAATTAAATATAGCAAATGAAAAGTCTTTAAACTCACAAAGGTCCCTTTCATCTAGAAAGTTATTCCTTAATATAAAATAAGAAAGAATACAATTTTTAAAACATGAAGTATTATACATATGAAATTATTATTATTCTTATAGACTTTTTTAAAAAAACATTTATTTAATGGGTCATTTTCTAAATGACAGGATTAAAATATCTTGCTAGCTACTGCGATTGCATATAATTGATTAGATAACTGTTATTTGATACTTCTTGGAGGTCACTTTTCACATGATAGAGTCTTCTTAATCCCTCACAACTATTATCTTTAGGCCACTCTATTTCTGTCTTCATAATATTATGTTCAAATATCAACCTTCAGATGTTAAAAAAGAGTTCTTTAGGCAAAGTTCTAGCAGATATACTAAACTGACAGAGAGAGAGATCAGCAGAGGGCTAGGTTTTAGTAAGCTTTTGACCATGTCAGTGTTCGTCTTAAAATGGATTTAACTCCATTCTAAATTATAGGCTTTAACCAGTATCTCTCATTTTAAACAAAAGGTACTCGATGAAATTCTACATCATTTAGGTAGTGATCATTTGCTTACAAAAATTCTCAGTATAGAGTTTACTCTTTGAACTAGATTACTAACTCAAGGTAAATTCAATCTCTGCATGATATTTTAGGAACGTATCTATTACACTGTTCATCTCTGCTATGGATGATTTCAATGAAACTGAACATTTCACTCTAAAATCATTTTTGTATAATTCATTGGATTTATTCAATTTCCAAAGAGAAGTTCCTCTTTGGGCACTTTTTTGAAGTCAGTATCATGTCTAGTAAATTCAGAAACATATTTGCCAACACATTTTGAAATGTGATCTTTGGTCCTGGCCCGTTTGGCTTAGCGGTTGGAGCTTCAGCCTGCGGTCCGGAGAGACCCGGGTTCGGTTCCCGCTAGGGGCGCGTACCTCGGTTGCAGTTTGTCCCCGGCCCTGGTTGGTTGTGCGGGTGGCAGCCACTCCATGTGTCCCTTTCACATTGATGTTTCTCTCTCTCTCTTCCTCCCGCTCTGTCTGAACAAAAAATGGAAAAATGTCCCGGGTGAGGATAAAAAAAAAAAAGAAAGAAAGAAATGTGATCTTTGTCATTTTTTTTTTATCCTCACCTGAGGACATTTTTCTATTTTTTGATCAGCTAGAGCAGGAGGGAGAGAGAAAGAGAAACATTGACGTAAAAGGGACACATCGAGTGGCTGCCACCCACACGACCCAACCAGGGCCGGGGACAAACTGCAACCGAGGTACATGCCCCTAGCGGGAACCGAACCTGGGTCTCTCTTGCCTGCAGGTCGACGCTCTAACCACTGAGCAAAACCGGCCAGGGCGATATTTGTCATTATTAATATTGAAAGTATACAAATAGTTAAATAAAATGTATTTTGACATTTTTCTTGCTCCTTTAAAAGTGCATTTTACTTTTGGAACTAACCATCAGTTCTTATCTGTGTCTGTTCATAGGAGCAAGACAGAAAGATGGATTCTTCTTTAATCTGAAGGTTGCATTGTGACAGCACTAAGAAACCATCAGAAAAACTTCCTCTACATGTGTTACTCTTAGTTTTTGCTTCTTATAAGCCACGTGTGTAAGTTTCTGTATTTCTCTGAACAACCCTGTTAAGACAGTTTGTGTTATTTTAGTTTTACTAGGCTGATTGAATGGTTGCATTTTTCCCCTGTAAAATTATTTCTTCTTATGCTTTAATCCAGGACATAAACTTTCTATTTATCTTTTCTTCCATTTGGGTAGACAAAAAAAAAAAGTATTTTTACCGTTCAGTCAAACCATACAACAGGATGGGATTTGTTCTGTTTTAATCCAAGCCAGTACATCAGTAACTTGGATCCCAAATCTCCTTATAGGTTCTTGGAACACGTGAGGACGAAAATTGCAGCACATGCTTGGATTTTAAATATGATGGGTTCTCACTGTGAATCATATCTCAGCCAAGCCTAGTCATTCTCTTGGTTACACTCTACATGTTCCTGTATTGGGTTTAACACAGTTTCAGATGTGATTGTGAAAAATAGTGGTATTAACGTTTGTGCTTTGTTTTAATTTTTCTGTTTGTGCAATGTCATGACACTATTTGTTGCCTTAAGACAGAATGGCTTAAAATACTGAAGAGCTAGTGAGTATATTTAAAATGAAGTTCTTAGTCTCAGGAAGGTATAAAATATCTATTTCCCTCTAGCAACCCAAACTTTGTTATGAGTGTATAGTTTTGTTTTTGTTTTTGTTTTTGTCTTTTTCAATGATTCCCCCCATAGTTGCATACTCCTGTCTCCCACAGATGGGTTGGAATCTGAAGAGTGACCAGTTTGGGGTGATAGAGCAGAATGTGAGCTCTTCCTCAGTGGCTCAGTCTCTCCAGCCCGAGCCACGCCAGCGGTGGTGACCTAGGGTTATACACAGTGACTAGGGTTGAAAGAGAAGATGAGAGTCCAAATCACAGACTCTTTCACCAACATGCAATACTGCCTCCATTGTCCCCCAATTCTGAAGGTCCTTGTGAGTGTTCACAGCGAGTCTTGAAGAGTTGCTTGATCAGATAAATATTTAGCTTGTCAGGATTACTGAGTGTGTATATTTGACAAATATGACATTGGAATATTCCTTACTATTTAAAAGAATACCTTGAAGGTTTTCAGAGGTTTTCTAATTTAAGGAATCTCCTCCTCTTTACTGATTTGTTCAGAGATAAAACATTCTGGTAATTTTTTTTTAAAACGTATTTTGATTTTAATAGTCATCAGTATTTGGTTTCTGCTTAAAAATGCTTCTTGAAACCACAGAATTTTATGCTGTTCATGACTGCAGGTATGGGTAAAAAATGATGAGACTGATTTTTGCATGATTTATGTAGTCTCATTACTTTGTAGTTATGCTTCCTATCTCAGACTCTTTTTAAAAAACTCAATTTCACCTTCAAGGCCTTTCTTAAAGGAATATTTTTCCTAAAAATAAATTAAAATGTATAAAAGGAAAGGTATCAGGAAGGAATAATCAGCTCTGCTCACAATTCAATCATTGGGCTGATGAGCTATGAAGTGCAGTGATAGCCTCTGTGAGACATGAAGTATGAAGCAGCCTCTGAGTGTGGAAAAGATGCGCCTGTACAATATTAGGAAAAGTGTATTCCTTTGCCTAGAGGTCTCTTTACCCAGGTGCATCAACACATCCGCCCCAGAACTTCCTGAACTTTTCACCATTGGGGAACCAGTCACAGCATCAGCCCTTCCTCATTTTCAATAGAGATTGGCTGGGTATGAGGTCACCCAATATTGAAACGAGAAAGTACAATCAATTTCAAAGATCTGAAATCTTTAGTACTCGAAACAGTACCAGGAACCCTCCAGTATTTGAACACATCTGCTGTAACTTACATAGGATTTGGATGGGTAGTACCAGAACTGGTAAGATTGTTTTAAAACTATGTGTGACTTTGAGGAAAACCCAGAGGTCATGCTGAGTAGTTCAGCTTCTTGCCAGCTCTCCAAAAAGAGAGACTGTCCTTTCATAGAATATGTGGTAGAATTCTCATCTACCAAGGGTCTCAGTCCCCGTAAGCTGCTTATCATTAGTCATCACCAGCAGATCTGAGCCTTAAATTCTCACATTGAGGTAAGCTAGGACAGACGTTAGGAGAGAGAGGGGGACTTTTCATTTGTTGGTTCTATCAGAGGGGCCAAGTCCTCTGAGGAACTGTCAAGGATGTAGTAAATGTCTAAGCAGTTAAGAATGTAACTTTATAATAATATTCTATGAATATGACACTATCTATTGATAAGTTTGTGGTTCTCTATTTCCTCAAACCATACAAAGCTGCTAGGCCATTTACTACCTCAAATGATAGTGAGGAACATTTTTAAAGACTTGAGGTCAATCTAAATCCTCATCGCCACTGTTTTATCATTTCCTGAGGTTGTATTGATGTTTGAATGAAGTGGTGGTGCCCTTCCTTTTTCAACCAAAGTAGAATGAGAGTCTGTGAACCTTCCAATCCATAAAACTATCTCACCTGATCACCGTCCCTTTAGCTACTGAACTACCCTCTTATGTTTTGGTGCATAAAATGAGTTGTGAAGCATGTGGCATTTCCTAAATAGTGCTTTGAGCTCGAATCTAATCAGATTTTCAAGGTCTAGCTTCTGCCATTTTCTCTCAGGATTACAACTGTGACTCAGTTTTCCAGAGGAACCATAGGGCATTGCGTGCAGAAATCTTGACCCACTTTCTCTTTTTTCCTGTTGGTTAAGTGGTCAGGTTGAAATATGCTCTATTTGAATTGTTTTTTGGAAATCTGAACACATTTGTAACCAGTATGAAAATTTAATACACCAGAATGTATTTTTTAAAAAGCACTCACTGAAATTGCCCTCAGGGTTAAATAAAGCCCAGATACGCAGTTGGTGACTTCACTTATAGCCTGTCTGTATGTCTGTGTGTGTCTCTGTGTATATGGCTGTTTGTATATCATTGAGTAAATAAGTTAAAACAAATTACATCTTGACATCTCTATGATAAATCTCAATTGTTAACACACATTTCAAATTCATCCTTAGAATACTAGGAAATGCCTAGTAGTATAAATAGTCTTTGATTTCAGATTTGACTTTATCATCTTTGCCTCTTAAAGACATTTAATGTGTGTGAATTATTTTCATCTTGTTTGTTACAAATTGAATGCTCATGCTACCTGAAATAATACTTTGGACTGCAGGACAGTATTGATTTCTGAGTACATTAACTATAATCTCATGCTAGTCTCTCATGCTAATCTCAATGATAGTCTCTGTGTTTAAAAACTATCATGGTATACATTTTCCTACGTGGTGCTTGAGGAGTTTCATTCTACAGTTTACAAGGTGTAGGTTTGCACCCCAAATTCTCAGGGTATGCTATTTTACCCAAATACTTGAAAGAAAAAGGTGCCCTGTATTTTATCAGTACTGTTGAGGAAAGAAATTATAAATTGTGTGTAGGTGTGTTTTAGAAAAATCCAATCCATAAAATATCTTAGGCTTTTACATAATTCCTAAGGAGATACACATATAGATATGATATATATTTTCAAGAGACTGTTTCTACATTCTTAACTAACTTCTGGGTCCTAAGTAGACCTCACAGGTGCATAAAATCATTAATGAAGCATGTAGCATTTGCTAAATTGTACCTTGAGCTTGAATCTAATCAGAATTGCAGACTCTGGGGTGGAAAAAAAAAAAAAAAGCGTGTTTATCTGTGGCACGTGTGAGTACAAGGCCCAGGGGAGGGTTCTGAAAATCGGCCTTGTGTGCTCTGTGTCTCAGAAGAGGACCGAACACTCCCAGCGGTATTTGTAAGCTGTTGACATTCTCGTTCATGTCGCAACTAGAGCATATTCTTCCTGAATTCACGATGGTGCAGAATAAAACACACACACGACACATCTCATTTGATTTTTTTTAAGTTTCATAATTGCTTCTTACAAGCTCGTGTTAATGGCAAAAAGTCCTTTCCAGGGCTCTTTGAAATTACCTATCAAACCCGTATCTATTTTCAAGCAAGTGGTCCTTTTTCCCCCTCGCCCTTGGAAGATGTAGGTTTCTATATTTACATTTAAATCATATTATTGTACAGTAAAGGCAGTGGTGGTTGAAAAGAATGTGAAGACTGAGGAAGTTATGTCCCAAAACAAGAAGAGTAAATTGTATGATGAATGAAGAGAGATACTGGATAATGCTGAATTATTCCCCTGGCTATGGAAAAGGCCAGTGGTCAGTGGAAAGAATGTGAAGATTTGGACTGCTCTCAAGATAGAAATCTGGGTGGAAGCATTCCCACCTTAGGTCTGATGGGACTCAGTTATAGAATGCACCGAGCTTGCCAATGGGACTGTGAATCCAGCCCAGCAGCTCCGAGAATTTATCCGTGTGTTGCATATGGAGGAAACTACTTAGACGAGGACTCTGTGAGACTAGCCTACTGGTCTCAATTGCCAGCATTTGTAAGTGATTGTGCAATCGTGTGTAATGGTCTTTTATTTTGACTCTTGGAGAAAAATTGTTTTGTTGTTGTTGTTGTTGTTGTTTTTCCAGTAAAAGTAACTGCAAAGAAAACTCACATTGTTTGTCTTTATTTTAACTCAGAAATAAGCCTTGAACATTTTCATTTCCTTCTATCTTCTAACTTAAAACCTTCATTTCACTCAAATATTCTAAGGTTTCACATCCAGGTTGTAATAGTTTTCTGTTGTTGCAGTGACCACAAAATTAGTGGCTTAAGACAAAACAAAGTTATTATCTTGCAGTTCTGGAGGTTAGAAGTCTGGGATGGATCTTTCCCCGAATCCATCCCAAGGAATCTAACTGCTCGCCTCACTAAGGAGCATTGTAAGGAGCACCTTACAAGGTGTGTGATGCTCGACTGGCACCCAAGAGCAACTTGAACAGCAATGTCCCTGAGGTCCCACACCGAGGCCCAGGACAGTCACGGTAGTTGTCCCCTTCAAAACCTGAATAGAAGAGGCACACATTTTGAAGACCTACTGCACAGTGAGGATCAATGTGTAATGTATCCCTTAAGTCAACCACAATTAACTGAAGTCACTATAAACCTTAAGATTGAAGCTCCCAAAAAGACTTGAACCCACATTTCACAAAGAGGTACACCCAGGATACCTCACCTATGTCCAGGTGATCAGGCAAGAGAGAACAATGAGGGCAATCTCAGGCCTTATGTGTTCCCAAGTCACCTCTGACTTCCATCTCTTGTTCCGGTGAGTTCTCATATTCCATTCTCCATCGTGCCTCAAGCCTGCACTGTCTTACTCTGCATTGCATTCCCCACCCCCATCCTGAGCATTCCTGACTCAAGCCTCTATGTGTGGCAGGATTTTGCTGAAGGTTTAGGCTACCTGGGATAGAGATTTGCAGGTGCTTTATCATATGGCCACCAGCTACATTAGCAAACACTTTAAACCTGAACCACTTACATACGTGTTCTTAAATAGCCCTGTGCTATCTCTGGCACTAGAAATTTTTCACTGGTTATTGAGTTCATTTGTGCTTTAGCCACCATCCCTTTTGCTAGAGCCATCTCCCTCTCTTCATCCTCTGCTTCCTGTCCTCAGCTTGCAAGCTCAGGGTCTTCTAATTTCCTGTTTCTTACATAGGGCAATTTTGCCACCTACTGAATCCCTGCTAACACTACACTATGTCCAAAAGACCTCATCTTCACAACCAAGCATGGCCATTGTTCCAATTGTGTACTGCTGAGGAACAATCCACCTCAAAAAGTATAGCTTAAAAGCCACAAACATTGTGTGTTTAGCTCATGAATCTGCACTTTGGACAGGGTTAGGCATGGAAGACTTGGCTCTGCCTCACACATGAGCTCCACAAAGGCCTGGAGACTCTAATTCCAAGATGGCTCGCTTGCGTGATGGAGAGTCCATGCTAGCTATCAGCTGGCCAGCTGGGGGCCTCGGTCCCTCTTCGGCTGGACCTCTCCATGAGCTGCTTGGGCTTCCTCAGAACATGGTGGGTGGTTCCAACAATGAGTATCCCAAGAGACAGGAAACAGATGCTGCCGGTTTCTTAAGGCCTAACTCAGAAAGTAACACCGCAGCACATCCCCATTCTCTATTCGACAAGCAATCACAGAGCCCAGATTCAACGGGCAGAAACGCAGATCCCATCTCTCAGTGGGAAGAGTGTCAAGTAATTTGGGGACATATTTTAAAATTATCATCCTCATTAAGGGGTGTTTTTAAATAGATACTTTTTAGAGAAGAATTTTAAAGTCCATTCCTGAAGTGCTGTGGGCTCAGTCAAAGATTCTAGAAAAAAATCTAGAATGAGAGTAACGTATACAAGTTTTGGTAGGCATGCTTTTTCTGTGTGTGTGTTGGGCATATGTTGGAGTCTCATAGGGCAGAAATCAGTGTTGTATTTTCAGTGTGGGGGATATCAATGTTCTTTAGGAATAATTAAAAAAAAAAAAAAAGCCTACTGTATGCCAAATGCTCTGATCCGTGAAGAGGCTAGGGTTTCAGGAAGCCTTTAAACATGCTGAGAATGCCTGATATGCGGAGGAAGCTCGCTAGTCTAAGCCTTGTCAAAGGCACAGAGATTGAAAGAGAAAACTGGCTAATGGCCACAAAGAAGAGATCCATGCCAATGACCCAGCATGGGGCGGGCAGAGAGCAAACAGGGCTGCGTGAGCGGAGAACCCAGAGGGCCAGAGCTAGAGCGAGAGACTGAAAGTGAAGAAGCTGCTGATGTGTGTCAGGGGCAGGAGAGCTACTGCAGGGTGATAAGGGTGCAGAGGGAAGTAGCCCTTTGATAGGAAGTCATGGAAAGACAGTCATCAAAGACATGGCAAAAAACTGGTATTTCTTTCTGCCCCTTGAAGTTACAACCTGATCAACAGATTGTCCCTTGAGTGAAGTTTTCTCTGAAAGCTTATACACCTTCAGTAATACCAAATAAAGAACAGTTTTTATTATACACATATGTAATGTACACAAACACACACAAGATATAGTATTATAGAATAACATTATATTATATGGATTATTATAATGC